>NC_046384.1:16389827-16704827 GCF_011125445.2 Fundulus heteroclitus | reverse complement strand
ATGGAGCTGAATTCATCTAGCTTCCATGACGTTCTTCATCCTCAATCATCAGAGTGTTTTCTCTCAGTCTTCAGCACTCCCTATCACCTCGTATTAGTCCGGCAGAAGACCACCATGTTGGGCCCGGTTCTGCCAGAGGTTTCTTCCCAAAGGGGAGTTTTTCCTCTCCACAGTCACTTCAAGCTTGGTCATTATGGACAGTTCATGCAAACCTGTGTTTATCAAGTTGGACATTTATCGATCATCATATGGACTGAACAAACTTCTTCTATCTCCACTCCACCACCAGTTTCAGACCTGGGGGGAACTTCCCTGTTCTCATATATCTACTTATGCATATTAAAGTATAATTCAAGTACCGTATTTCCAGTTTGGTTGCAAAGAGGGCTGCAGCTTATCTCAGCAGCCAAGAGTAAGGGGCAGGTTACACCTTAGACAGGTGACGAGCAAACGGCGGACAAGCCAACCAGTCATGGCCTGAAGGTGCAAAGAAAACCATATCAGACGAAAAAGGCAAATAGTAGACCTTGATATTCCCAAACAGGACAGGCTTTACTCCACAACTATGTCTTGAGATCCTGTCCATGAAGACCACAAAGGGGGGTTCTGGCAGAGTCCAACTCAGTGTGAAAACACTGCATTTGAAGATGAGAAAATACTTTGCCTTTTGGATGTTTCTTTCCTATTCTTAGTAGCTTTGAGTTGTTTTACATCATAGGATCCAAAGTAGGTTTTTTAGGAAAGTGGATATGATGCTGATTGTCACCTCAAGGTTTGAGCTGAAGCGTCAAACTTTGCATTTCACTTTTCTTTGCAAATTAGGAGTATTGTCCGAAAAGCTAAAGATGAATGAAGTTCTGAGATGTTTGTGCAGAAGATTTCGACTAAACACAGATGACTATATGAATAAAATGAGCCACTTAGGTTCATGAGTCGGACGTTAACTAGCAAAAGGGAAGTAACTCGCAAATAACCATCACTAAAGTGAGGTGAGTGATGCCGAGTTTGACAGAAAAAAAAAAGAGAAGGCAGCCAAATAGGTGAACGCTTTGAAAGCTGAGGCGTTAATTCACAACGCATCACCACTGAAAGGCTTTTACCTTGCTTTCAGTGTCGGGTATTATGACCGGACCAAACACACTCACCAGCCACTCTTAGGACCACTTTACCAATACCGGGTTGGATGCCATTTTGACATGAGGAGTCTGTTTGTTTTGTGTATGTCACATACTGTTTTCAACAAGGTGTGAGGTATCCATCAGATATTTTGGTTCATATTTGTGTCATAGAATTTGTACAGTAGTTTCAGATTTGTAAGCAGACCATCCATGATGAGAATATCATGATTCCCAAAACATGAGAAAATGTGACTGTGGCGGCTTTTGGACTGTGGTGGCTTGTAATTATTTGAAATTTGGGACATCGAAGTGCCCTTCAGAAGATGTGTACGCAGTGGTCGGAAAAGTATTTACATATTCAACAACCATGCCTAGGTAGTCTGTGACATTCAAATGTCGCTTAGTTGTTACTACAGAGCTCAAAGTGTGTCAAGAAAAATTGCGACTTGTTGGGCCTGGCTGCTGTTTTTCCTTTTACAAATTTCCTTAGACAAATTTGTCTAAAATTGGACATAGCAAATTTGTGCCTCAGTTGTCTGTTATTAGCTGACAGTAGAGGCTCCTACGGTGGTCTACTGCTATTGTAGTCATTCTGCAAATGGATTTGACAAGTGTGTTCAAAGCTGATTATACCTCTGTTTTAACGTGTGGTTATTTGAACTGCTGTTGCCTTTTTTTTTTTTTTTTTTTTTTTTAATCATCGCAAACAATGTCCCCCTCACTGCAGATTTTCACTTGTTCTGATCATCGTCTGTAATTCTCAGACCAGTGCATCTGGGACCAACAACCATCCCACGTTCAAAGTGATGTAAATCCTCTTTCTTCTCATTCCGGTGCTCGATGCTCAAATGAAATCAGTTTATTTATATGGCGCCAATTTACAATACATGTCCCCAAGAGGAATATTAAAAGAGTCGATTCAATCGAATCATCCAAACAGAATCGTTAAAAGTATTAGCTGATTAACTGTTGATGTTAACGAGCAGTTAAATGGGGGTAGCTAATAAAATGGCCAGCGAGTTATCATTTAGCTGTGAAGATGTAAGCGATGTAAGCCTGTGACTTTGTTAGTCATCACATGAACTATACAGTCAAGGCTAACCTGAAAGCCCTACAGCACCCGGACAAAACCAGTGAGATATTTTCACAGCACTGTATCAGAAAAAAAAAAAATACACCATTTCTACCCAGAGCTCTGTCTCTTTGACCTGAAACGTTGACCCATGTAGACTAGCCAGAGTTTATGTGGATAAAAGTTTGCATCACCTCACACAGGTAGGAGGGATGTGCAAACAACTTTATGGCTTCCTGCCATTTCATGATTCACTTCCTATAAAATTCTTTGAGTCTGTGTTCCTTGAAATAAAAGGACCGCTTCACTTGACACTCTGCAGCATCTCCATACAGCTAGATATTATCATACTCTTACAAATGCCACTTCCCATGGCCACAAAATAAACATATTGATCGATTTGCCAATTTCCATCAGCACATTTAACTACTTGCCAAGATTGAGTCATATTGCTTGACATTTTGTAACCCACATCTAGTCTTAAAACATATATTCATGAAGCTTCTCTTGTGTCTGAGTTCTTGCTCACAAGACTGAGGAAATCATACTGTGTTAAAACAAATAGTTACTATCTGATAGGATGTGATTGAGACATTATTAATGCATGACAACTATGCAGCTTAAGTCATTGAGTCCTTAAATATCGCATGGCTCAAACTAGAATCAGAAAAAAATCAGAAATTAATGGGTTTGTTTAAAATAAAGGATCCACAACTCATTGCTCTACATAGTTAAAATGTATTCCTTTTTAGTAAACCAGTGATTGCATGACAAAGATTTCAGCTCCATCAGTTGAAACATAAAGCAATTATAAAAGTCTGCATGCACCCAGACAGAGAAGCTAAAGTGGCATGTACTTCAGAAAGAATGTGAAAAGCATTTTAGTTCCATGGGTAGCATGCAGAACCATTGTTGTTATGTTTTGATCCACATCTTTTATGCATTTGTCAGCATGGAGCAGATGGATGTCTATAGTATTCCTTGAGAGTTTCAAGTAGAAGCCTTCTGAATCTGGATGAATGGACTCTCGGTTCCCTTATAACCAGAAGCCTGAATGTTTGATTTCCAGCTTCATGGAAAGAAAAAATTGCTGCCATTGCGTAGGGGAAAATGCATGGAAATCAGATAAACAAAAAGCCACTGTATTTGTGTGTTAGTGAGTACAGTGCCTTGCAAAAGTATTCACCCCCTCGGCATTTTTCATGTTTTGTTGCCTCACAACCTGAAATTAAAAGGGCCTGTGTGAGAGTGTGCACCGTTTAATTTACAGAACATTCCTACTACTTTGAAGATGTATTTTTTAAATTGTGAAGCTAACAAAAAAATAGGACAAAATAATGACATACTTTGGTGTGCAAAACTGTTCACCCAGCTACCACACAGACACACACTAAAGTTAGTGTGTTGCAGAGCTATTTTTTTCCTGCTGTTCTAGCAGCAAGTTGCTTTTGTATAAGTCTCTTTGAGCTTGCCACACCTGGCCACTGGGATAACTGCACACTCCTCAAGGCTAAACTGCTCCTTCATGTTGGATGGGTTTTGCACCTGAACAGCGATCTTCACGTCTAACCACAGATTGTCAATGGGGGCAGTCCTTAAAGGACGTCCCAAAGACAGCCCGGGTTTCCCGGCTGGTCGGACAACAAGAGTACAAACTGGACAACTGCAAAACCAATCATTTTGGAAGATGACAGTGTCCCAGGAGATTCATTTCACCATGCTTTAATCAAGAAACACAGCTTAAACGTTGGTTGAAATGTAGAGGGCTCAAAATGAGGGGGGATAAAACTGTATTAGTAGAATGGGGGGGGGTTCTGTTTTCATTCCGCTGAGAAAAAGTCAAATAAATGTAGCTTACCTGCACAGACGCTGCAGTTGCTGGTATCAGTTCTGCACTTTCAAGCGTTAACTCCTTTTTTCCGACGACATGTGGAGAGACATATAGGTGTCTTTGGTCAGATTCCACAGTACAGTCCTCTCGGTTACAGGCTCATATCCAACACTAACATTTCTCAGCAGTCCTTCGAGGTTTTGGAGAATCAATGGAGAAAAAAAAATCCTTTCTTGTCATCACAATCATCATATTGAGAGTAGGGCTGGGCAACGATTAAAATATTTAATCGCGATTAATCGCATTGTATTTACAAACTCCAAGAATGAATTCAAAAGTAGTGTAAAGAGCACTTTTATTTTAATGTTCTGCTGCCATATGAACAAAAGTGTTGTAACATTTGTAGCACTTATTTTATACTGGATATTTTCAACCCATCTATTGAATTTAGTGCACTACTTGATCTTTTCTTCATAAGAGAACAGCAAGCACTGCAGCCAAAATATGGCCTTTTTTGACCTGCTGTATATTAGCCAGTCCCTAAGCTTGATGTATCATGAAACTGTTGACCTTTTGGGTTTTGTGGTTTTTATTTTATTATTACAATTAAATGATAATAATAATAATAATAATAATAATAATAATAATAATAATAATAATGTTATGTTCAGTGTTTTTTCGCTAATCCACCTCTTATATATTTCAATCCTTATGTAATTTTGTCTGTGTTGTGTGCACCTGCCTGTTGCTTTAATCCTATAAATTTCCCCGTCGTGGGATTAAAAAAAAGGATTAGCTAATGTTATCTTATCTTAAATAACACTTTTTAATATATGTACTGGGTTCTTTCAAGGTCTTAATTACATGTTATGTGTGGGCTCCAGTAACATCCATCCATCCATCCATCCATCCATCCATCCATCCATCCATCCATCCATCCACTGATCTACCTGGATGTTCCCTGGAGGACTGAAACGCCTCAGTCAGAGACGTCTGTGGGTCTGTCGGGGCAGTGAGAGAAGTTTCGTCTCCTCTCTCCGTTTCTGGGGCTCGACGTTTTCATGTTTTTTCACGTGCTTAGATAAATTTGTTGTGTTTCCACTAAAATTAACCGGCTTTTTACAAAACATACAGCTTGATTTCATTTATGGAATTAAAATAAAGCCAAACGGTGCTACTTCCCCTGCTCAAGTTTTTTCGCTGCTGCGGTCTCTCTCAGCTGTTTGTTTGTCAAGTTTGTGTGAGAGGTGAGTGGGCGGGCCAGGCTGAGCCTGCGTGCTGATTGGCTGGCGCCGCTGAGCCATGTACGAGAGGGGAGGGGGAGCGGGAGAGTGCTGCAGTCAGCGCGCCTGCTGACTGACACTGACTGAAAGCATATGAGCAACATGCGTTAATGCGCGATAAAATAAATATCGCCGTTAATAGTCTAATGAATTAACGCGAAATTAACGCGTTAACTTGCCCAGCCCTAATTGAGAGTCACTCCAGCAGATACCAAAGCAACAGCGGGGTTGTGTTGTCTGTTGAGGCGATATTCAGGACAGATCTGTGAACAAGTTTGACTCTTACAAGTAAACCACAAGTAGACCACAAAATGGCCATGACGCCTGGATTTAGTAATTTGACGTCATTTGGTGAATGCCCTATTGTATTGAGTTCTGGACTTTGACTAGGCTATTCCAGCACACTTAACTGTTTCCTCTTAAATCCCTCTAGTTTTACGTTTTTTTTTTTGGGTCCAGTCTTAAATCAAGGTAGACTGACACATGCTTTGTTCCAGAATATGGTAATGTAAAGCGCTTTGGACAGGATAAAGTCCAAAGCGCTTTACATTACATTCAGTCATTCACCCATTCACGCACACATTCACAGGCTGGCAACGGTGAGCTACATTGTAGCCACAGCTGCCCTGGGGGAGACTGACAGAAACAAGACTTTCTAAGCATCCATGTCACGAGTCAGCAGGCACTGCGGGTGAAGTGTCTTGCCTAAGGAGACAACGACTAAGGCGGACGGAGCAGGGGTTTGAACCAGCAACCCCCCGGTTACTCCCTTGCGCCCTTGTATATCCCTGTATTTATCACCATTCACCTTTCCCTCAGCGTGTGCCAGCTTCCCAAACCCTTCTGCTGAAAACATCCCCACATCATGATGCTGCCACCACCACGTTTCACTGTGGGGATGGTCTTGTTGAGTTTATGGGCTGTGTTGGGTTTGCGCCACGACATAGCGTTTTCTTCAGTGATCTAAAAAGTTAAATCTTATTCTCATATGAGCAGTCACTTTCTCCAATACATTCAGGGAGTCGCCCACATGGCTTTTGGCAAACTCCAAACATGCCGTCTTATTTTTAACACTAAGTAATAGGTTATTGCTCTGCTGTGGAGCTCTGTAATGCCTTCACGGTTACTTTTTGGTCTCTGTCCCTGTCTCTCTGACTAAAACCATCCATGCTCAGTCTGTGAGTTTTGGTGAGTGAGCCCCTCTTGAGAATGAGAGATATCTATACACACTCAGCCGTCATGATTCATATCGCTTATAAAAGAAAATTTGCCTCCAGATATTCCTGAGCCCATTGATGCCTGGTCACTGAAACATTTTTTTTTTTCACAGACCTTTCACTAGTCCTCTCTTGGAAGCTGACAATAGCACTTGAACTGAACTACTGTTTAAATCACCTCTAAAGAGATTTGATCAGCTGTTAAACCAGCAGAAGACCTATGACCAGTGCTGGTGGGGAAAAAAAAAAAAAACAATGCGAGAGGGGCCCCCATTCATTCACATGTGACTCCCGGTGGCTCATTGACAAAACGTCAGTGTGTGAAAACGTGTTGCCTTCGGCAACTGGAGATCCATCATTGCACCAGTCTTGTTGCCACAGTAACCACTCATCCTTGTCATTTCCCTATGTTACTTTCTCCAACCTTGACATGCCAGAGAGGAGTCCGGCAAAAGTGATGCCGGGTAAACGAGGATGTGATGATGGTGCAGGTCCAACTGTTGGTCAAAAGTGCTTTGATTATGCTGACAAGCCCCAAATAATAACAGCTCTCAGCAAACTTTTGAAGCGCCCTACAAAGAGCGTGAATATTGAGGGGCTTCTGCACTGTGCTTGCTGTCCGTGCGGATAAAAATATAATCGGTTTGCCTGATGCAGTCTGCAGTATGATAATTGCGCACTTTGTGTCACAGAAACTGCAAAAATCTGCTTTGGTGCTCAGCTCACTGTTTCCATAAAATCACATAATTACATTGAATGGAAAGTATAATAATTTTCATGTTTTCTTTTCAAAGGTTAGGCCATGATAGTTATATTAATTTTAATGTTTGAAGTGTAGAAATATGGAAAGAGCGTCAAAGAATGAACACGGGCACAAAGCTGCCATGCGCGTAGCTGCAAATTACCGAACATTGATGATGTCATGTAGATCAAACTGAAATTGAACAGCCCCACATAACACAATCGCCACCCAAACTTATTATGATTGCAAAGTCTACAGCTGAAATATCACTTCCCAAAACATATTTTTTATGGAAATTTGTTTAGTGAGGAGAAGGAAGTCACAAGAGATTTTGGAGCAGGGGTTTTGAGACCAGCATATGACCCAGAGATTTAAAATCCCTTTGTGGAGAGACCAGTCCACATGAAATTTACCAAAGTGGCTCATCACTCATAAATAATATTTGGTAAAAAAACAAAAAAATTGACATACTATGCAAATTTGGTAAATGTTTGTGCAGTGTGTGACATAAACCAAATTAAATATATCCTGGTTAAGAAATTAGCCTGATTTTTGTCCCAATCTTCCCCTATGTCCTGATTATCAGGATGGCTCTTAAGATAATCTTAAGAGATTTTCCTGCTATGCGTGGTGTGTTAAGAGTGATCTACTCTGCTCGGAAGGACACTGGGACCGCTCCGACCTAAAATCTGGGATATTCAACTTGTTGGATTGTCTTGTCCTGAAATGTGTTGTGTTCACCGAGAACAAACAAGCACACACACAGGAAAAAAAAAAACACACAACTCACCTCTATATCAGTGCAGCAAATGTTGAGCACATTTTAGTACTGTCTCCACTTCTTTAACCAATGCCTTTTCTTTTTGTAATGTTTGTTTTCTGTTTAAATTAGTTCACAAACTATGGCATTGTTCTTCCTTTAGGTTTTTTTCTTGGTCGGTTGGCAACCACCTTATAGGAGCATTACCACCACCTACTGTCCTGGAGTATTATGTTGACTATTTTTATTGACCTTGAACGCATGTTTATGGTTTTGTGAGATTCCCCATCTGCCATCGGAATGAAATATGTTCATGTGTGATGTGTGGTGCGGGCCGTTTGACTGGACACCACACACTGTACGAGCAAACCTGTTATAAATACAATTTTCTTTTGCCGTTGTGTGGTGTCGGGGGTAAAGAAAATCAGCTGACAATTTTAAAATCTTCCTGGGTGTGAGCCAGTAACCTGGCCTGCCAGATTGATAATGTGTAGCACTCTAGTTCTGCACATTATCAATCTGGGACTGCTCCATTTGAATCCGTTTGGGGAAAGGAGGGACATTGAGCAGAACTCTCTAAGATGATTGGGCCAGGCGGCACCTAGCACCCACCCTAGAGAACGCTCAGCCTCGCTAGCTTTTATTGCACTGGTGTCTCCTGCCTCAAACCTCTGACTGCAACGTGACTGGCCCAAACCGGACACTAAGGGTTGAAGCCAAAGCGGTGCAAGATGAATGCTTGTTTGTGACTTTCGACTTTATTTTGCAGGCAAGGCAAGGCAAATTTATTTATATAGCACAATTCAGTACAGGGACAATGCAAAGTGCTTTACATGATTAAAACATAGCAAATTAAAACAGAACTAGTTAGAAGTCGAAAAACGTACGGAATAATAATAATAATAAAAATAAAGAAAAACAGGAAAACAATAAGTGAGAATGCTGTATAGCATTCTCACTTGATAAAAGCAAGTAGGAATAAAATGTAGATAGAAATTAGAACAAAGAAGTGGTGATTCAGTTAACTAGAACAGTTGAAGGCAATCCTAAACAAATGTGTTTTTAATCTTGATTTAAAGGAACTCAGGCTTTCCGTACCTTTACAATTTTCTGGAAGTTTGTTCCAGATAAGTGGAGCATAGGAACTAAATGCTGCTTCTCCTTGTTTAGTTCTGGTTCTAGGTATGTGGCAAGGTTAGGCAAGGTTAGTGAACCAGGCATAAGAAGAGAAAAGCCAAAGTTTTACGATAACAGATGTTTGAAATGTGTAAGGTTTTGTATGTTGTTCTGGTATTTTGGATATGTTAATTTTTTGTTACAAAATAAAAAATAAAGATTGAGCTTAATTTAGGAAATCTATAAAAGCTAAGCTCAGAGCCCACAGTTGCTTTCAACAGTGGGAGTTAATTAGTCCATTTTAGGCAGAAGAAGGAAAAATAAGCATTATAAGGTTAATTAATTTAAACTTTTACCTGAATCTGAATTACTATGATTACAAGGAAGCAAAAAAAATAATCACATTGCTCTTTTGAACAGGGGCATTAATGCAAACAGTCCAGGAAAACATTAAAATTCCAATTCCGATACTTAATTATCCAAACAGTGTTAATTGCATGCCGCTGAGGAAAGAGGCAATATGCAGGTTTTCACATAGAAATAATGCACTCCCTCCCTCCTAATTCTGGGCCATGTGGATACCAATTACAGCAAAAGCCCCCACACTTTGTTTTCTGGTGGTCACGGAAAGGTAAACGCCTGGACGCCTGTCAATCATCTGTACCAAAAGGCTTCTCACACCCACATTAATTGATTGTCAGTAAATACTCAGAGGCTGGTTAAAAGGTGACTCCTAATACCCCTCGAATTTTCGCCCTGACTGCATTAACATGTCAGTCTCCCCTCCTGAAACTCATGCAGCTTGGTAATTAGACTCTCTACAATCATGCATGCGTCTGGTTGTATAATTACATCCTGATTTGAGGATTTGAAGCCCCCACTTCCTATTTTATTGTGCTTTGCTCCACTCAGATTCCTTTTGGTGAGGGAAGTGGATGGAAAATAAGGAACCTGCACGCAAAGTGACTCATCACTGGCAGAGAACAGAACCGCCGATGTAATAGTTCAGAGCAGTCGGAACTGTTCATTAAAACTGACTAAGGCCGAGTTAGTTCTTGCCTGGATAAGTCATGATGGCTACGTCGGGCTTTTCCAAAATGCTTCGCTGCACGCTTCTGAGAAATATGAATCAGTTCTGCTTCATTGTGATATTTTAACCAGTTACATTTAAACAAAAACGTTGTAGAAATCTGCAGCAGAACCAATATGCTGCATATACAGTGTAGTTCCTTGGAAAATAAATCATTATCACTTAAGTGTTTTCACATTTAACTTAACACATTTTTTAAGAATTCTTAGTAAGAGTAAAGAAACAGTGCATATTATGAAGTGTAAGGAAAATGATAGAGGGTTTTCAAAATGTCTCATAATCAACTAATTCAACTTTCTCAAATCCAGTGCTGCCAATTGCCTTCACACATCACCTAAAAGCCAAAGCAGTAATTGACAAAGTTACTGATGGCTATTATTAAAAATGTTTTGCCAGTCTATTTATTTATGAGTAAAATATTTAATCAATTGGCTACAGTTATGATGGGATACTTTTTGTTTGTGCATGTCTTTACTGTGAACGCTATCGCCACCTTGGCGATTTGCCTCAAAACAGCACTGTTGTTTTTGTTTTGTTTCTATTGCATTTTTGCATTTTATATATATATATATATATATATATATATATAGACAAAATCTAGAATTGAGTGCTAAAAAAAACCCATTAAATAAAGAATATTGGCCCTTTCAGTGTCATGAGTGGTTTAACTCCAACTTGTGTTGTGTTCTATATCAGTAGTACACTTTATTATATATTTTTTGTATTTTTTTTGTATTTATTTAGAGACAATCCACTATCCATAAACTTTTGCAATCTTACCAGTCAGTAACTGGGACTTTCATGTTTTTCATATTAACGTTCTAATGCCCCCGATGCAAATGTGTCTAGAAAGAAAATGAATCATACAGACCTGCAGTGGTAGCAACACCCGTTTGCTTTTGAAGCATTGGCACGTTTATTGCACGCTGTCACATTTTGTTGCCTTCAGGTAGTGTATAAGATCAGTGTAAAGGGATTCTCCTTGAAGCCCCATTCTCCGTTTTTTAGCAACACCGTTTTAATCTGTAGCTCTCTCAGGGAGATTTTTATTCTTTTTTTTTTTTTTTTTTACTGAAAGGCACACAATGCTCTTTGGTGCTTCATTTGAGATACACAGTTTGAGACTTAATTAAAATACTTTACATTAGAGAGACAATCAATATAAAATGTTAATTTGACGAATATTTATGATGAAAACAAAGGAGAAAGGTGTATGTCAAAGGATAAATGTATGTCATAGGATATCCATACCAGTGTTGATAATCAATGCAGAAAAAACAACTTTATTACAGCAATCAAATCCTTCATATAATTGCTTACCAGCTTTTTGTTTGCTATTATTTTTGGTGCTGAGCTAGACCCTAAGAGTTTGAAAGGCCATCTTGCCATGACCATAATCTTTAGCTTTGTCCAGCGATTTTATCAGTTTCCAGTTGGAACTCTGGTTGGACCATTTTAAAACAATTATACAGTACCGCTTTCAGCCAGAAGAAACACGCTGGTAAATATTAATTTAAACATGAATATGACTGGGGTATAAGATTTGGGCTTACATGTAGGCGACTGGCCATGTCTTGGTATCGCAGCTGTAAGCTTTCATACAACTTCTTTAATGACCTGTCTGTTGTGTTTCTTGAATTTCATGAGGAATTCTGTTCACCTATTTCGTCTCTGACAAATAACGAGCGCTTCTGCATTGCACTCTTATCAAAATTTTAAATCTAAATGCCTGACTTCACTATTTTTAGGCACTAAAAAGCAATGCATTTCATCTCAAAATGCAAATGCTACCAAAGCCTTTCATTCTCATCAATTGCACGCCAAGATGAACATCTGCTTCGTGGCACGCGGCGCAAACTGGCATGCCCTGCACATTCTCAGTCCTTCAACGGAATCCCATTTCAATGCATGCTCAGTGAGGAATCCAAACGCTTGCGAAGCACAGCCATTCCCCCCCCCCCCTAATGATGAATACTCATTGTATCCCTCTTAACACTCTGTTGCGTCAGACAAATGGATGCACTTGAGCTAAACTGTAGAGGAAGCACAGAGTCCACTTTCTTTTCATTCTCCTATTTCTGAATGTAGTAGTTGCCAAACAATGCAATCAGAACCAGGAATAAGCTTGGCTGTAGCACGGACTCTTCAAGGTGGGTGGAAGAACATTTGCGAAAACTGCCCTAAATTGGCCGCAAGTCAATTTTAATCCCCCACACCTGCAAGGACTCTCAATTGCAAATGTTATTGTTCTGTGTGACTAAAAAGCATAACTTGCCCTAATGCCAAGATATCCTTCTTTAAAGGCACGCAAGACTGAAAATGCATATTCTCGGCTGGATGTTTACTAAACGTGAATGAGTAAGCCCAAAGTATTACAGCACCTGTTGAACTGGAGCTCAAACGGCTAAGCACATCCAAGCACAGCTAGCTTTTCTCCCCCCCCCGCTTCCATATGTTAAGCCCCTTTTCTTTAATATAATGCTTTTAATCCAGCGCCATGTTGTGCAGAGGGGTTATAAAAAATCATGTTTGGGAGATTAGCAGCAGAATCCTCGTTTCTCTCGCCAAAGCTGATCACTTGAAGGGCCTCTTTGATGCCGACTGCAGGGCTAACGCTGACTCAAAAGTTTGCAGGAGTAAGAGTTTGCCCGCGGGGAACCACAACTGGAGCATTGCTCAGCAGTTTTGGCCAAGGCTGTTCTCCCAAAGCGCGGCCTGTACACAGTTCAGAGAGAGCCACCCTACTTTTATATGCTATCAGAAATCTCGCCTCAAAGTTCTCTACTTTCCCTCTCAGCACAAAATATCACCGCATAAGTGAAAACCTAACAACATGGAAAATTGAAGCCGGTGACCTTATTATTCCTTATCATGTCAAATATTTTCATGATCTGTGAATTTTAAACAAACCCCCTTTTTAAGTATTTGATAAGATTTTGAATACTTAACACGGCTTAATTGATCTCATAACGGCGGCAGAAGAATACATAATGATCTAAGAATCTCAGCCCTACAGAAACGTTTCCCATCTGGCTCCACCATTCAGTCTGAACTCCCAAGTGCACTGCAGAGCGGCGAGACTCATGCAAACACCAGTGTAATTAACATAGTTATCTTGAGAGGCAAATTTAATTGATCGGAGACCCTGGTTTCAAAGACACACATGCTATGAATAGCAACGCAGCCTGTACGAGGCACTCGGAGCGAGCGAGGCACTGAAAAAGGAGAAAAGCGTTCTCCTTTTTCTTCTAAGGCTCAGATAATCTTTATAACTTTAGTTTCATAAGTTTGATCACAGAGTAGGTTTTTGTTCTAGTTTGCAATAAGTACTGTATTTATTTACAGTGGATATAAAAAGCCTACACAACCCCAGTTAAAGGCCATATTTTTGTAAAGTAAAAAGGCAAAAACTTTCAGAACTTTTTCCAACTGTAATCTGACATTTATCCAGTATCATTCAACTAAAAAAATACAAACATATAGAGTGAAATGGATTATTAGACAATATGTTTTTGAACCCACTTTAGATTGAATACCAGCATTCTGTCTTTTTTGGGTACACACCTTACTTCAGTGATGGAGAATCTGATTAACCAGTAAAATGAAGATGAGGATACAAAGGATCAAAATGATGTCATTGATCAAATGCATCAGAAGGGTCAAAAATGAGCCAGAGCATATATATATTGATAAAAACTAAACTGAAACTGATCATGTAGGCTGCCAAGAGACTGACAGTTCTACATGTGACAATTATCTCCAGTGAGGAGCACGATTAAACTCTTCTGTGTTTCTGGGCGGGAATGACATTGCAACTGCAGAATATCCTAGTCATGGTCAGACAAAAGGGAAGAAATTGCAATCAGTGTTTGATGTATTTAACAGAATATTTGCATTCCACTTTCACAAAATAATTTTTAGTGTCAATGTCAATGTTTTTGATATGGCTTGAGAATACAAGACTTACTGTTTTTTGCATGTATATTTATTTATTTGCTTATTTTATACTGTTAGCATCATAGGGATACAGTTAAGAGCTTGGAGTAGCTTGGTTACATTAAAAAAAACCTTATTCTGATGCTTTCGATAACTGTATTTTTCTTCTTCAGAGATCTATTAGTGAACTCATTTGATAAAGCTTTGCTCACCCAGAGGTGAGGGAAAGACAACTGGTGGCACATGTGTGCATGTACCCAAAACTTGTGAAGTGTTTTTTGTGGAAAAACTAATCGCAAGGACTTCTACAAAAAATCATATTGAATACTATCCAGTATTGTGTCATAGTAATTAATTCAACAAACTGAAGGTGCTTATTAGGAAAATAAACAACAATGCTTTTAAGGCAAGATATGCATTATAAGAGTAATGGGAAATCAAAGTGTCCTACAAACACAAAACTGTAAAAAGCTAATTTAAAACGAATAGCTTGGCAAAGAGGAAAATGGAACGATAAAGTAATCTTTCACTTTTATGAAGAAGCTGCAATAAACAGTTATGTTTCCAGACCATCCCTTATAGAAGCCAACAGTTTTTGTGCAGCTAAGATGTGCAGGGGGATTATCCGAGCTGAAGACCATGTTATTTAATTGCTGTTTCCGCTCTGTCTGGTCCAGGGAAAACAGAGTGAAAAGGCCTCTGGTGACCTTTGGGCTCCAAATTGATCATATGTGAAAAGTAACTGTGCACAAGAACAGAGTAGAACTTTTTATACCATTAACACAAATTAACTGCTTTGACAAAAAGGGAACTGTGCATTGAAATAAGAACTGATGTGAAATTATCAGTCTTTTGATTAGGACTCTTGTATCAGCATTTTGATGAGCAGCAGCAGCAGCCTGATTTATTTACAGAGAGACCAACACAATAAGCTAACCTACTGAAACACTTACTGATATAGGTAACTCTAATGGACTATGGTTACGTAGTGAAAGAAATACAAAGTTGTGCGTCAGTAGCTTGCTTACTGTAAGCTATGTTGTGGTACTCTATAGTCTGAGGGCGTGTAGATATTGAATAAAAGGGTTCTGAGAATGGAGCCTTGAGGAACCCCAGAATAAATTTTTGTTTGCTCAGATTTAAGCATCAAATTACACAAATTTTTTGGACCAGAACTAGGTCCAAAACAAAAATACAGTCTGAAATCACTGACCAATTGGTCCCCATCCTCACTCTGATCTTCTACAAGGCTCTGGAGCTGTGAGGTTCCGTCATGCCTTATCCTCCACTATCATCCTGGTCCCCAACACGTGCACCATCACAGGGTTAAATGACTTCAGAGCCCTGATGTCTGTGATCCTGAAATCCTTGGAGGAACTGGTGTTGGAGCATCTGAATGACATCGCAGACCTCCTAATGGACCCCCTGTAGTTTGCTTACCAGTCAAACAGGTTGCCATTATGGTGTGGTCAATCTGGGACTACACTTCATCCTTCCATCCCTCAGCCACCTGTTTAGAAGACTTCAGCTCAGCCTTCAACACCATCATCCCAGATGTCCTCCACTAGAAACTTACCCAGCTCACAGTGCCAACTCCACTTGTCAGTGGATCACCAGGTTCCTGACTCTCAGGCAACAGAAGATCAGGCTACGTAGCATCTTCTTCCACACATGAATCATAAGGAGAGGCACCCCCAGAGGTGTGTTCTCTCCTCACTTCTCTTCGCCCTGTATGCTCCTACTACATGCGGACCCTTCTGAGAAGTTTGCAGATGACACCGTTGTCATTGGCCTGATTCAGGACAATTATGTGTCTGCATGCAAACTGGAGGTGGATTGGTCGGTCCACTGGTTCAGTCCGAACCATCTGGAGCTTAACCTGCTGAAGACTGTTGAGATAATGGGGGACTTCCACAGGACTCACCCCACACTGTCTCTCCTCGCCCTCCTCGACAACATGTAATCAGCCATGTTTGCATGCACAAAATTTAACAATCGTATTGAAATGTATTTGGATGGGGAAAAAATGTGTACCATTCATATGGGCACACAATGAGTTAATCCAATCTAAGCCTTTCTTCACACTGCAGCCTGAAGTGACCCAATTCCGATTTTTTTGCCCATATGCGACCTGTATCTAATCTTTTATGACAGTCTGAACAACACAGATCGGATTTTTTCAATTGCGACCCAGGCCACTTGGATATGTGGTCCTGAATCCGATACGTATCTGATCTTTTCAAATGCGACCTGTTTCTGTACGGCCGGGTCGTATTTATCCGACCTGTACGTCACGATACTCAACAAACGTCACTGTTCTGCGTCCTGCTATGCAGAAGAGGGAAGAAGGACGACACCCATAGCGGACTACAATGAGAAGAGCAGTCAATGGACGGAAAGCTCCGGTTAGAAAATAAATTAATGACCGAAAAATGCGCGCCAGCATTATAATCCATGTTTACTTCCGCAAACACTGAGAACGCTTGCTACGTGTGACGTCATCGCGTCCTCGAGTGCGCATGCGGGACACTTCGGTTGAACACGTTTAGTTCACACAGGAGATCACATACAAGTCGCATATATTTGTAAATGTGAACGGACACGCAAAAAAATCCGATTTCACAAAAAAATCGGAATTGAGCATTAAGACCTGCAGTGTGAACGTAGCCTTAATGTGCGAGACGAAGGTTCTAATTCCGCTTGAAGCGTTACTGAATAAATGAAAGCTCTTTTAATGTTTTGAACGGAAAGGTTGCATTCAGAGCACAGACAGTTTTGCTTCCTGATGTAATTCAACCACTCAAAAACGTAGAAAAATGCGTCATGTTTACGTCGGGCCACATTCCACATTCGGAATAACTTGATCCTGTCAAGTGTTTATATGCATGCCGATCGGATTATCAATCGGTGTAAACCCCCTCTCATTCTGATTACAACTTGATTCAGAATGAGCTTAATCTGGTCACAATCTTCCGATTGTCTTTGATAGAATTATGCTTACTATTTCCTACATATTTTATGTTACTTACTATGTTCATTGCATTCATCTTAACTAACAAGAAGTTTTAAGGTTTTAGTTATTCAGACATTAAAGTGTATTTCATGTGACTGATCTCTCTCTCTCTCTCTCATTACATTGTTTGTTTTTATTGTTTTAATCATATATTTGCTGGAATATATTGACCAGTGGTTACCATTTTATTTTACTATGTATGTGTATTGATTTGCTCTCTCTCGCTCTCTTATCGTTGCAGAAGGCCTGCAGAAAGCAGAGAAATATGTTGTGACAATAATAAGTGTTTTTCTAAATATGTCTGAAACTGTTATGAACTGTATTCAGCCATGTGGAGTGCTTACGCATAACTGTACTGTGTGGACTGCTTGGTACTATCTCGAAAGGTCACAGAGTTGTTTTGCTTATCCCTACCCCTTAGCTTGATGATATAATCAGGGATTCCTTTGGATAATAAAAAGAGAGGAGGCGACGGAGTATGCTTTAGAGCGAGTAGTAGATCTGTAATTAAGCATCTCCGTTCGCTCTCCTTGCAAGTTTGAAAACTAACTTCTCCGTTGTTTCTCCTTCGTTTGTTGTTTAATGAATATTTTAGGTGTTTGAACCTGGCAGTCTTGTTTACATGACACATTTTTATTCCGACCGGCCCTTTATTCTGATTACTTTTGTCCATGTAAATGTAGCTACTGTCTCTGGTGTGGATCACTACTGGTTCCTTTTCTCAGGACCTGAGATGGTCCTCACACATAGATGCTGCTCGGAAAAAAGCCCAGCAGAGAAAGTGCAATGTTTCACAATAGCTGCTGGTCATGTATAAACAGCCGTTATTCTGTTCACATAAAGGTTTGGTTCAACAACAGAACAAGTCGGGTCCAAACTACCAGGAACAATTAGAGCTGCAAAGAGACCTTTATCTTAAATTTGCCGTTTACAAAAACCAACAACTACAGAGACCAGTCCTTGTATATATACATATGTACAAAACCTATTTTTATTTTCTTTTTATGTATATATGTATTTATAAAATCTACATTAGGAACAAGGTGGAACCAAAATCCTTGTTTGTATGCACAAATTAGACAAAACTGATTCTCATTCTTCTCATTCTTTAACTGTTGAGGAGAGGCTTTGCAAAAAAATAAATAAAAAATACAATGAAAAATAAATACAGTGCCCAAAACACTTTACACTCACAACAGGACTGTAATCCTTTTTTCAGCTTTCGGTCTAACCAAGCATACAGAACACTATAGATTTCCAAAAAGCTGGTTTTGTCATCCATCTGTGCTGTAGTCGCTGAAGATGATGTGTTTGCGTAGATAAAAATTACCACAAATGCAGCGGCACACATCTGTCTGTCTCTAGTCTGTGAAATTATCAGCAAAGTGCAGCAAGTAGGTGCACCTGTGTGTAAAGTGTTTAAAAAATAATTAGGTTTTCAGCTGCTATGTGTTCTTTTTTTTTTTTTTCTCCGGTTGATTCAGTCATTCCTGTTTCACGCCATGAAGCACTGCAGCAAATTAAACCTTTGCAGTCCAGTGCTGAGTTGGTGGGAGCTGAGATCACTGGTGATCTCACAAATTTAGCACAGGAAGCTGGTTTACTAAACTGCGTCTCTCGTATATAAAATATCGCAAAGGTGCTGAATTGCTAAAGAACTGCGAGATTTGCTAAGATATTGACTCAGACCGAGGACTGCGTAGCCGTCTCATTCATCAAGTCCTTGCAAATTGCGAATTGTACCTGAAATTGTTGAGCAAGCCGAATCCCCCTTTAGCTGATGTTTGTTTTCCTGCTTTAAAATGAGCCAGGAATTGACATGAAATGTACATGTTTAGATGTGTAATTCGCAGGGGGGACGAAAGCGCTAAAGCGTCTGATTCCCCCCTCAAACTCCGGCGGCGTTTGTTCAAAGCGGTGACCGTAAACGGCTTACCGTCCACTGAGGGTTGTGGGTAATTGTGTCGCGGAAGAACAGACGGCATGCCTCCGCCGGCTGCAGCACTGAAGGTGACGGGAGTTGACGCGCTCAACAGTGAGGGCACCCCGGATCGCCAGCTTCTCGTTGAAATCTATGAAGAAGTGCAAATAAGTTGGACATTAATCCCCCCTGTGCTTTCATCTTGCAAAAACATGGCAACATGTCACATTTAAGTTAATTCTCCTGACTTTTTGTTGCGTACTTGAGCAGCAAGTGCGTGCGTCCAGCTCTCATAGCAATGAAAACGACGCATCATTCAACACCATGTACATACCTAAACGCTATCTCTTTATTTTATTGGTTGCAAAATATGAAACGTATATTAACGAACGTGTTTTCTGAACCTTTCACTCTGATAAACCTGAATAAAATCCAGTTCAAGTCGCTGAATATGTAATTAGATTCCAACAGTGTGTAGTTTAATGTCGGTATAAACACAGCCCTCATTAAAAAAAGTTTTGCGTGACGTTTGCCCCTTTTTACCGACAGTCACGAATGCCAGGCAGCAATGGATCAACTCTGCCCTGACCCAGCAGAACTTTCCCTTTGTTCATCAGTTACATTGCTTTAAGCCTTAAAATGCCTCAAAAGCGTTCTGAAAAGTCTTGGGGAAAAAAAGAGCTGACAAAGAATGATTTCCATCTGCAGTCAGCAGACCTTAAAGTTGCTGTTCATGTGGTAAAAAGGGGGCTTTTTTTTTTGGGCAAAGTTAAATCCAAAGTCTAGCAATGATTTAAAACATTCACACACAGCTACACTTGTTTGCTAGAACGAAACACAAGCTGTTGGACAAAGGAGGCTTTTCTTCTCTGCTTTTGTTGCCGCGCTTTGCGATATTTCATTCCGCTCGCATACTTCAGTCTTTGTAAGGTTGCAGGTTAGTCACAAAGAGCGTGACATGTGTGGCTTTAGTTCAAAACAAAATGCCAGACCTGATTCTAAAGGAAATACTTCAGACGGCGCTTGCTGAATAATAGATTGTTAGCTGCTTCATCAATGTCATTTTTTCCCCCCCGCTCCCGTTTTAATGACGGTGGGTGAAAATAGGCCTCTCTTTTGATAACACTGGAAATCAAGAGCCGCAGCGCGGGGATTTAGATTAGAAATTAGCCAAATTTAATTAAGCGCAACATACCTGCTGTACCTCATGGCAGAAGTTTGGAAGCAATTGCTCACATTGATTTTTGCAACCGATCGCAGCCTTTTGTCATTGCTATACACTATATTGCCAAAAGTATTCGCTGACTAGCCTTGACTTGCGTAATGCAATTAAGCAACCCCGCTTTCTTGATCCACGGGGTTCACAGGGGGTGGCTGGTCCACCCTTTGCAGGTATAACAGCTTTATCTCTTCTGGGAACGATGACCAGAAGGTTTTGGCCATTCTTTCAGGGGCACATTTGTGAGGTCATACACTGATGTTGGGCGAGAAGGACTGACTCTTAGTTGCTGCTTTGATGCGTCCCAAAGATTTTCCATCAGGCTGAGGTCTTCCCCCACAGTCATGTTGGAGGAGGAAGGAGCCATCTCCAAACACAAAGCTGGGAGCATTTGTCCAAAATCCCTTGGTCTGTTGAAGCATTCAGGGTTCTTTTCACTAGAACTAAGGTTAATTCCAGCTCCTAAAAAAATAAAAAAAAATAAAAATAAAAAAATCCTCACCAGAATCCACCCTCACCTTAACTTAACTCTTGGCACAACGCAGTCAGACAAGAGACGTTCTCTAGGCAGCTGCCAAAACCAGCCAGATGAAGACGTACGATTCAGGGAATGCACCTCAACTGCTCTAGAGTCCAGTGGTGATGTAGAAGTGTAAAAGCAAGGGAAGGAATGCCACCAGAAAGAAAATTGGGGGAAAAGGACAGTGGGAATGAATGGCACACAGGAGGGTGGCAGGACACATGACAGTAGGAAAGAAGACAGGGAAGGAAGAGAGCAAAGCACTTTCCGGCACATGGAAGATAACAAAAAGGACATAATGGAACAAGGAAGGTCAAATTAAATAAAGGAACAACAACTAGAAAAAGTGGAGATGGAGCACAGAAAAGGAAAGAAATAACAAATAATTAGACGAAGGACAGAAAGAAGGGAAAGGATGCTATGAAGGATACACATGAAGCTTAAGGCGGAAGTTCAATTGAAGAAACTCCTTGCTTACCTCCATCAAATCAGAGCCCGATCCGCCTCTGACGCAAGCCAATCAGCTTCGAGCCACACCGCCACCAAGTCCAATCAGCATTCTGTGTTCATCTTAAAAGCAACTTCAAATCCACGTCTCAGCCTGCTACCCAGCAGGCGCAAGCAGCATTGCGCGATGTCTGAACTGGACTCAGATGACCCTGATTCAACCCACCTCCATCCCCTTCTCCATCATCGTAGCAAGCTCCGTCTGGCTTTCCTGTGGTCCTCCTTCAACCTCGTCCCTATCAGAGTGTAAATCCCCCCAGACTCTTACTGCATTTCCTGTCACATCTCAGTCGGTCCGGCAGAAGACCGCCATGTTGAGCCTGGTTCTGCCAGAGGTTTCTTCCCAAAGGGGAGTTTTTCCTCTCCACAGTCGCTTCATGCTTGCTCATTATGGACAGGTCCATGCAAACCTGTGTTTATCCCAGCTGGACATGTATCTTTCTGGGTCCCTGAGTGAAGCATTGGTATCAGCTCTACTGGATCCCACAATACAGCTCAAGCAGATTATCCCGCAACCAGCGTCTAGGGACTGAACCAACTTTGTCTATCTCCACTCCACCACCAGTTTCAGGAAACATCCCTATTCTCATACACCTGCTTATGCATATTAAAGTAAAATTTGTTAATGTTTCCTGCCAAGGTCTGAGCGGCAAAGTCTTAAATTATTGTAACAATAAAATTCTTCTAATTGTCTTTTCTGTGTGTGTGAGTTTTTTAGGTTGAAATAAAAAAATGAAATGACTCAAATAAATAAGAAAAGAAGACAAGGGAGAAAGGAAAAATGCAATATTTAGAAAACATAATGAAACCTAATAAAATATGTAAACCCAATTAGTTTTTCTACTTTATTTTACCATATCTGGAGAATACTGAAATAAAATCCCCCATTTTTCCACTCTCTGTATGAACCCTGTAAACCAAACCACTCGTTGACAATTTTTAGTTCCGTTTCTGGGTATTATGCTGTATCGGCAGCTCTAGATAACAGGGAGGTCATCACAGCCGCAGCAGTCACTCATATCCTCACCCCACCCCCACTCTCCTTTCACATTAGTGCTCATTTCAGCCATTTTTAATTAGGAGATACACCTAAAGACCTGGGAAGCCTGTGGCATGCCCATGCTCTGCAGGTCTTGCAATAAGAAAGTAAATTTGAGCTTAAAAAATGCCAACATCAACACTTTTCTTTTTTCTCAAAGAAACTTTTGAGCCTTCTGAAGAAACTGTTGGACTTCTGATCCATACCTTCAGGGTATGTGCAATATACTGAGCCACAAGAAAACACCACTGATCTTGCGGCAACCAATTTGGGCCTTGGTCTCGGCTGCCTTGCCTCTTAACTGTCTGGTTGCTACTGAGTGGGCCGTGTCCTCATTAAAAGCACGTATGAAAGTTGGTTAGAAACGTTTCCCTTTCACATACTTCCATAATCGTTTCTGGGTCAGCAATCCTGGCAGGGTTGGAAAAATCCAATCTGTGCATTTCATAATAATCTCCGGTAATTAAATTAGCGTCTTCAGCAAAATCACAGGTGCCACGTCTATTTCCAGCTACTATAATTATTAGAAAACAAATCAAAGCTTTATGACACTTTTTTAAAGTTAGTCCTTCCTGTCTCCCTGTCATACTTTACTTATTTTGGTAAATTAGAACGTCTGTAAGCATTACTTTTATATCAATAATTATTTAAATGAAACCATTTTACTCCAGGTGGTGAGAATCTCATGATGGCCCATTCCTAACCCGAAAAATCTGTTTAAGCATGCAAGGATAAATGTTTTAGTAAAAAATAAATATATATGAAGGCAGGCTTTTCTAATTGTTTTGATTCCTCAAAATTTCGTTACAGTGCACACATTTTGTGACAGAGTGCAAACCAAAGAAGGGGCGCCGAACTTATACGGTTTTTAAAAAGCAGAATGTGCCGCAGGGCCGCATGAGTTAGATGATGACAGACATCCTCAGTCCATCTGCGCTAGCTAATTATGCCAGTATCAGGAGCTAATTAGAAAGGGAAAAATGTGGAAATGCCAGATGCTGAATGCCCAGATCAATCAGTCCTGAATATAGAAGTAGCTTCTGCAAGATAGGCTGGATTTGGCATTTTGCGCTCATTTAGATCAGATGGGAAAGTAAGGGGCTTTCTCAAAAAAAAAAAAAAAAAAAAGGGGTGTGCCGAGGTAGCATACAAACACAGAGCTTAAGAACTGAGAGCATTCCACTACACAAGTCTCTCACCTCCTTTTGGACCAATTGTTCAGAAAAGACCCAGAAGTTAGATTGCTTTCTGGTTCGCCTGGCCGCTATTATCCAAATGGAATCGGCACTGAAAGTCTCCCCCATTAATCACTGCTGCAACCAAGTCGCCCTCACTCCTTCCCGGACAACGCAGCCCTCGCAAAAAACACGCTCGGAGGTGAGGCCGCAACACAGGAAGCGCTGCCTGAAAACAATATTTGAGCATATTGCACTCCGACACCTCGGGCTCAAATAAATACGAATAAACACAAGCTCCCCGCGGTGCCATTGCATTCACAGGTGGATCTCAGCGGGACGAGACCTGTGGAAAAGCTAATCCTGAGGTGTGGGGATGATGTGGAAAGAGGTGGGGGGGGGAGGGGAGCAGGAGGCCTCGGCGCTCTGGAACGCAAACCAGTCATTAAGTGAAGACAGAAACAAAGCAGAGTAATTTGCTGGGCATCTGAGGTTTCGCAAGATTACTGATGTTCTCAATGAGCGCACAAACAAAACCAAGATTGCAGCAATGTGTCAGGCAGGCACCACCTGATATTGCATTGTTTTATTTTTTTAAACCTTTCTTTAAGGTCAATTAGGCCCTCATTCAGCTGTATCACACAGGGGCATTTTGGTGCTTTGATGCAATGGGTACTTTTAGGATTCTAAGAGGGAAAGCAGAGCTAATGTTGCTGAAAATGATGCCGTATTGGTATTAATTCAATCACATCCAGAGAGTTGTGTGTTTAATTTTTCAGATAAATGTCAGTCACGTAGTCGGCGCCGGTGCCGTGACCCACTTTCAGATGGAGCTGAATATAAAAAGCGTCTTCTCTGTCTTTTTTTTCTTCAATGTAAACACCTGCCCACAAAAAAAAGCTAATTTGCGCTGATAGATTTTCTACAGGTAGGGAGGTGCTCTCCCATATTGTAACATTGTGTGGATGATTACCAGAAAGAAAAGAGCAAGGAAACATACGGGTTCCCAGAGAGAGAAATGAAATCTTTAAAAGAAAGTAAACAGACCCTTTTTCCGCTTGTATAAATGAGTTACACGGTTCAGAGTCAAAGCAACCCCAAGTATGCATATGCACTTTGTTTTAAAAAAACAAACAAACTACATTGTAAAAAGTATATACTCACCCATCCAAGTTATTGAATGCTGGTGTTTCCGATTAATTTCATGGCCACGTGTTTATGAAGTCTCAGACCTAGTGATGCAGACTGGTTTTATAGACATTTGTGAAATAATGGATTGCCCTCTGGGGCTCAGTGAATTTTAGCACAGTACCTTGATAGGATCCCACCTGAACAATAAATCCAGCCATGAAATTTCCTTCCAAATACACATTTCAGTGCAACTCGGCCACAAAGACAAATCTGCAAGGGCAGATGTTCTCGGTTCTCTGCTGAATTCAGAGCTGTAGATCTCCAAACATCATGTGGCCTTTAGAGTAGTTCAAGGGCAGTGCCTAAAGAGCTTCATGGACGTCCTTAGCAAAGCGGCTGCATATATGCTTTACATCAAATGCAATGCAAAGAAATGAACCCATTACTGTAAAACAGGCTGCCACTGGACTTTAATGCGTCGGAGGCGTATTCTCTGGAGTGACGAATCACAACTGGCATGGTAATTCATTGGAAGAGTCTGGATTTGTCCGTTGACTTGAGAACGGCACTTGCTCGTCTTAATTGTATATGAGTTTATACAAAGGGGATCATGATAAGGGGCTGCTTTTAAGGAGTTCCCCCCACAAAGACATGGCAGAGTAAGTTTGGTGCAGAAGAACCTGACTGGCCGGCTCAGAGTCTTGACCTAAATCCATTAGCAAACCTTTCCAGGACCTCTCATCCAACAAAGTCTGAACTTAAAGAAAAGTGCGTCTGGAAGAATTGTCAAAAACACCTATAAACACACTATACTTTGTGGAAAGTTGGACGAATTAAAGCTGTTATACTTCCAGAGTTTGGGTCGACAGCACATTAAACCATGTTCATTGAGAACTGTATGCCATTCAAGTTTACTGTATATGTGAGTAAAGGCAAACGAGTTTTGGCAATAGAGAAAGTATTTCATCTTAATAAACTGTAACTTGAGTTTATAACGTAAAAGTAATCTAAACCTATTAGCCATATTTTGCAAAAAACTTGTGTTAAAATTATAGTTTATTTGTAAATGTGTTTTAACTGGATATAGTACGTCCTTACATCAACTTTCAAATTCTGAGCATGTCTGTGAATCGTCATAGTAGACATCAGACTGTAAAAGTTAGTGTTGCTAAATATGGTTTGCGAGCCCAAAATATGAGTTGTGTATTTCCTGATGTTTGTCTCATTATTTTCCTTGTGTAGTATTCAATGTATTCTTTAAAACCAACTCTTGGGACTTATGTGTAGAACACTGGATATGTTTCCAGATAATTTAGGACAAAAAAACCAACAACAAAAAAACACATAGAAACGGATCTTGAAGAGAGCCAGTACAGACGTGAATGGCCAAATTGGATTTTCAAGTACCAGCTATCGACACGGCTGTGAATAAGCATTTGGGGAGTCACTGTGAAGCAGTTAGTTTTAATTAGTAGATTCAGCAACTCTTCATGCTGTTGGTCACCAGATATCACCTGAGAGGAACATTGAGAAAAGCTTTTATGCTGCAGACAGCTTTTTGTTGACCGTCATATTACTTGGGCTTGTATTTAGATTGTTTAGCAGTATGATTTTGTCACCCCTAGATATCCTGATTTATGGTTTTCTGCTCAACGCGGGTGTTTTGTAAGTTTGCACCTTCTTTTGTTTTTCAGCCTGTCCCCTCATTGAATTATGGTTATCCATAAAACATTCTTGACACAGACAATATTTTCTGATCAGACAAATATATGTTGATTAGACAAAAAAAAATTCAAATGACTTCAGATATTACGGAAAGAATGATGTTTAAAAATATGCCCCTTAACCATAATACCTGGTTGTGCTTTCTGTGACAGCAACAGCTTCCACAATGCATAATTATATAAAAATAGTTTCTTGTGACTAATATTGAACAAAGCTTTCTCAAAAATGTGGGTAATCACAGTTGAATTGTAATTTATTATGACAATCATTTACAAACTGCATTTTGTTTGTGTTTGTGTAATAGAACCTGTTTGAAATGAAACGAGTGACAAAAAGCAAGAAACAAACAAACTCTGTAAGGGGGCAAACACATTTTAACAGCGCTGTCCTTTAGGGCTTTCAAAGCTTCTGCATTGTAGAACGTGGACTGGAAAACCTTAAGAACACGGAACACGGCTCTCCATCTACTGATGCTACATATCAGGCTAACAGGCCTGATATGTAGCATCAGTAGATGGAGACAGAGCAGCAGGATGTGACGAAGTGCCGGACATGCGAGCAGATTTATCACATGAAAAACATAAACAAGTAATACGAATACATTTGAGCCAGTTTGATTTGCAAAGACGAGCACAATCTCTTGTTCAGGATCGGGATTGCTATTAGCATCCATCAAGGCTTGTGATTATTCAGTCATTTCCTTGCGCAAACGTGTAAGCCTGTTGCAGCTGGAACGCTTCCTCTGTCTGATCCTAAAGGCATTCTTCACCGTATTCCTCCTAATTGGCAGAGAAATAGATGGAAATGGTTCAGAATCCATGTTGGAATCAGTCAAAGTTGGCTCGTCCAGCTTAGTGTTTGAAGAGTGTTTCAAGGTGGTTTGTTCTCTCTGTGTGCTGGATATTAACAATGCGGACGTTTGTGATGAATTTTATTCTATGAAATGCTAAAAGGGATAGTTTGTCTGCTGTTTTTTATGAGCAGTTGTATGGTCAGTCCATGCCAGATTTTTTGGCCACACCTGGAAAAGTATCTTCACTATGGAAATAAATATAGATTATTAATTATCTTGTCTTTACCTCCCAGTCTCTTGATAAGGCCTTAAAAGAAAGTGTTCTTTTTCACTCGTACCTTTTATGGATAGACGCATGTCACACAAGCTGTATCGCACCTTAGTGAAATAACCATTTTAATTTATTTTAGATGTTGGTTTGCTGTGGATCTTTGACTGAGTGATTTTGCTGACCTGAACTTGCAACCACCAAGCATTTGCAAGTGGCTGAAAGTTAAATGCAACAGGACCGCTTTGAAAGGAAAAATTCTATGAAAAAGTTTCACTTTTGACTCCTGCTGTTGGCTTCTTCAACTGCAAACTTCTTACCAAGGTTTGTAGAGACAACCTTGGATATGTCCTTTTCTAAGGGAAATGCACATTTACCACCCTACCATAAGTCCACACAAACATACCGACCCCACCTTTAAGCGTGCTTGTCTAATCTTCTTATGTTTGGACACAATATTAAGTGTTTTGCTCTTCTTTGACCAATATTGGCATCACGTTCTTTTGCACAAATATCAATCGGTATTTTTGTACACTGTTTTTCTTAGGTTATAAATGCATCTCTTGAATGTAGAATAGAATTCCTTCTAATTTTTTTCACACAATGGATAAAGAATTGTAGAGTATTTGTATAGTGTGATTAGGAAAGTAGTTGATTTGTTACATATTTAAATTTTGTTTAGAGACTAAACCCTTCTTGTTCACCACGGGGATTCAGACCAGCTTAAAGCAATACTGGACTGCAAATCAGTTCTCAGTATCTGCTTCAGTCGGTTATTATGAGGTGCAGGATAACCACCTTGGCTAAAGAGTTGTTTTTTTTTGTCAAAAGACATTGCAAAATTATAAATATTGCCATGCCTGTTGAACCTATGTGTTTTTTTCCTCTAGGGCAGTGGTGTCCAAAGTGTGGCCCTGGGGCCATTTGTGAATTTCAAGAAAGATTTGGCCGATAAGTGCTGGTGGCTTTTTTGCAGATGGAAACTTTTTTCATTTTTAATTAGGGTAAATTTCTTACAGATAACTTAAAATCTTACAATTGAATATTTAATTGAATGTTTGGTACAACACAAAACATTTGTCTTTTAATAAGCACACTTTTTACATTTGATTTAATTTCATAGTAAATAGGACTTTTTACTCAAATGCAGACCTCTGTTGCATTAAATCTGAATATCGGCATTAATTTAACAAAATAGGCTAAATACAGTTTAATATCTTTTCTTAAAATTATCATATTTTGTTGGGGAGGGTTAGTATTTTTGGTTATATTGATTTTCATTCATTTTTTTTGGCCCTCGAGTGTTTTCGATTTAACTGTTTGGCCCAATAGCCGAAACGTTTGGACCCCGCTGCTCTAGGGCACCATCTGCCTTCGAATTTGTAGAGCTATACAAACACATTTCCAGGGCTTACTTTGTTTAGTTACTGTGTTTTTCACTTGAAAGCTACAAATGACAAGGGGACAGATGCCCGAAAAACAAAATGGCATACCTGAATAAAAGGTTGCCATCATTACTGCAATATGCACCGGGATGTATTTTTTACTTTTCTTTTGCACCCTGCAAACTGAACCACGTTGGCATGACTTTTGACCTGTCTGCAATGAATAAAGATGAAGATGCACATGAATGTTATGCATGCCATGCACCCTGATCCACAATGATTGCCGCCTGTTGTAGCAATTATTGCCAGATGAATGCAAGGATTTATTAACCTCAGGAGTGTATTGCAGAAGCACAAACAAACACATTATCTTAATTGGCAGTAATAAGTCGACCTTTAGTTCTTTTGTTCAGCATGCTCAATTTAGTCGCATCCACAAATCCATTGTGCTGATGCATGTGCATTTGTGGAGCAGTGCTTCTGAGATTATACAATGATGAGCCTGAGTTTGATTAATTCACATTCAGATGTGAAATTAGTTCTGTATCTTCCATATTTAAGCTTCAGATCCCCTCGGGCTGTCTTCTATTAGCATACAATATTATTTGCCCCCTCGCTGCTTTTGATGTACCACTTTGTTCTTGCTGAGTTTCTTTCAGAGGCCTGGCTTAAAACCCATTTTGGTTCAGTCTGTGACCCAAGGATACAGCGCGTTGATGTAAAGCGACCAGTTTTTGTTCATTTGCATGCAAATGTAAACGGTGGAGATCTTTAAAATGTCATTTTCATGAGTAATATGCAATACTTATAAATGAAAATTGCAAGCAAACTTTGTTTTTAGGGTTGCATTTTAAAATAGTCATAAATCTGTCTCATGGCATGGCTAAATGCATGCTATTTGGCAGTGTTTGACTTGGTGGTGCCATTTTGCAAGTGAAATGTCAAGATTCTTCAGTATTTCTCAGAAACGTCCGGCAGTATGTTTTGAAGATATGCAAAGACTAAATGAAAGTACAAATGGTACTTGTTACAAATTTTTGTTAGAAATTCTAAGAGAAAATTCTGTAATAAAATAATCATATAGTAAATCATTATAGCTTTTGGGGATTTCATAAAGACCCTTAATTCTTCACACTAAATATATATAGCTTGACAAAAAAAAAAAATCTAACATTTTCAATCATGCTGAATAAAACCCCCCAGCTTATTTAGTGCTTTAGGTCAAAAGTGTAATTCAAGTTATATAAGTACAACTCAACCGGTCTGTGTGTGTGTGTGTGTGTGTGTGTATATATATATATATATATATATAATCATTTAATGATGCTATCAGCCAAAAAAATTTACGAAGGAGTCCACAGACCAGAGCTCTGAAGCAAATATACATTTTACTTATTCCACTATACAGACTTTGTGGGTAGTTTAAATTTCAGATCAGGAAGCTCTGCCTGCAAACTCCCCAGTACAATTAATATAAAGCTTGATTAATTGCATTGGAACAACACATACGTCTCCTGAGCTTCAGCTCCACATAACCATATTCTTTCCTGTGTAACTGCAGATGCTCAATGTAGCGCCCGAGATGGGCTTTATGGATGCAGATATGCAAGCAGCAGAGCGCCTGAAGGTCTAAAGATGCACATTATTCATGTAAGTCCATCATTCCCCCCCTACCCACAAGTAGGGGAATAAACATTTTATAAACAAAAACAAAACAAAGATAATTTGATATCAGGTGACTGATACAGCTTTCATGCATGGGAGAAAACAGATGTGAAGCTGAAATGATCTGCATAATGTATGCCTCCGCGTTTGTGTTTCCACGGCGAGAGGCAAGACATTTCCAAGCGCATATACGGTCCCTACTTTCCGCCTGTGTGGAGTCGTATATTAAGCAACGGAGATCAAAAAGGATAGGATCGGCAGAGTTGATCTCTATTTGACTGTTTGATATTCCGTTTCATCGTCCACCCCCCCCCACCACATAGGCTTTCTCCTTTCTCCAATTCTGCTCCCCCTTCTGTGATGTGAGGACTGCGGCCACAGGCCCGCTTTGATCACTAGTTTTGTTCATATACACAAAATGCCACAAGTGTGCAGGGAGGAATGTGTGGATGAGCTGGGAGCTGGCAGGAGGAGAGCTCATTGTTTCTTATAGATAAAATCCCCAATTTTTGACTTTGATGTGATGCGCGCGGTAATAACATGTGGACCTTGAACCGTTCCAAATTTTGCTCGAACCCCCATGGGTTTTTACAATTTTAATTGTAACGCAACTGATAAATTCTCAACTCTTTAACCCTCTAACATTTTTTCCACCATTCATCCATACATCAACTCTATTTAGCTGCCCTGTAGAAGAGAATATCTCCACAGGATGCTGCTGCCACCACCATGTTTTACTTATGGGGATTTGTGTGTTTAGACTGTTATTTTTCTGTCCCTCACGGCATTTTGCAAACGGCCAAACATTTTCAGGATTGACCAGAATGTTTTTCGACTGATTTTGTTGTTTCTTATGACAAACAACTGGAGTTGTGTTTTTATTTCAACAATGGCTTCCTTCTTGCCACTCTAGAATAACCGATATTGATCTAACATAATGCCAAAATAAACGTCATTGTTATATTCAGTTAGCTTACCTATCCAGCAGAAAGCCTGCAACCTCTGCATCTGTTTTGAACCCGCCTCCCTCATGAATTATCTTCACTCCACCTGGTAATAGTAGCTGTGCCGGTATAGACTCTGGTTTTCTCCCGATTACAGAATTGAATTGCTTTATTTGGCCCCCGGGGGGTAAATTGCATTTCAGTACAGCCCATTAAGAAAAACAAACGTGGGTAGACAGGTGACTCAAGCTGCTGCCACAAGGTGTTACCTTTTTGCAAAATGGAGAAAAAAAATACATTATAGTTGATGGGAAAAATATTACTAATTATTACTTATTTTTCTTTTCTTGGTTACTTTCTCTTCCTTTCTGATGGGACAAAAAGAGTATGGATGGTTTCAACAGAAAACTGCAATTAGAATGATCCACAGTCGTCTTTGCTTGTTTATACTCCTCCTTCACCGAAAGCACGTCCTCATTTAGAAAACAGATGGGTAAAACACGTATGTCTGACTAGTTTCTCTTTTCGGCTACTGAAATCAGAAGTGGCGACGCAGTATGGCGCCCCCCAGTGGATGCACCAACACCTATGTATTTATAAACTACTAATTCTAAGTTATGAGAACTCTTTCATTTTTGATGTGATGTTATTAATTAGACTTTGTCACAACATGTATTTATATAACAATACTTTATTTTTGCTAATTAAAACCCAAATTAGACGCACACTGTCCCTTTTAAGGTTTGTGGTTTTAGCCTGACAAACTGAAAAAGTTCAACTGGTATGAGTACTTTGACAAGATGTTGTTGCAGCCTTAAGTGAATCAACAGAGTCGTCCGACTTGTGAGAATTCAGTGGCTACGGGAGCAATGACCAGTCTGTGCATGCGATATTCACATTAATTAGTCGCACGACGTGCGCAAAGAGTGTTTCCTCGCACCTTTTTAAACGGCGATCAGCAGTAAGACAGTTGTTTACAGGTGCTCATTAGTAAGGCCATTTTGTCAAGCTGTTCCAAGTTGTTGTTTTTTTTTTTTTTCAAATAAGCTTTTTTGGTGTCTCTTGAAGCTGGAGGTCATGTCGGGTTGCTCTCTAATTGGGTGTCAAGAGGATTCTTAATATTTACACACCCACACAGCAGACGTGTCCACACATGCACCCCAAAAGCACACACACACACACACACACACACGCACGCATACAGCCGATGCATACTGATTTAATTGGTCAAATAGGCTTCCGTGGTCACTACTGTAAAATCATAAAGCTCAGAACACAGATGTGCACACACACACACACACACACACACACACACACACACACACACATTGCAGTGATATATTTAAGAAGCCTCTAATAAGGAATTGTCAAGCCTGTGGCGGTGCAGTGCATCAGAGAAAAGAAAGCAACGCTGCCACAATGCTTCAAATACGGATATCTGTTGTTGTTTCTCTGTGGTTAAGGCCAATTAAAATACAGAGCAAACGTTGGACGGATATATGTAAAACGAGACATTTCGGCTGCTCTGGTAAGAGCTGCATAGGTGTAATGGGTTGTCATTGAGAGCTGATGAGAAAGGGGTGTCTCGGCTCTTATTGTGTTTCGAAAAAAAAAAAACAGCCTTTTACTCCCTTATTTCTGACCAATTTTCTTTGACTGCTGTCGAGATTACACTTAAAAGAACAGTTGGAGTTTTTTTTTTTTTTTTTTCTCCGTCTGTTGAGAGGTTGGAGAGCAATCGATGGCTCGCCTGCAGTTGATAACTCGGATATTAATTTATTTTGTAGAAGTTGTTTTTTTTTTGTTGTGAGGTTGCGAGCTGTCATGATGTTTCCAAGTGACGATTAATTTAGTTAGTTGCAGGAGCCACATAGTCAATTTACTTGGACATCAACCGCTACAAGGGGTGCAGCTGCAACACCTTATAATATAAATGAAGTAAACTATGGCAACAATCTCCAGCCTGAGGCCTTTTTATTCAGACTCAATATTGAAAATGGATTAAAAAAAATGCAAACGACAACCCTCCTAACGATGTCAGTAAAAAGCAGTGAAAAAATAAATTTAACTACTCTACAGATGAATCAACAATGGTTGATCCGGCAGAAGAAGCTTAAGAAATATTTCAATGACTCGGAGAGGTTGGCAGCCATTCTTGGACACAGCAAGTTCATTTAAACACAATCTAAAGGTTGAGCTAAATCATGTTAGTAGGCAGTTTTTTACAGGCTGTAGTTGCCATACGGTCTGATTGGAAAAGAAAAAAACACTCAAGATCAGCCTTATCATGTTACGTTAAATATATTCCAGAAAAAAAAAAACATGTTTTTATTGTAACAGTATGAAAATAAGGCTTGGAATGAAATGGTAAAGAACCATTGTACCGATTTGAGTATTAATTAAATTAGTAAATTATTAGACAATAGCTTAGCTGGTACTAACTTGCCTACTCTATTCTAAACCTGTGGCAACAAAATGGCTAGAGATGGTTCCTCCTGCTTTGTTTGGTTGTTTGGTTTGTCAGATTGTTAGTGTCTTACTTTATGTAGTTGAATACATTGTGCTGCTCTGCTGGTGTTTTATGTTGAGGGTCTGATTTTCTTAGGTTAACCATGTTAAAATAAACCAAAATAACTATATATGTGTTGCAACCGTGTTTATTTTATAAATCCCTAACCTCAGTTAAATAATGATATGTTCGGCTGGTACTGGTCCACAACAGGTAAATATAGTCTAAATCTCTCCTGGACAGATGTGTGGAGGTCGTTTTGGCCTCATTACTCCAAACATGATTGATCTATTGTGCCAATGAAATTCCTAAACCTTTCATCTTTTATAAAACCCTATAGAGACAGAAAAGAATGAACTGTAACTTCCAAAATGGATTAGAAATTTCTTTTTAATACTGTTTTGCCACATATTTGACCTTCAATACCAATGTCCTCACCATCCGTGCCAAATCCTTCTTCTCCTGCACTGTGCAGCTCCCATACTGCACAGTTATGCTTTTAGACATAAGACACTTTTATGGTAGCTCTGTAAAGGCTTTTTAGCAGTTTAGTGGAAAGGCCAGTCCGTTAAAGTTTCCTGAGGAATAGCCATTGTAGGGCCTTCATCACCAGGTGAGAGGAGGTCACAGTCCAGGAGAAGTCAGAGGAGTTGTGGATGCCCAGGAAATGTATGCCGTCCACACGCTCCACCACCTCCCCCTGTATGCAGAGAGGAGTGTGTTTGGTTTTCCTCGACCTCCTGTAGTCCAGCACAGGAGGACGCACGTGCAGCTGCTGCTATCACATCTGTTTTGTAAGAATCCATGATTTGATCTTTGAAAGAGGGACAGCAAGAAGTGACTTGACTAGCTTCCCTTGTTGAGGTTTTTCAGGACGTCAGCCGAAGATGTTTTAATTTCATATTGTGATTGGCTAAAAACAACTTTTGGTAGGCGGGCACTAGGCATTGCTTCGCCCAATCAACTTGAAGAGTTCTGCTGAATGTCCCTCCTTTCCCCAAATGGATTTGATGGGAGCAGTTACAGGTTGGGAGCAGTTACAGGTGTAGAATGGAGAGTGCTACACATTATCAATCTGGCTGGCCAGGTTAATAGCCTCCTGATCAGAAAACAACTAAAGGAACACATGCAACCACAGAGGGGAGAACATCTGGCTCTCCAAGGATGCTCTATTCAGTTGTTAAGGAGTTAGAGGAGTTGTTGTACCCAAAGTCTTTCATGCTGTGTCAAAGTTCACATCTGAGCTTCAGATTTTGGCCGGTCGGTTACCAAACCCAATTGTAACGCTGTACGTTAAAATTGATATAATTGTCACTCATCACAATACCTGTACAACCACCAAACGACCTGAGTCTGCGGGGGAAGCGTTGATGCGGACGGATCCGAGCACAAACACTGTTCACTTGTGTTCGCTAGTTGACGTCATCATCTATACGTGAACTCCCAGGTTTTGATGTTTACTTGCCAGATGTCCCCTATACAGCCCCTAGGACTTGATATCCAGCATCTTATTTGTGGTCCTTTGGAGTTTGTGAGCATCACACCAGCTTGTACACTCTTACACTGCATACCTGTGGGTTTTTTTTGGTTATAACATGGGAAATTTTCACAACAATATTGATTTGGCTGGGAGCGAAGACAGTCATTAGTGTGAAGTGTGAATAAAAAAAAAAAGGAGAACTGACACAATTATGTAAGGTGAGGCTCTTGTGCTGCTAAATGTGAGATCAGAAAACCCAGATTCAGTTTCAGCCACTGTGTGCTAAAAGACAGAATACCAGTTAAGTGGTATCATTCTTACCCATTGAAGGATTTCTTTTTACATTTTGTCATGTTACAACCACAAACTTGTAGAATAGTGACGTTTGTCGAGTATCGGTGACGTACAGGTCGGATAAATGCGACCCAGCCGTACAGACACAGGTCGCATTTGAAAAGATCAGATACGTATCAGATTCAGGACCACATATCCAAGTGGCCTTGGTCGCATTTGAAAAAATCTGATCTGTGTTGTTCAGACTGTCATAAAAAGATCAGATCCAGGTCGCATAAGGGCAAAAAAAATCAGAATTGGGTCACTTCAGGCTGCAGTGTAAACGTAGCCTTAGTTTTCCATTACACTGACCAGGGCACTTTCTTTCACTTTTTTCCCCTATGCACTCTACATGGCTGGTGACAAACTGTGCAGGGATTCTTATGGCTGGCTTCAGTCTTTAATCTTTCCGTTCTTTAATAGAAGCAAATGGACACCGAAAATTAGTTTTAGTAATTCACCAAAATTGAGTTCTGGCTCATATAAATGCGGAAAGGCATGTGAATACTTATGTCTCCGATAGTAAGGGTTGTGGTTTTTCAAGGGGGTATATTTTAGTCATCTAGTTGTGTATCTGTCAATTTTATGGAAATATTGAGAACTTGCTTGAATATACTGCAAAATTCCTGTTTGCTCAAATCAAACGACTGATTTTACTGCCAAGCTGCGTGTTGTCAGCAGAGGAGGCGAGAGGAGAAACTCGGCAATCTATCCATTCCTTGGTTGCTGTACAAAAAAAAAAAAAAAACTGGTGTGACACTTTGGAAAACGACACTCCAAGAAGCTTAATTTGTGAACGCAGTGGTGAGCTTTTTTTTTTTTTTTTTGCATTTGTCGTGGCACTAATGCAATGTAACCTGAGTTGGAAGGCACGAGGAACAGGCAGCCATGTTGGCTGAAAACAGGGATAAGAATGAAAAAAAAAAATAGAATAAAATCTAAAACGTGACTTGAATTTACACTGAAAGCTCCTTCCCTACATCAGGCTCATGAAGCCAAGGTTTATTCTCTGCTTTATCTCGATGATTCATTTCTTTCATCTGCAGTATGGACGGGTCGTCTTTGTTTTCACACACAAAAAAAAAATAAAAAAATAAAAATGTCACAGAAAGTAAAGCCCGACACCCATTTTTTAACATTTAATCTTGATACAAAAGTTGGAGAGTGAGAAGGAAGCCGTCTTTGACCTGATGTTTTCCTCTGAAGCTTGACAGCACCAGAGTGCTCTCACCAATATGGGAATGATTCCACTCCTCTGAAATTGCCTTCTGCCTGTGAAATTAATGACGGGCATTTGTACAGTGACAGGCAGCACCCAATACAACTGTAATCTCTCTTCAGCTTTGTCGCAACACAGCAGAGGACACTGGTTAAAAAAAAAAAAAAAAGTAGAAAAAAAAAGGCAGGAAACAAGGCTCATCATTAGTTTTGGTAAGGACTCGAGAATTATTTTATTATGTTTTTCTCCAAAAAAATAAGAAAATTATGTCCTTGGCTGTTTTTTTTTTCTTTTTTTTTTTTAATTACCTAACTCATTTAGGCTTGGGAATCTGGAGGTCATTAAGATGAGAAAAAGAAAGCAGAGGTCGGTATGCCAATTCTAGACATGCGTCCATGAATGTGTTGAATGAATTAAGTTTTTTTTTCCAGGATTAAATAATTGTACAAGTTGACCCTTTTAGAACTAGAAACTAGTACAAGAGCTATAAACATACTTTTGTGTCTTGATAGATATATACACACTACAACCTGCGTACACAGGACGGAAAACAAACACACGGGCTCTTGTCTGCCACTCCTGATGAAGTTACCTACTCTTCCATTTGTTTGCTCCCTGCAGATATTTGCTTTGCTTTGCTGGAGTCTCACTGCCTTAGAAAACACTTGATGACTATTTCAGCCTGATATATGTTGCTTTCAGTATGTTCCTGAACTTCGTGCTGGTAAAGATTCTCAGTCATCCAGGTCATGGTCATTCCAAAAAAAGTAAAAAAAAAAAAAACAAAGCATCTGGACTTGTTTTTCGTAGTTGAAGACGTTTCGTTTCCTCTCCAGGAAGCTTTCTGAATTCAAAAAGTCTGGAGTAATTATGCTTGGTACTCCACATTACTCCAGACTTTTTGAATCGAGAAAGCTTCCTGGAGAGGAAGCGAAACGTCTTCACCTACGGAAAACAAGTCCAGTTGCATTATTTTTTTTTTTACTTTTTTTGGAATTCCTGAACTTCTTTAGATTGGGGGATTATGTGTTGCTTTTTGAGATCGTTTAGCCTACTTTGTGTTGTGAGTCAATTTACATCAAAGTGTAAAACATTTTCTTTCAGACTGTGGCAAAGGGACACCTGAAATAAGGTGTGACTTTTTTTGAAGTGTTGATGTTGGACTCGACTGATTTTCTAGCTTGTTGTAATTCAAAATTCAGTTTTTTAGATCTGAGTTAATTGGACTTACTGAATGTCCTTGGTATTCTTCATTAGGGGAGTACTGTCAAATCCTTTTTTATTCTGGCAAAGAGAAACTTGGTGTCTGCAGCTCAATGACTTTTTTTGATTTGAGGCTGCGCAGCCTGTGTCCAGTGTCTGAACAGTTATGTCCAGTTGTAGCCCACACCTAACAGTTGTGCTCTTTTTTTTGTTTTTGTTTTGGAAGACAGAACTATAAGCTTGAACAAACCATCAATCCCTGTCAGCAGTAACCGATGAAAAATGTCCCCTGTTTGCAGAACATTTTACCTGAAACAAGGAGAAACATACCGGAACTGATGTTTCGGATGCTTCTCTGCAGAAATGGGGTCCAGATTTCTTCAGCTGTATTAAACTTGCTAGAAAGCGATACAATCATAGCAAAAGGGAGAACTTTCCATGAAACTCCAATTAAGCAAATAAACTGCGAAAAGGATACCGAGGTAACTCAGGAAGTCGCTGAACCATGACGATTGTAGTAGATAATTGGGATGGTTCTCCCTGATCTGGCTCGAGTTTCCATAAAATCAAAGTCGGCCTTCTACAGCGGGCCAAATAGGACAAATTTTAAAGAAAAATAACTGTTAAAGTTGTGTCCAGCCGTTCTTCCTTATGATGTCTAAATTAGTTAGTCCTTTTCATCTCGGGGCAATTATAAGAAACAGGTCTCTGTATTCATATATATATATATATATATATATATATATATATATATAAAAACAGAAGTATTTAAAATGTTTTTTTTTCTTCCTGAAACTAAAGATGGTCTACCAATATTTCCTTAACATACATACACTATACACAATATTTAAATGGTACAAACTGATCTTCATCCATCTCACATCTTAGTGGAGGGATGTCTGTCTACTATTCTTGGCAACCCTATTGCCCGTTCAGTTATGTTAAGGTCATTGCAGGGTTTCTCTTTTTTGTTTTCATCTGCTGTCCCCGATGGCCATTCACATCGCCGGCAAAATATCAAGCGAGCGACAGCAGCCGAATTAAGTGAAAAATGTACTGGTAACGCGTTCAGTGAGAACGCACCGTTAAGGTTGTAATTGTTTGGAAAATATCTTATAACCCACCCTTAGTTGATGGGTAGCAACATTTGCCTCTCTAAGCTCATTGTTGTCTTTCCTCCTTGCGTCTTCTTTGCTCCTGACAGAGGTGAGACGGAAAATGAAATGATTATGTAGGATTTAGGTTGTAATAGTTTTGTTAAATATTAAGAGGGTGGTCAGTTTCAGTAACCTGACCCTAGCCATATGGATTTCGCTCCGCCTAGCTCCACTCACATCCATCTGGGACACCGCCATAGGAATTGCCTTTTTTGAACGCTGGGCCTTATCAAAAATCCTTGCATATGATTGGATAAGCCACTTGTCTGTCATCTTTATCGACGTGCTTTTTCAACCACTCACACCGAAGCTAACCCGTGACGCTGTGAGAGCGACGCAGGAAAAAAAACAATACTTTTTTTTTTCTTTTTTTTTTATGTTTTTGCGGCTCTAGTGGCCCGCGTTATATTGACATTGAACTAACAGGAAGAGGGTGGAAGAGGGGGGAAGACAGGCGGCAAAGCGCCACGGGTCGGAGTCGATCCCGGGCCGACCACGTCGAGGACTAAAGGCCTCCTAATATGATTCGCGCTAACCACTCCACCACGGGCGCGCCCCGGAAAACAAAACTTGCCAAATCCGGTCGGGAGAAGGGCGAAAACATTGTTTCTACCAACAAAAGCCTTCAGAGGCATTCTCTGATGTTCTTTTAATGAAACAATATTAGGTAGATTGGACAACACGGAAGAAATAGCAGCATCAAAGTTAACGCTTGCTTCCTCGATGCAAGCCGCCATTGTTGTCTGAATCAAAACAGTCTCATGGTCGCTTCTCCACTACGTCACATCTATGAAACTCCAGCCCTGCGTCCTGATTGGCTGGACAATAAAATTGGTTGGAGAAATCACTCTCTATGGGAGAGGTCCCAGATGGATGTGAGTGAAGCTAGGCGGAGCGATATCAATCTGGCTAGGGTCAGGTTACAGTTTCAGTGCCATGCAGTTAAAACAAATGAAGGGTCCACAGTTTGGAAGAAAGTCCAAAAATGGATGCCAGCCCCAGCGGTATAATTCTTAAAAAGGTAATTATTCATTCCTCTTGCACATCTTGTAATACATTTATGAAATGTAACATTTAAAAAGGCGTTTCTGAAATATAGCATAGTAATTTATGGGCCGATGTTGCATTTTTTTTTTGTAATTCTCCATTTCTAAACCTTTTTTTGACAATACAACGCCACTGTATAGAAATATATGAGAATAGTGGTGTTGAAGGAATCACATGAGATGGGTCTTGGGCTGAACTTGTGAGTTTTGGATGAATGGTTGCATAAAGGATGCAAAAGGTCTTAAAAAAAAGACACCAACGCGTTTCTTAGCCAGGTTTAATCCACTTGTGCTAGAACGAAAGACATGTCGTACAGGCTTAACGAGACACACTGGTCAAAAGCACAAACAAGGCCAGTCCAAATATAGCCGAAGCCCGATGGAGGAAAACATGTGTCCATAGCTGCACAAACAACACTCAGAAAAAAAAGAGAAATTTGGGTTTTGTTTCTCCCTTTATTCTTAATAAAAGCGTTCAAAACAGCACTCTGTGAAAGGAAAGGAAGAAGAAAAAAAAAAACGGGGGTGCATAATAGAAGAGGGGGCTGCATTCTGTTGCTCGGCAACATCTCTCAACGTCTCCGCAGACTGTTAGAGCAACTGGATTTGTTTGTGAGCGTGGTGTTGATGACTCCCACGTCAAGAAAAGTGCCGCGGTGCCTGCACATCGCAGCCCGTCAGACGGAAGGGGTAAGTAGTTTAAAGTGGATCCAATTAGACTTGGACGTTTCACCCATAAATCATTAGGAGCCCACAAATGAGAGTTGGATCGGATGCCTTTTAGCTTATGAGTTACTGTTACCCAAATGGCAAGAAAAGGAAAAAAAAAAATGGTTTATGCAATCTGAATGGATTCATCAGTTGCGTTAATGGATAAATGTTTAAAATAGGCAGTGTGAGTAAATTGAAAAGCCTTAGGTGGCAGAATGGGGCATTAAATGTCTTCTGAATCCAAATTTGAAGCAGTGTGGTTCACAGCACATTCACCATTTAAAAAGAAAAAAAAAAAACTAAAGTGCTGAAAATCTAATTTTCCCTTCTCAGCATCGGGGGTTTAAACAGAAAATTGTTTTGGTACAACATGACATTCTCCTTCCCTGTCTTTGTTTATCTTCATACGTCACGTTCTAAGTACACCAGGCAGAAAAGGCACATAAATATCTTATCCTGTGTCAAGATACTAGTAGGCTTCCTAAATATTCTCAATTTAGTTATGTTTATGTTGCCTAATGTATCTTTTGCGTTGACAAAGGACATGAAAATTGTTAACAGTGAGGGTGTGCAGTCATAATTTGCTCGCAACTAATGATAATTGTCAAAATAAAAGGAAATGCAAGGGTTTTAGCTTTTGTATAACTATTATGTTAGCTTAAGGGGGAAGCTAACATAATAGTTATACAAATTATATTCTACTAGATGTCTTTCTCACCTTAGATGTATCCAAAGTCAGGATTTCCAATTTCTATATTGGAAAAACCAACTGAAATCGAGGACTCCAACTTGCAAAGTCAAAGGTCTCTTAGCTAAACATGGTACAATTCAATATAGCTGCCATTTATGTAAACTCTGAATCTTGGGAAATATTTTCTTTTTCAGATGTTTGAACGTTGCTAAATTTGTATTAGACTTGAAATTTATACAATCTAAAGAGTCTTAGTTCATTGTTCAAATGTATAAAATGCAGAGACATGTGTGTAATGTGCGTTTATCTAATCATAGCCTGATTTCTGACTGCAAGAACTACCAAAATGTAAATGGAAAACAGTAAAATGTAGAATTCAAATTTCATGACACATAAAAGTGGATTATTTTATTCCAAGTTTAGGGTGATTGTGTCAAGTTTAAATAAGAGTAAGGTTTACTAATGCTGGTCTTAGTCACATTGCTTACTATTGTTTGCAAGATGAACTTAAACAATGTCTTATTGCAGATAAACAGATTTTTCATAAAATGTTCACTACATTTCATAAATTTGTATTAATTCTGGGAGTTCTTATCAACAGTGACCTCAAAATGGAATTTGTCATGTTGTTATATTCATTTTTGTATTTGCATTTCTGACAATCTGTATTTCAGGTCATTTGTTGCACACAGTGTAACAAATGACCTGTAAAAGAAATACTTTTTTGAACATATTTTACTTTTTTTTTCTTCAAATTTCTCTTTTTCAGGAAGAGTTTTATGAATTGCAATCTTTTCACATCGCTGACATCCATGCAGACGAATAGAAATGCGGTTTCCATCCGGGCAGAAGAAAGCCCGCCCCAAGAAGTGAAGGGAATGTGATCTGTAAAACGCAATTTGAAAAGAATGCATTTCATAAAACGCTATCTGAAAAAGAGAAATTTGAAAATATAAAATTTGAAAATTTAAACTCTCTAAAAAACATTTATTGAAAAACTAAAATTTAAAAAGTAAAATCGGAAAAAAACAGCAAAGTTACTCTCAAAACCTTGTTGTTTTATTAAGAAGTTTTTCAAAGTTTAATTTTGTTTTTGAATTAAATTAAAATTAAATTAAAAACGTGTTTCTTTTTTGTCTGTTTTTATTTTCGAATTTCAGCCCTGAGTTCAGTGTTCAATATGGCTGCATATATAACATTTAAAAGGAGAAAAGCATTATTGATGAGCACCTCCACAATGATCAAATCCCACAGGTTTTATGACTTGTAACCATCATGATTTAATAAAATTCCCAGATCCAACCTTTAAAATAAATGTTTTTCAACATAATTTGGAGGATATGATGAATTGATAAATCCTGCATGCATGCTGTGGGTGCATCCACTTGTTGCAGCTTAAAGAGGGAAAATATGTAGATTGTTTTAAATACTTAATTAGTGAGCAGAGAAGTATGCAACTATGTCAGTTGATCGTTTAGCAATACCGGACTTGTAGTTGAAAACTAATTTATTTATTTTTAACATAAAAAAAGCTTTTTATGCAAACGTTTAATAAATTAAATTTGATAATCAAGTCACCGGAGCTTGTTGAAGGACTATCTCAGTCCAGGTTGCGAGAAGGAATTTGTAAATAGATGGAAATTCAGATAGCAGTAGAGTAAAATTAACCACCCAGTCAGAGTTGTCTGATTTAAGATTATAATGATGGTACACAACAGCACAGCATGAGTGTGCATTTGAATTTAATCACATAATGGTTTCCCTGATTGGCATAAACATATCTTTTGGATCTTATCTATTCAGGAGTAATGGTTTGGGGTCATGCAGCAGCAAATTACACATGGAAGCTGCTTTTGGCAACCATAGAATTTGACAAATGGCTAGCTGAGCAAGTACTGAACCACTAGGAACGCAAAAATAGGGGTTACCCAAGACCGTAGCATTGTTCAGTCCCTCGTGCCTTCTCAATGTCTCACTTTAGACAAACTTTCCACCTCTATCTCTTGCTGAATTGTTTAATACAGCCACACTGAACATGAGTCCCTCACAAAACCTCCAATTTAATTCATGCCAGAGCATGCAAGTCTAATTTTTGTCCAGACTTTGTGGCGACCGTAACTGACCCACCCTCACAGTTTTGCCACATAGGTATGATGCCCTTTTTTGTATTTTTCCCCCCCAGAAATACTGTTTTTTTTTTTTTTTATTAAAAAAAATATTACACTTTTGTGAGTATTGAGATGTTTTTTGGCAAACGTGGGAAAGGTTTTGATGTTCTTTTTTTTTTGTCAATAGTTTTGGCCTTGAAGTTATCTATCAGATACATTTTTTCCCAGTCCAACATAATTATTTAACAATGAACAGAGATTTTGATTGCAGTGAGATCTGCAGGGCTTTACATGTTCTACTGTCATGAACCAGAGACAGATGGACCCAGTATTCAGCCAGACAAGAGAGGTTTTAAGCAAAAAACGGGATTTAATAATAAAACAGGGACAGGCAGACTCAATGATCAGAAGGGCAGTCCAAAATCCGGTACACTAAAGGCAGTCCAAAATAGGCAGAAGTACCGACAAGGATACGGCAAACTCAGAATATCACACGGCAGGTCCAGGTCAGAAAAACAGGTAAGCAATCATACTGGGCAAGAAAATCAGGTTTAGGGATCAGGCTGGCTCAGAGTCAAAAAGGCAATCGGGTCGGTATCAACAGGGCTATCAGTAATACAACGCTGGATAAGACTCACCAAGTGGTTTGAATTGATCTGGCAGATTGCAGGAGGAAGAGGCAGGTATAAGTAGGGGAGTGAGCAGGTGAATGGAGTGAAAACTAATTACTGGCATGGGTGGAGCTTATCAGGAACAGGGAAGTGACTGGAAGTAACTGAAACTGATTGGATGGTGACTGGAGAAGAGGAGTGACAGGGTGTTGACTAAGAGGTGAGCTGGCAGGTGAACTGAATGACTGATTAAAGGCTGGATACAAAGAAGTGAACTGAGCAGGCCAAGTGACTTAATAACAAACTTCTCCATAAACCAAAACAGAACCTAAACCTAAGACTAACCAAAACACAAGCTATAATAGAAACCAAACAAGAAAGAACCCAAAACCAAAACTGATTTTAAAGGCCGGAGAGTTAACTAATAAATCAAAATTAACAAACAGCCAAAACATAACCCAAATCCTGACATCTACTTGTTTTAGTAGTCCTTAGATTTTTTGTGTATCCTGCTACATGAGTTGCTGATGTGCTCTTGGTGACTGGACCCTCATGAGAAGGTTCACCGCAGCTCGAGGCTTTCTCCGTTTGTGGATAATTGCTCTCGCTGATGTTCGTTGGAATCGTAAGTCTTTGAAAAATGCTTTCCAAATACGTGGCGGTAATCAAGGAAAAAACCTAAAGATGGCTAAAGTTTCTAAACTAATTTAAACTGAAAAAAAACATTCAAAAATAAGAAAAGGCTTTAATTAAAGGAGTGGAGACGGTATGGAATGAGGTCTCTACGTTTGCAGCACTACGATATAACGTTGAGTTGTTTTTTTTTGTTTACTCCATGTTTCCCTCACCTCACTTTCTGATTGGCTACACATTCCATTCAATAGGCTGCGTGCTCGTTTTTTCCTCGGGGAATACCGCATAGCTTCGATTTAAGGTTAGAGCGGTCCTGACATCCATCCCGATAACTGGGGCTTGTCGGATGGGGAAGATTGGGGGTGGAAATCGGGCAAGCTATCCTGCCATGTGAACCGGGCTTTAGTCAATGTGTCTAACACATTACTTTAACGGGGAATCGAGGAAGATTTCTACAGATTACACTCACCTAAATCACTTAACCTACTACCCGTTGTCATGCAGGCTCTATGCAAATGTCTTCTCTATTATTTAGGTCTGATGAGAATCACGCCTTGGTATGGCCAGTGAAACTGCATCAAAAAAAAATGCGCTTAACCATGGTTAATCTATTATTTACCATGAACTACTTTAATTACACTGCAAAAAGGGAACTCAAAGTAAGTAAAATGTTCTTGAAATGTTTGTATTTTTCCTTGATTTGAGCAGGTAAATAAGACTATTTGCCAATGGAATAAGAGTTGTTCACTCAAAATAAGAACAATTCATCTCCATCCTCTTATGTCAAGTGCAGGATGTGAAATGAGCTTATTTTAGGGGTAAAAATACTCATCACATTGACAAATAGTCTTATTTAGCTGTTGAAATCAAGGATAAATACACTAATTTTAAGAAAATCTTACTTACTTTTAGTTCCCTTTTTGCAGTGTATTTGAACTAAAACAGTCGAGTTTGACAAAACGGCAAAAGGCACTTATCCTGTAAAGAGGCGAAGCCATTTTCAAAACCCTATCAGCAGACTTGCACAGCTTTTGGGTGGCAAATATTATTGAGAAACTGAAAAGAATACTCCCAAACACAACAGGTACAGCTCAAACATGTTGCCTCATGCTTTAAGAGGCTTAATTAGTCCTTTGCCGTGGCTTTCCAGACGGCGGCTGCTCGCACCGGAACACTTAACGCCCTGATCACACACTTGGGCAGCGGGCTGCTGGTATATACCCCTGAAGTAATGAGGCCTCGCAGATAAAAAAAAAAAATAAATAAATAAAAAAAAAAAAAACGCCTGAAAAGAAAAGCTCTGTGCTGATTATGCTGGTTGTCTCTGTCTTTGTGTGCCCAAGCCCCCCAAACAATCTGCTGAAGGAAGAGACTGGACATCCAAGAGTTAACGCTCTTTCTTCATTCGGGTGTCTCGTATGTCTAAAGCATGGTCACCCACACACTCAAATCACAACTTTACAGAAAGTAGCTTTCATAGCCTTGCTAAACCCCCCCTATAGGTTATTTCACAAAGTAGAGGGCTCCATGCAGCTTGCTGTAATCATCCCTTGTTTATACGGCACCTCAGGCAAGCAGCAGCCACCTATGGATCAGCAAGGCTACTCCAAAAAAACGACAAGTGACATGAATCATCTTGAAAAGCACTCACTGCGATCCAAAAGCTTGACTTTCCTCACAAAGCCTCACCCCTCTAGTATGTTTGCTGTATTTTGTTTCTGTTACCTGATTAAATCCAGTCTTAGTTATATTTTGATCGTTAAAATAGTATCCTTCTAAATATCCCGTGGAGTTAATGTGTTAGAAAGAATCAGACCGAGGATGTACAAGTGACTAATTAATGGGAAGAACCACAGCTGATGGAAGTATACACACCGCTATTAAAATGGCAGGTTTTTCAAACAAACAAGAGAGCAAAAGAAAAAGATTTCCAAAACATTTCTACTTCTAATGAGACCTGCATTCTGCACAATTAAACTGCAAAACCATCCAGACTGTTTCAGATAAAGTTTCAGAGAAAAATAGATACAGCAACTACATAAATCTGCCCACTCCACAGCAAATACTTTGCTGAAGAAACTTTTGAATTCAGACTATAGTCTGCTTAGGCTGCATAATATCAGGATCCGATATATTGACTTGCTCACTCGACCTTGCTAAAGTTCCCCGGATCTATCCGATTGCGAGGACGTCACTTGTCCACAGCCGACATCAGGTGTCCCAACAGATTTAGTAAGGTTTGGTCCTGAACTCTAGCTTGCCAAAGCCCGATCTTACATTTCATCAAGTGAAGTCAATATTTTCATTGTAGCCATATGCTTGAACTCAATAATGTTTAAAAATATCCTTAGAGTTTCATCCACCTCAACATAAATTCTCCATTAGCGGAAAATTAACCCAAGAGCATGATGCTCTACTACTATATAATTATTAGAATTTGATTTTGCCATGATGAGCTGTGCTGTTTTCTTTTTTGTTTCCTCAGACATACTGTTGGAATGACGGTCAAAAATGAATGTTTAGTTTCAACAGACAACATCAAGATGTCAGACATTTGAGAACCAAGCTTTTTGCCAGGCTTGGTATTTTATTTTTTAGATTTTTCAGTTCTACTCTTTAATCCGGACAATATTACAAGAGATTGTAGCATAATGTAGAACACAGCTAAAACTACAAGTTCCTTCAGCTCCATCAGTGTTGTCAGGCTCTCTGCAGTTTTTATTTCCTCCAGTTCTGAAAAACATCCAGTTTTAGCCATGTCACTGCTGGTCCATATCTTCTACCGCTATTGATAAATATCCTTAATTTGCCATAGTAAAGATATAATTAAAAAAAAGAAAGAAAAAGAAATCAAGTCTTTAAAGGTACATATTCAAATTATTTGACATTTCTTTTAAATTTACATGTAAGTAAGAAATACAATGTTTTCTGAAAGATTATCGTATCCTACTGGTATAGTATTAATTTTTGTCTTTGCTTTGTTTTTGCTCAATTTGGTAGTAAGTATGGCATTTTCTGTGTATATTTACCATTACATAATGCGCTTGTTTTTTTGTATTTACTAAGATTATCAAATACTTTCACTTTACTTTATCAGCGTTGTTTTTACATTATATGAGATACATTATTGTAATATTTTAATTTAATTTCCCTTTGGGATTAATGAATTATTTTTGAATAGGATTAAACTAATAATAGGTGTCAAGTTTTGAACTTTAGACTTTTTGAGCAGTGTATACCAAGCAGAGCACTAAGGCGAAAGCAGTAATACTCCGCCTGTGAAAGTAAATCTGTTGGGCTCTCTTTATTGCATTAAGACAGCAATTCTTAATGCTGCACTGCCGGACAAGACATGTTAAAAAACAGTAGTTCAACTTTCTTCAAACTTCATAGTGAGACCCTAAAGCAATCTGCTCAATGACTCTATTGCAGAGAGATGAAAGGACGGGTGCAAAGGATGTGCAAAAAACTGATCTGGTAGGAAAGCTTTGGAAATTCACCCAACCATGATCGATGGCAGGTTAGAGCAAAAAGTCGTCATCAAAACCGAAAACATGACTCGAACCATAACTGGACTTTCAGTAAACTTGGACTTTTTTCTTTTGAAAACTCTCGCTGTGATATATTGGATTCATTATGTATCTTTGAAATGATGGGAGAAAACAATATGGCTTCCTGCAATGTCAACCTTATCTCTTGGTTTTGCTCATTTGTTTAGGTTTTTTTTTCATACCGTTTCTAAATACAGTTTTTCTTTCTTTAATAGAAAGGCAAACAACTGCCAGAGGACTATATGTCTAAAAATAAAATAAGAATATTTGATAGGAATTGCCATCTGATGTTTCTTACCCCCAATTACTTCAGATAGCAGGAGATATACTACTTATTGCTCTCAAACTTTATTTTGTCTTTGAGAGTAATAAGGAAAAAAAGTATTGGTTTTCTAGCTGTCAACAAGCAGCGCCTAGGCCTCAAGTTAAATTTACTGCCATGTTTCACACAGCAATATTTGCCTGCGCACGTTGGGTTCTCATCTGAATATCCACTCGATCCAGCCCTACTGCCACCCTATCTCTGAGATGTTAAACACATGCTTTGAACCCTCATTTCACCAAAATAAAAGATAAGATGCTGCATGCATCAGAGCGCAATAGTGGTTATCAGATGTCACTTCACAGCAGTCTATGAAGCTGTCAGATTTAATTATAGCCTGGCGTACTGCGGGAACGCTGTTTCTTTCTAGGACCAGTGCTGAACAATCCGAAAGGGTACTTTTTTGCATTTTTGCACTCCGTGCCTTGCAAAAGTATTCATACCAATTGAACTTAATAATGTTACAGATGAAAATGTATTTATTGGGATTCTATAAGAAAGGTAAACATTTTTCAAAAAAAAGAACTGTCGTGCATTTCCCAGCACCCTTTTTTAATTAAAAAATATAAAATCATAGGTCACTATATAGTACAGTACATAGTCATCTAATGTGTAATCCATGTTTAGCATGTAGCATCTATATTGCATTAAAGCAAACCATCCTATTAGATCTGCAGTTGGGCATGCGTTGTAAAATGTAGATTGGCAGGTTGGGCAAGGGGACCATAAATGGGAAGTAGCCAGAAGACCCTACGGTAACAGTGGAGAAGTTGCAGATCCCTACATTTTGTTGTGCGCTATAGAAATCTAGAACAATGTCAAACAGACGCATTCAATGAAAGAAGGCTGAAATTCAATATAAGGCACTTGGCAAACATGTAAAAATGTGCTCTAACCTGATGAGACCAAAATTAACATTGCACAGTATTAATTCCAATATAATTTCAAATTGAATTCCCTTTATGTTGCGGAAATTCACAATCACCCAAGGCACTTCAAAAAAAAAAAAGTCAATTCAATCAAGTCTTAAAGGCAGATTCCATGTCAAGTACATATATATGGTGTTGCGCTGCGATCACCTCCCTAGTGTAGGTCCACAGCATGCTCTGGCCTCCCTTCCTTAACATTTTGGAAACCCTTTGAATGGCTCGCAATTGAGTTGATTAACAGGATCACCGCTATGTTCCCCACCTACGGTCCTACATGCATGAATAAGGCTTGACTGATGAATGAAAGGGTTAACGTGACGGGAAAATAAAAATGGTGTCACATTTTGGGGCTGTAGGGCACACATAACGCACTCCATGGCCTTATTTTTGAATGCTTCCATATGTTGATAGACCTACAGTTACCGTGCTTACAAAACAATAGCCGGTAGCGATCGGCACTGGTGACGGCCTAGCTGTATAAAGCATAGGCTATGTCTGTGTAATTGTTGAGCTCTCGGATCATGGCGGAGCACTGTGCACGGCGGTGTATCCACCTTTTTTCTTGTGATGTGTCATCATTACTGTTTACACCTCGGTTGGAAAAAACGTGGCTGTATTGTTTTATTTCACAAATAAATCACCTTTAAAGCACACATAATCCTTAATGGCACATAATGTAACACGTATCCAGGAAACAGATGCCCTGCCAGATCGTTGTGATGTTGTATTACTCAAACTTCTCATCATTACATGTGGGGGATATTGTCGTGACTACACTGCAATGAGTGTGTGTGTGTGTGTGTGTGTGTGTGTGTGTGTGTGTGTGTTTTCTGACGTGTTAGCTGAAGGAATCAAAAACATCTAGGATTATGTGCCATTTCTTACTTTGGTATACTTAATTTTTGCTGTCATGATTGAACAACAGAAATAGCATGGAGGTGTACCATTTTTAATCAAGAGTGTATCTTATTGATTTTAGAGCAGGCAATAATTTTATTTATTTTTTTTAGCCTTGGTTATTGTGCTGGTCTTCCTCCAAACTCAAAGGTAGCGTTGACACAGGGTTAATAGGTATTTGGCTTCTTAGACTTGTTCTGGATTTGCTTGGCTCATCGTTAAGTGGGCTAGATCAAACTTTCATTTCAGTTAAAGATACAAGTAAATATAAAAAGCAGTTTTCAAAAGCATATTTAAAGGGATCCAAACCAACCTGGTCCTAATTGAAATAAGATGTACCTACTACGCCCACATTAAATTAGAAGTTACCAGTAAGTCACCACTTTCTTCGGCTTATATTTCACAAGCCACATCCTAGCCTGAATAGACCAGGGATGTGGCTAGAACTGTAGAATCCAGAAAATGTATGACCGTGTAATTTAGGTCAGAAAGAAATATTGTCATTTAACTGGATATGCTTATAAAGCCATTTCCAAGGCTTCGTAACTTCAGTGAGCCCAGTAAACATTGTTAACAGCCGGATAAAACATGGATCTGACCAGCATTTATTTACGCTCTGTCTTCTCTAACCCCCAGTCAGTCGAGGCAGATGACCGTTCACACTGAGCCTGGTTCTACTGGAGGTTTTCCTCCCTGTTAAGGGGGACTTTTCCTCTCCACTGTCGCTTCATGCATGCTCAGTATGAAGGATTGCTGCAAAGCCATCGACAATGCAGACAACTGTCCACTGTGGCTCTACGCTTCTTCAGGAGTGAATGCTGCTTGGAGAGACTTGATGCGACCTGCTGGGTTTCCTTATAGAGGAAACTTTCTGACCAATCTGTCTTTATGATTTGATTGAATCTGACTTTGTAAAGTGCCTTGATATGACACGTGTTGTGAATTGGTGCTATATAAATAACATTTTATCGAATTTACTTTACCAGGAGCACTACAGACCTGGCTTGTCTTCCAATAGTTTACAATTTAACAATAAGAAAGAGGCTTGGCTCAAACAGCACATGTGGGAAAGTTTAAAAATGTTGTTTAATATTGTTAAAGTGTTTAATATTTGCCAAACATAATCTTGATGGTTCCCAAGATGGTTGAGACAATATTCTAGGCTGATGAGACAAATGGAGGCTCTTGGAAATTACATCTGACCTATATTTAAAGTGGATTATGAAAATGAAAATCCATATTTTTAGCCCTTGAATACATTTTGTGCGTACTTGGAATATCTAACAATGCAAAAACCTTGAGTTTAGTCTCCCCAGGTGCTGCGTAGGTATCTTTACATTTTGTTTAAGTCTTTATATTCTGTTTTGAACAATTACATCACAATTATTGCTACAGAACTGCTAATAAAAGGTCATGGACTTCAGGTTTACCAATATCACAAGTGCTGCATCTTAATTTTTTCTTAATTTGTTCCACTTTTTTTGATCACAAGTGAATGATTTAGATGTGAAAAGAAAGACATTAAAAAGCACGATCTGTCCCCTTTAATGCTATTTCATTAAAGGACCATCATACTGGCAGCAGTAGGTTGAAGGTTTGAGGTTGTTCTTCTACGTCAGAACCTGGATTATTTGCTGTAATTGATAGAACCACAAATTGTTTCTTTTGGGAGAGTTCTGAAGGAGAAAGTCCCGCAATCAGTTTAATCTTCAGACAAAGGATTGCTTGGTTTTGCAGTAGGACCATGATCAAAATCATACCAGCAGGTCCACCACTGAACTGCTCAGAACACCAAATCAGGTTTTTGGATTGACTTGTTCTCTTAAGCAGGTCCTTCATACCCAAAAATCACACTTTGATTGTTTGAATATCTGTGTTTGAAAACCGTCGCACTCCTAGCACAGTAGAAGGCAAAATGTTGGTAAGAGGCATGTAGAGGACCCATAGAGCTGCTGCTCAGGTGAGAGAATATGTTGAAAGGACAGCCATTAAGGCTAAAGTTTTTAACCCATTTCAGAAACACTTTCTGTTATACTGGGTGAAACATTCTTTTCATTGTGAGGGTAGTCAATATACTGTTTTCAGAGAAAGCAACAAATACGATCATAATGCCAGTTACTTAATTTATCAATCAATTGTAAATATTGCCGGACCGAGCCTGACTTTCTGCAATGCCTCACAATAAAACGTCAGCTCGGCATGATCGAACACCAACCGTTATTAATTAAATAAACCAATCTACAAAAACTTTAACAGCCTCTTATCAGAACATTTACTCACATCAATCAACTCTGCGGTCACATATGAGCCTTGGCAGTTTTAACATCCGCTTCAGTGAACACCAATTGTTACTGAAGCGGACATTTCAGTCCTTTCCCTCTTGCAATCACATTTTTTGTGCTTTTTTTGGTGACTTTTTTTCATTGTTTTGCTGGGAGACGCTAATAGCCGTTAGCCACTTCCTTGTTTTAACCCCTGCTGCGCATGCGCATTTTAACTTCCGTTAAAATCGTAAATAAAAACAAAAGGCTTTACTTACTAACAAATTTAGCAAAAAGAAAGCACCAAAATAACAACTAATACACCAACAGGATGTTATACTCTTTTATAAAAATGCAGAATGATCTACTGACATATAAAAGAAAACAAGTCAACCAATGTGGCCATGCACCTTTAAGCGTTTTAGGAGACATTGCATATGACAAAAGGTGGCAGCCTCATGCTTTGTGGATTATTTAGCAAGAGCATGAAAGCTGGTCAGAGTTGATTGAAAGCTACCGTATTTTCCGGAATATAAGTCGCGTTTTTTTTTCATTGTTTGGCCGGGGGTGCGACTTATACTCTGGAGCGACTTATGTGTGAAATTATTACAGATTTTTACTGGTATATCATTACACCTGTTATTTTCACACCAAACAGCAAGAGGGCGCTCTAGGCCTGTGTTGAACCAGACGTAAGCGACGTAAAAGCGGAAGTGCCGCAGCTTCTACCTCCGAGGTTAACAGAGTTATTTGAAAGTGACAACGAGGATGAAGATTTCACTGGATTTTAGTTATTTGGAGTGACACGGGCGCTTTGGTTAACTTCTTCGCATGTTATTTATGCTATAGTTATCTGAATAGCTTTTAATATGTTATGTTAACATACCAGGCACGTTCTCAGTTGTGTCATGTAGCGTAAGCTAACCGTACAATTATTCAGCCTGTTGTTGCCTCCGTTCTATTTTTATTTAAAATTGCCTTCAAGATGACATGTCTGTTCTTGATGTTGTATATCATCAAATAAATTTCCCCCAAAAATGCGACTTATACACCAGTACAACTTATATATGTTTTTCCCTTCTTTATTATGCATTTTATGGCTGGTGCGACTTGTCCTCCGGAGCGACTTATAGTCTGGAAAATACGGTAAATGGATCTTAATACAGGACAATGCTGAAAAAAAACATGTTGGAGGCTGTAAAAAAATGACTGTGGGATGGATTTTTCTGACATTACAGCCCTAAACATACAGTCAGAGCTACAACAGAATGGTCAAGAACCATCGTATTTTCATGTATTTAAATTCCCAACAAAAGGACTTGGACATTACTCTTGAGCTATATTTTGATTTATATGAGGGTGACAACTATAACCACTTTATCACATCCGAGAAGGCTTTTCACAAGGTTTAAGAGTGTGTTTAGAACGTTTTACCTTTCTTCCAGACCCCCATTTGTGAGGTCAAACAGCGAGCGTGGACGTGAAAGCCTAAATTAAATGTGCGAAATGAGCTGTTTACGCTGAAGCATTCTGTTTGTTTTACTCCAGAGAACACATCTGCTCCAGGGTTCTGGCATCGCTAGGTTTCAAGGAAACCCAGTCTATGAAGCTCTCTATTCATTTTTCGTACCTAATCAGAAGGTTAAATAGAGTTTGGAGGCCTGTAGCCATGTGCGCTACAGAAAGCCGGTGACCTTGGCACACTATATTAAGTGGTTTCTTTAGGAAAACCAAAACATGGTTCAATCTCCTGATACATAGCTTTACGTTAATGTTGTTTTTCCTCAAATGTTTTAGAATCTTAAACCGAGTACCCTTACATTCAACGTGACATTTCCCATAATATCCAGTGCTCCTTTTCTTTAGTTTTATCTCATTATTGTTTCATGCGGTGACAAGCTGGTTAAAGCATTACATTGTCGAGGCCTCTTAAGTGTAAAGAAGATGAGTACTGAGTTAGACAGCTGAGCAATAATAAAAAGCCTGTAGTAATTTAAGCTTTAAAATGGAAACTAAAAGAGCCACCGAGGAAATTCGTAGTCAGATAAAACAAGACCGCATTTAAGCTTACATCTTTACCATTATTTACCTTTTTGAATGAGATTATCGGAATACACTGATGCCTGATTTGAAATGCAGCTGTAACAGGTTTGGATTGGCTGTGCCACAGCAAAGCCAAGTGTACTGCATAGTTTGAAGTAACGGGGAAAAATCACAGAAGCGTTTCCGTCCATAAACAAAAAAGGCAGGAGCCTCATCAGGTCGATCAAGTCGCCAGCTTCTACAATCAATCGTTCCTCGAGAACACCCACCGTGCCGTATAATGAAATAATTATAAATAGAAGGCGAGAGCGTCTTGTTGATTGGTGCAATTTTATTCTAAGTTTAAAAAAAAAAACGGAATTAGCTTCGTCAGTGGGAACCCAAGCCCACATGAGCTCAATTACACCAACACGGAAAGTAAAGATTTTTAATTAATTCCGAAGATTAGTTATGATCAGAGATTGGCCATTGATGATGCCATGGCACAGTAGGCAGCAAAGCTCTCGGCTCATCTGAACTACTCCCTAACTGTGGCACTGACTTGCTTGATGCGATCATCAATCTGATTGTGTTAAGTAAGCTGTCATTTTTTGCTAACAATAAGATGGTAACGTTTATTTTAAAGGATATTTTCAAAGAATGTAAGAGAGAAAAGAGAGTTCATATGAAACAATTGGTCTTGAAACTGTTACTACTGTGTAGTGTGAGATAGTATTGTCCTTGATAATGAGATTTTAAAGAGGGTACGGTAAAAAAATATATATATTTTAAGCTTGTGTTATATATTTAAATGTTTCAGCTAATAAAATTTTAATAGAAATGACTAACCGGGGTAAATAAAAATGCAGTTTTTAAATTATTTCTTAACCCAATGACTGGATATGCCACTCTCGGGGCAACATCTACGCAATATAAGCAACAAACCTTATGGCTTCATGTTATGAAGCCTAAAAAGAGCTGCAGGCTCTTCATTCCGATGACCTGAGGGGAAACGTAGGAAATCTTTAGAGAGAATGAGCTAAACATTACATGAGAGGCTGCTGGTTAAAGTTTACAAGCTGGGTCAGAGTCTTCCCTTAAACCTAGACCACCTTTTTAAATTGAATTAAGCTTAGTTTCAATGGTTTGAGATGTCCTGCATTTGTGTGAACTGGCTCATAGATTACTGTGGGAGGAATTTTGACCCTCTCTATACAAAATAGTGTTTATTTTGGAATATTGGAAGTTTTCTGAACATACCATAACCTTACTTTATCTTTTTTTAAACAGTTGTTCGGAGGTGCACTTGCTGTTGTGTGTCTGGTCATTGTCCAGCTGCATAATATCAAAAGCACTTGAGCTCAAGGTCACAAACTAATGGCCCAACATAATTTTCTGTTAAAGACCTCCTACCTCATTTTACTTGACCTTTCATGAGTGCATGCACACTTTTCTCCAGATATTGTTGGTAATTTCCGTGAGGTGGGCTTTGCCAATATGTCATGTTATGCAAAGGATTGTGCGATTCTTTATAGCTCCTTGGCACCAGTAGGGGATATCGCAAGCTCCCTATGCTAAACAAGCATTGATAGGAATCATCCAGGCTCCTTTAGGCAAGGCAAGGCAAGTTTATTTATGAACACCTGCTCAGAGATTCTGGAACATGTGAAAACTTGTCAACGTGTCAGAGATGAAAAATTGCATCTTCCCCCTCAGTTTGCTTGCTGGGTAACTTGGATGATAGCTCTTTGTGTGCCTGGGTCTTGGGGGTCTGGTGGGTGCCCGGAGTGGGATGTCTGGTGGGTTTGGCGCCAGGACCTGTGGCCCCCTGCTGGAGCAGGGCCTCGGGGAGGCCATCAGCTGCAACTTCTGATGCTCTTGGGGGTCTGTGCACAGGGACATAGGTTACTGGCCTAGTAGCTGTGCTGCTCCAAACACTGCATACTTTTACTTTTCAACATCTGTTTTGACTTCTAAATGTTCAATAGATAGTACAACACAAATTACCAATGCTGCTGCAGGCATTCAGTGGTCTTAAGACTTTTCATCTAACAAACTGAGCAAACAAACTTTTTTTAACACATTGCCTTCTAGATGTTGAGTAGAGTTTCAATTTCCAGAGAACAATTTCCAGTGGTACATTTTTGGCTTCATACTAGTTTTTGTCGTAGAAAAAAAAAATGCAACTACCATAATGAAGTGGTCTTTTCACTGGTGTAGCCAACTTGCATCTATTGACATTGCTAACTGGGTATTTTAGCTAGTTTTACACTGTATCCAATTATAGGCAACTGGAGAGATTTATTTTTTCTTTCCTTTTTTGGTAGTAAGCTAGAGTACCCAAAGAAAACTGACAAATGCATTAGGCCTGGTGGATGTTACCTTGGAACATCACAGGTTTGAGGCAACATTGTTATTGGCGAACCTTTATAAAGCCTTGCTTGTTTTCTTTTTCTGTATTCAGTTTACAAATTAAAGGCCAATAGTTTGTTAATCATCTTAAAGGGATAATACATATATATATATATATATATATATATATATATATATATATATATATATATATATATATATATATATATATATATATAATGGTTTTAGTATGTATGTAGTACATTTATTCAGTATGTATTCGGTGTATGCTTAAAAATTAAGTTAAAAATATTTTTTGCAGGGGATGGCCTTGTAACATACCATATCCCAACACAATCCTTGGCATAATTAAAAATGACTTTGATCTATCTAACTTCATTATGCAAAAAAAAACAAAAAAAAAAACAGGTAGGGTTGTTAACTGCCCTAATGAAATTGATTTTGCAGCCAATTCTTCAAAACTGAGATTATGACCGTGGTCTACTTGTATTCAGTGATTATTTGACACATAATAATTTCCTGTCGCTTCTTACAGCCATTCCCTCTTCACATTCTCGTCACATTCACGCTAAACAATACATGCATGTGATCTGGGCTTATTTTTATCTGTGGGCTTTGTTCGCTCTCTTTATACGGTGGCAGAGCAGTGGTTAAAGAAAAGAAAAGAAAAAAAAAAACACCCACTCTGAGTATTGCAAGAACACTACTCATCAAACATTACGTGCCTTGTATTGTAAGATCAATAAATGTAATTCACTTAGTTCACTTAGTTTCGGACAGTGGATAAATTGTGTGTGATGAACACAATGGATGGAGTTGCGCTAATGCGTAGAAAACTGTTGTATCAATCTGTGCCACTTTTTCTAATTTCGTCATTGCTAGACACTAACTAGATTTGTGCACATGGGGGACAAGGGAAATATTAACCGAACCAGGGTTGGGGGGGGGGGTATACACCTGCTGTTAACTCCTATTCTGGATCATTCCCTTGCAAGTGGACCACTCAAAGCAAAAGTGTAAATGCACTCACGATATCTAAGACATACTACATGCAAACATTTTCCCAAAAGCTCTGTCCCGCCTACCGGACCTTAACATCTTTTGAAATGCTTTGGGGAAAACTAATCTTCAGAAAGCTGCTCCTCCTCCATTTTAATATTCCACCCAGAGAGTAAACAAACTGTTAGCCCAGTGCTAAAATATGGATTCCTGCCTTCAGAAGAAATCAGTGGCAAAAGCTGTAGGTGTTACAGGGTTATTTAATTATTTTATGCTCGCTACATTAAGCTTTACATTTTGCTTGCTCATGATGTGGGATTCAGGTCTGCTACATCTTTCTGTAGCACAATACTTTAAATTATTATTTTTTTTTTTGCACAATTTGAAACTGGGACCTCTCTGGTCTCTTTATCTCTTGGTGCATGTCTCACATAGCAGAAATACCCACTTGAATGGATAGTTTGATGGGTTTTGCAATAACTGATAGAAAATAAATTCTAATCAGTGTCACCAGTTAGTTAATTTAGTTGCTAAAGAAAAACAACTGATCACGGTGTCACATGACTAGACTGCAAGCTTTTCTGCAATCTGAACAGTTTTATTCAAGCTTAAGCTTCCAGTAAACAGCTTTAGGCGAGGTAATACCATTGCCATCACTGTATGTGGGATGACCATGGCGCATGAATTAGGGAGTTCGTCCTGTAACCAGAAGGTTGTCGGTTTGTTCCACAACTCTTACAGTCTCTGCTGTTGTGTCTGGACATGACACTTCACTTGCTTTGCGTGTTGGTGGTGGCCAGCGGGCCTGGTGGTGCCAATGTATGGCAGCCTTGTTTCTTGTCATTCTGCCCCTGGGCAGTCATTCATACATTCAGGGTATGCATGAATGGCTGCACACACTGGGCGTGACCGAACATAGTCTGACTTTATCAAGTCCAGAGCACATGATAAAGCGTTATACAAGCACAGATCATTTACCATTAAAATCCTAAAAAGTGCAGACTTGGCATATGCATGTTAACCTGACTCTCACTAGATGTATGTCGCTCCGCCTAGCTTCACTCACATATATCTGGGACATCTCCCATAGAGAGTGATTTCTCCAACCAATTTTATTGTCTGGCCAATCAAGACGCAGGGCTGGAGTTTCCTGGATGTGACGTAGTGGAGAAGCGACCGTGAGATTCCAACAACAATGGCGGCTCGCATCGAGGAAGCAAGCGTTAACATTGATGCTGCTATTTCTTCCGTGTTGTCCAATCTATCTGATATTGTTTCATTAAAAGAACATCAGAGAACAGCTCTGAAGGCTTTTGTTGGTGGAAACCATGTTTTCGCCCTTCCCCCGACCGGATTTGGCAAATTTTGTTTTCCGGGGCGCAGTTAGCGGTTAGCGTGAACCATGTTAGGAGGCCTTTAGTCCTCTACGCGGTCGGCCCGGGATCGACTCCGACCCACGCTGCTTTGCAACCTGTCTTTCCCCCTTCTTCCTGTCAGCTCTCTGTCAATAAAAGGCATGCCACTAGAGCCGCAAACACATAAAGAAAATAGAAAAAAAAGTTTTGTTTTCCTGCGTCGCTCTCATCAGCGTCACGGGTTGGCTTTGGTGTGAGTGGTTGAAATAGCACGTCGATAAAGATGACAGACAAGTGGCTTATCCAATCATATGCAAGGATTTTTGATAAGGCCCAGCCTTCAAAAAAGGCAATTCCTATGGAGATGTCCCAGATGTATGTGAGTGAAGCTAGGCGGAACGAAATACATATATGGCGAGAGTCAGGTTGTATGCATGTGCTGGGGGTGTCTTTGCTTGGCTCGCCTCCATTACAAGACCGAAATGACATTATAAATTATCAATATAATTACTTTATCCAAGAAATCTGACACTTTATATTAGAAAAGGTATTCACCAAAGTATGAATAGAGAATCCTTTACAGATAAAGCTCAGGTAGGAAAATGTAGGTTCTTCATTCAGTTATTGTTACGGTTAAAGCGTAAAGGGTATTCACTCCGCTTCAGTGAATACTTTGTTGAAACACCTTTTGCTGCAGCTATGGCTGTAAACTCTGTTTGTGTATTTCCTTACCAAGATTGCACATTTAAAGAGAGAAATTTAGCTGAAGCGCTGATTTGATGGAGAACCTCTGGGAATCTTGTTACAGATTCCCAATTAGATTGAGGTTCGGCCTTTGACTGGGCCAATCTAATGCCTGAATACGCTCTAAACCAAACCATTTCACGGCAGCTAGCTGAATGTTTAGCATTGTAGTCCTGCTCGAAGGTGAGCTACCACACCAGTCTGAAGTCTTTTGTGGCTTCTAAAAATTATCTTTGAGGTTTTCCCTGTATTTATGTACCTATATCAATCCAAGCTTCAAGTCTAACTAGCTTCGCTCTTTGTGCAAAAAAAAAAAAAAAAATCCCACTGCATGATGCTGCTACAATGCTTCAAAGCAGGGATGGTGTTTTCAGAGTCTTGTGTGTGGGACAAAATATTATATTTAGGTATCTGACCACACCACCCTCTTCAACATGGTTGCTCCATCCCCTGCATGACTGCTTATGACCTTTTTTTTTAACAATGGCTTTTTTTTCTTCCCTGTGCTCCATAAATGCCAGATCTGTGGAGTGCATGACTAATATTTGGTCTTCATGGTGCTATTTCTTTACCCTAATGTTCTGTAAAAAATAAAATAAAAAAATAAGGCTTGACAGAACAGCTGGATTATATCACGATTAAGTTTGACTCTGTTACCAGATGACTTTACTCTGATACTCCTAGATAAAATTCAGAGCAAAAGCGGACTGAATTGAATTGTCGGACCCACATGAGAATTTAACTCAATGCATTGCAATGCAACAACTCAATCACCTTCGACTTCACAATTACTTGGTACTTTGCTGGTCAATTATATAAAACCCTAATGAAATAGTTGAAGTTCATTGTTATAACATGCACATTTGGAAAAGATGCAGGCCAACAATATTTCCAAAGGAAAAAAAAAATCCATCTGCAGACCTGATAGAAAAATGTGAACACCAAACATTTCCAGCTGCACTAAGACTACTTGCACCAGCATATACTTTTGGTTTTCTTTTATGCTTTTTCTTTCTATTTTTCACTTTTCTAACACAAAACCAGCCTGTGAAGACCTCACTTACTGCAAACACCATATCTGACTCGCTGCGGTGTTGTTACTCTTCTGAATTCCCGTGCAGCCTGCATGAACATGTGCAGAGATGCCCTTTGTTGTGCGGGACATTCTTCACTTTGATTGGAGCTGTCCACTGACTATTGTGATGAGAGTTATTTGACTTCTTCCATGCATCTTTTTTAATGTAAAATATTTGGGTGGCACATCTGTCAGCAGAACAAATGCTGGAATGTGCAAAAATCCTGTCAAAAGGACAAATCCTCCAGAGATCCAATGGTCCAATTGAAGTTTTTTTTTTTGTTACTACACGTATCATGTCTGTTACTCTTCCCCTCTTAGAAAAGTTTACAAGCATTTCTTCCCACAGGGAAGGTAATTTATCAATCTGGGATTTAATTGAAAGTAAAAAAATGTGCACACTGGGACTTGCACTCCTCTGAATGACTTGTCTTGGAATTAAGAAAAAAAGGATCTAAAGTGAACAGATGTATCTCTGTGGCCATGTGGCTTGCCTGTAAGATAAAATCATAGTGCTTTATCTATCATCATAAAGGTAGACAATAAGGACACCGCTGTGAACACACTCTGTAACAAAGCAGACTGTGTGTGCTTTGAGGCTTAGGGACATTGTGTGACACAAAACTGTCTGTGCAGACAGTCTCCAACCAGCCAGTTTATTGTTAAATAAAACATGCTGTCAATTAAAATGTGACCATGTTGTTCCTTAAAGGGACAGTGTGTATCTAATTTGGCTTTTTATTAGCAAAATTCGAGCATTGCTTTTATAAAAACATATTCTGGCAAAGTCAAATGAAAGCATTCTCATAACTTAATTAGTAGTAGTAACTAGTAATTAGAATTAGTAGAATATAAATACATAGGCGCCATGTTGCGTTGCTATTTCTGGTTTCAGAAGCCGAAAGGGGACACACCGTCTTCCCTCTGTCTTCTATATAAAGGCGCCCTGTTGGTAGTGGAAGAGTATAAAACAAGCAAAGACAGCCATAGCTCATTCTATTTGTCGTTTTCTGTTGACATGGAGGACTATCCATACTCTTTGCCCAGAGAGAGAAAAGAGAAAGAAACCAAGAGAAGAAAAAGTAAGTACCGGGAAAAAATGAGTCTAGATCGGCCTAGCTATTATTACCAGGTGGAGAGGAGATAATTCCGAGGGAGCATGGACTCAGAATTGATGCGGAGGATTTCTGCTGGATACGTAACTTAATTTAATATAACAGTGATGTTTATCGTTGTCCTTATGTTAGAAACAGGGCAGTGTGGTCCAGCAGCTACTTTGTCCTCCCGGAAGAAACGGGCCGTTTTGTTCGCGTCCCTCTCCCTGACGCCTCTCTCCCTCGCAGGAATAGAGCGACAAAAGGTATGTATGTACAGTACGCAGAGGGATATCGGACGGCCCGTTCACTGTCTGTAATACAGCAGCAAGACAGGCCGGGTCTCTTTACTGGTGTTTATAGTCGCTTATTTTAGTGACTGCATGTTCAGAAATGAGCCCAAAAAACTGTGATTCAAGGAATTCACACTCAAGGAAATCTGTAATAAGTGGCAGAAGATTTAAGACCTGGTAGGAGGTTCACCCACCAGCATGAAAAAGACCTAAAACATACGGAGCTGCAACTGATGTATTAGATCAACAAACATCTTAGTGTAATAACGGCAATAACGGCATGGTTAAATTTAGGACCTAAATCTAATGGAGAATCTGTGGCAAGTGGACATAGAACTGATGTCTGGATACTCCCCATACAGTTTCAGTCATTTTCTAAGAAAAATTGGGACGAATTTAGATTTTCAAAGCTGTTAGAGTCATGAGCCAAAAATGTGCTTCTGTAGTTACTGCAAAATGTGGTTGTACTATGTTCTGTCTCACTGGGACTGAATACAAATGCAGTCAATACTTTTCATATTTTTCTTTGAAGAAAGCTTTTTAAAACATCCAACATTTTCCTCCCACTTCACCTATATGTGTTACTCTGTGTAATTTCAACATCAAATTAAAATGAAATGCATAGACTTTTAGTTTTCATGTGAAAAATATAAAAGTTCAAGGGAAATAAATGCTTTTGCAAATCTCAAGAAAATGTCCTGTCATTACAAAGTACAAGTCAAGTGCTTTTATTGTCATGAATTAGATGTTTTAACACACACTGGAGTAGACTAGCACAATGCAAAGTCTAATTTGTCTTTTTTTTCTCCTCACCCTATCAAACTCTTGACTTTTCTTATGCCAGTATTACTGACAGTATTATTTGGTAAACGCATTTAAATTCAATCACATTCTCTGCATTCAATGATTCAAAGAGGCCTAGCCACATATTTTGACCGTCAAAGGAAAACGAAAACTACCACACATGTGTTCAGTGTTTACTTAGTCCTTGTTGAGCCTGAAAATAACTTTCAACTGACATAATCAGCAGAAAAAAAACAAACATTGTTGTGCCATCTGCTAGCAGTACCGGGAAGCTATCAGAAAGTAATATGGCCACAATTGACACAGCTACTCTAAGAGCCAGTAGTCAAGTTTTGCAATGCCTCACAGTAAAGTGACAGCTTGGCATAGTTGAAGATCAACCCGATTTACAGGGTTACGGTAAATCGTCATATCTCCACTGGGCATTGCTGACTGGCTTGGCTCCACTACTTTTCCTTGTTTACACATTGTATGCAAGCGCAATATCGTACCTCCGGTCATATAGTCTTGGTAGAGTAAATACACACAAAACTACACTTTTTTTTTTGCTCTATTCGTTAGTAAACTATGTAAGTCACAGAAATACAATATAAGCCAACAGGGTATGATAAAATAATTGGAAAACTGTCGAAGTAACCAGACTGAGCTACTGACTTAGAGATTTATAATCATAGTACTTGACTAGGTTTCTTTGATATTGCAGGGTTCTGCATGGCAACCTTTTGTAAAACTTTTCTACCAACTTTTTAGGTGGCTGTGATCTTTTTCTTTGTCCATTGTTTGTACCCTGACGTTCATGTGGATGCTATTTCTAACCTCTGAATCCCGGACGACATGGTTTCAAACCACGCAAACTCATATGACAGGCAACCGCTGGCAGCTTTCAGCAGGAACTTGCACCTCTCTGCTTCGCAAACCCTTCTTACACTGTTCGACAACTGCACAGAAGAACAAAGGTTACGGCCGGCCCTCAGATCCCCCAGCATCCAGAGGATGTGCTGGAACATCTATTTTACACTGCAGTATCAGCTCTGTGCAGCTTGTTTTGCAAAGGGAAACTCTGCATCTACCCTGCCTCTTATTGAGTGCTGCTTTCTTGGGTACAGACACTGGCCTTAATCAAGCAAACCCTATTAAAAGAAACTGCTCTACTGAAGCCAAAAAGGCTTTCAGCATGTTCACCCTGAACAACTTTGCTTACACTATAGCCAGCACTTCCTCCCCGATTACTGAAGAGTGAGCAACAAAGCAAAGAGGATGCTTGAATGAAAGTTGTAGCTGTGCTTAGTGAAGGATTTGTGCAGGTTGATGTTAGTATGCACAGCCATTTTAAAACCAGGAGAAAGAAAATAAACGGCATCACGGTAAGAAAATAAGTGGAAATTTGGATGTGAAACAAAACTTGTTTTGTTGTGTCGTCAAGTCATCAAGACTGTATCAAAATACTGACTGGTAATTTAATCAAATTTATGCGCATATCAGTGAAAGTCATTTAGGTGAAATAAGTGGCAAATGGAAACTCATCTTATTTTTTGCCTATGCCATCAAATACAGATGGAGCTCAACAGTGCATTCAGTTCCGAGTGGGATGGTAAAATGGTTGCTTTTATTGTCTGTTTTATACCAAGTAATCTCAATTAGGACTCTGATACTTTTTATTCCAAGCAATAGTTGAGCATTGACTCTTGCACACAGTTGTTGTGCTGTTCTAAACATCCTTTCTAAGCTTAATTTAAAATGTGTTTTCACAAAATAACATGTCCTAAAAATCTCATGAGTTGGTCAAGTCGAAACAAATACTCAAACCAATCGTTCCTAAAACTGTTGATTCCTGTGTTGTTGCCAAAATAGTCTTAACTTGTTCATACCCATTGACACAATCTATGACAGAAAATACGTACATCATTCAGGGGACAAGGTCAAAACAGGAGGATTAAGGGTTCAAAAGCTTTTCACTGGACTTTTAGCAACTTGGACTCTGTCTTTTCTCTCTTCCTCCAGACTCTGGGACCTTGATTTTCAAATGAAATGCATATTGACTTTCATATGAAAATAGCACTGTGAAACACTCAAGGCATGTTCAATTAATTACTTATTTTTGCTAAGTTCAGGTAAGACAACATTGTATCTGATTTTAGACGTGGCTTAACAAAAACAATGTGACTGTCGCCTGTGTGTGTGTGTGTGTTAGATGACTCGGAAGTACGGAGCCCAGCTACAGCCCTCGCCTTCTGAATCGCCCCCAAACTCTTGAAAGGGCTTTGCTTCACAATCTTCCCAAGGCTGAATATATGCCTGTTGATTGGGTTACTTTTTCCAAGCACATATGTTCCCCTCCAGTAAAGTTTCCACTATGCTTGGACACAGCATTCTGATAACAACCAGCTTTATTAGCCATGACTTGTATGTGGCTTAACCTTTCTGCATAGAGCAGGGATCATCAACTCCTGTCCTTGAGGGCTGGTGTCTTGGAACCTTGAGATGTGTCCCCGATCCAACACACCCGAATGAAATGGCTGAATTACATCCTCCACATTCTCCACAGTCCTGCTAATGACCTGATCATTTTACTAAGGTGTGCTGAGGCAGAGAAGTATAAAAGTTGCAGGACACCGGCCGTCGAGGACTGGAATTCACAATTCCTGTGTAGAGGGTGAGTGGCTCTCATTACTTTGTGGACTATATTACTATTATGTATTAAAGAAAAGCTTAAGATGTCATTATTACAAATTTGATTTGGAATTCAATTGTTTCAATGTTATTTGCAATTTATTCAGAGGCAACTGTGTGTATGCAACTGATTATGATTTAGGACTCTAGCAGAGGGTTGCTCTGCCAGTGTTCATCATATCTCATATTTTGTGATATTTCATAAACTTTGACTGGTCCAATTAAAACCCACAAACAGTGTAAATAGTGTATAATAAGTCTTTGGGAAATCACATTTACACATTTTTGAGCAAAAAAAAAAAAAAAAAAAGCCAAAATAACTACTACTAACAACATAAAGAGGCGCAATGAAGTTGATGGCTAAGAAATGCTTTTTTCTTACAGAGGTGAAATGGAGAAAGTATTGGAAAGATGTGTGGGTACAAGTTGACAAAGGAGTGAATTGACCTGAGCAGACACACATTAGAGATACAAAAGGTGGCGCATTAAAAGCCAACGTGCAAAAGAGTGCTACTCTAACATCATGGTGTACTAAACCATGTGAAATAAAGGTGTTGGCCTCAGAGGAAATTGCAACGCTTTCTTGCTCGGTCTCGCAAAAATCAAGAATGTGCCTCCGGAAACATGACCACTTCTGCTTCTGTATCATCTGCCTCTCATGAGCAGCAAGGTTTCTGAACCAAACAAATCATGCAGTCAGTCAGTCAAATGTAGACACACTAACAAAGCAACCTTTTAGTCACACAAAGTGAAGATAGGAAAGGGAAGGGGAGACTCGCGAATGGCATTCTGCAGAGAATAGCTTGCTCTGGGGCCAATGAGTGAGACTTTTGTGTGTTTATTTTTCCACAGAATGTCATTTGTCGAGTTACCCAGCAGAGCACAGCAGCAATAGAACATGCTGCAAAGATTGTGTGTGGACATCAGCCCACCCTTGATATCACTCAGAGCTTGGCGCCAAAGGGAAATGTCCTTGACCTCAAATGATCAGCCAAGCGTATATTCTTTGCAACCGCCCGCGTTTGGTTATGAAAGGGCTTCGTATTACGTTTGTTGTGCTATTGTTGCGTTTGATTGTTTTCCTACACCGAAATGTCCCCGCTCTGACGTTTGCCTTCAAGCAGCCGCCTGTTCTTGAAGTGTAAAGCGTTCCACTGCGCTCCGGCATCAAACAGCAGCTTTCAACAAATCATTTATTCCTTTCTGACGTCGAGCTACGGTTTTATTCTGTCAAAAAGGTGTCTGGCATTGACCATTTAGCTGATGTTCTCGGCTGCCTGGTAGTCACTTGGGAAATGACAACAAACAAAAGGGGGAAAAAAGAAAGCTAACCTAAAAAGAATGAAACATCAAAATAAATGAGTGCATTTATTTAAGTTTAAGCTTGATTATAAAGCCTAATAGGTGTGGAATACTTGGATATTCTGTTTAAGTGCATTTCTTTCTGGACTGTCAATTGCATTTTATCACCCCTTGGCATGCAAAAATAAGTAAGATTAAAGTTTCAGGTTTATGCATGTCTTTAGAGTTTATGCATTGCAGAGCTAACAAGGCATTTTAACTGTGTCTTGGAATGAAAAACTGACGTAATTTCTGTGAAACATCAGGTTCCTTGGCGGTACCGCACTTTGCTTTAAGTGTAATGACATCATGTTGTCCCTACCCCCATATCCCCCACTCCTTCCCAATGAATTAGTGCTCGACCATCTTGTTATGAAGTCCCAATGCCCTATACACAATACCCATAAATTGTCAGATAATCCCCCTTCTAAAGGGAGCCACTCCGAGCTTCATGATATCAGTGGATAAATCTTCATCAATCCAGACAGAGCATCTGCACACTGTAACATGAGGTTAGGTAATGTTGTCTGATCATTTGGGTTTAGCTTGTATCTATTTTAAATCAATGATGTGTATAGTGTTTTTTTGCACTTGCACTAGCCACACTTAGTCGCGGCTATTACTGACAAACATGCAGAACTCCCAGAACCTGGTCTGGTAACACACAGTAGGCTCCACACATCCGCCTGGAATCGCTGCCATTGGGAGGCATTTCAGCACCACATAGAATGGACAAGCCAATCAGGATTGCCGGGCGGGATTTTTGTAGATGTGATGTATCAGAGAAGCAACTGTTTGGATTCAGACAACAATGGCGGATCGCAGCGAGGAAGCAAGCGGTACCATTGATGCTGTTTCATCAGTGTTGTGAAATCTACCAAATATTAATTATTTTAAAGAACACCAGAGAACGGCTTTTGAGGCTTTTGTTAGTGGAAACCATGTTTTCGCCCTTCTCTCGACCGTGTTTGGCGAGAGCTTGTAGCACGTCAGTAAAGATGATGGTCTAGTGGTTTATCCAATTATATGCAAGGATTTTTGATAAGGCCCCTTCTTCTGAAATGCATCTCCAATGGAGCAATGCCAAATGGATGTGTGGAGCTTTGTGGAACGAAATCCATCTGCCGAGAGTCAGGTTAAGACATCCCGAATCTGAAGAAACGATAAAAAAGATAAAAAAGTAATTTAACTCTAACAATCTAGGAAGACCTTTTCAAAGGGTCTGGGGCCCATTATCCTAAAATGTTAAAAACAAATAAAGAGAGACTGTATTGTTGGTCGGCAGTGTTTAAATCCAAATTCCAGTGCACACATTTTTTTCCCAATGGTCTTTTTCAAAACGGACAAAACATCTTGATAACATATTGGAAAATATCTTATGGACTTATGTGACACAGGGGCCACTTTTTGCAAGATGAACCTTCCATTAAATGTAACAAAGCAGAATGTCCTATACCATTCTGCAATATGACATAGCAAAATGGCACAATATCTGGAAATAAAATCATGTTCAAGCTCAATCTTCCTATCCCTAATGTATCCAGTTCTTGGAAACACATAAATTCCGGTCTTTTCCTGTATATAATAAGACTGGGTGATCCTGTTATTTTTCTGTTTTTTTTAAAGCACATATTAAAATCTCTAAATACTGTGGTACTTGAATTAAAGGGGCCTTTTTTAGTCGATACTCCTTTGAGTTACACCAATAAAGTACTGTGTGCATCAAGTCCTTTTTTTTTTCTTCTTTCATAAAGGGCTCCACTTTTTCACACAAATCTCTGGTGCAGAGGAATTTTAATAACTCTTGTCACTGGATACTTTGGGAGCACTAAAATGCCAATGACACTGTTTATATGCCACTGTTCACACATTAAACGCACTCAAAGGTTTGTTCTTCTCACTGCTGAGACCTTTAAAATAATAACCCTCATAATTACTAATTATAATGACTTCTTCACCTTTACCCAGCATGTTATTTATAGCAAATGCTTTTGGAAACATTTATTTCTTACTCTCGCATAACCTCTTGCAGTCCGCGTTGCTTAGAACCATTTTACATGCCAAAAATTAGGTTGTATTATGTTGATCCAAAAGGCTCTGAAAGAAAACACCGCCACTCACAGTCAAATGGTTTAAAAATATACAATCTAGTGTAAAATAATGAAGGATTTTCTTGAATATTTCTTCAACATTGTTTTTTTTTTTCATAGTTATTTAAGATTAATAAAAGCATTCTGTTATACAAAGATGAGGTAAGTTAAAGTAAAAAAAAAAAATACTTTTCAGATATAATTAAAGGGAGGAAAAAAGTCAGATTGTTTAGGGCAGCTATAGCCATATTTTTCTCTTTTGTTTTTTTGTTTTGTTTTTTTAATTTTTCATTTTTTGGCAAAAAAAATTATAAATTTCAGCCACACCGACTAATCTGCCTAGGGTCACAACACAACATTTACGTCAAATTTAAGTTTGGACTTTCACCAGGAAACTCCAAAGTCTAAAGTTTATGTTTAGCCCTTCAGAAGTGGGCTTCCCAGTATTGATTTAAATCGTTTCCCAATGACCTAATAGCCTTTTATCTGAACTGCAAATTGATGGTCAAATATTTGTCTTTCAGGGTCTCCTGCTAAAGAGCAAAATGTATGTTTCAAAAAATATCCCCAAGACATCAATGTATCAATTCAGTGATGCTACCCCAGACTTGCACACTGCTATGTCCTTTAAAAAACAGTTGTGGAGCCTATTTAACTGGATTTGTTTTTTCAAAAAGTTTTTGTCTCATTAATGTACAGGCTATTACTTTTCCCAAAGTCATGGCCACTCTCTTTGGCTATTACGAGGCCTTTATGAGTTTGTGTTGCATTGAATATAATGCAATATTGGCCCAGTCTTATTGTTGAATTTGTACAGTAAGCCTGAGTAAGGCAGGTGAGACCTTTCATGCATTGTTTGGATTTTCTTCAAGACCTCTGTGTACACTTGTGGATGCACTCTTGAAATAATTTTGCAAGGTTGATCCGTCCTGGGAAGGAACAGCGATATTCCATGTTTTGTTCAGTGGGTAATGGTCCTCACTAGGATTCATTGAAGTCCTTTAACCATAGAAATGGTTATTCGAACCCATTTTAAATTGATGCATGTACAATATTGCCATCTGTTGTTGAATTTCAAGAACACCTCAGGTTGACACAGTTAAGATAGTTTTAGCCTACTTCATGTTGTCAGAAAAGTTCAGTTTAAAATTATTTGTTGATATTGTGGGTCTGTCGGAAGTCAGGCCAGGGCTAGTGAAATTGAACTTGGCTAGCCAGAAATCTTGCTTAATCAGTTCATGTTCAACATGAATGATAAGTTTGTTTTGTTGTTTTTTGTTGTTGATTTGCGAAATAATTTGAAAAGTGAAGTTTGCGTTTGCCAAAATTGTATTTATTTGACATTAAACACAGTCCTCTGTGTTCAGAGGGTTTTATTGAATAGAAATAGAAATTGTAACTTAGCCAACTTGGAAAATACCTTGAGACACCAGGTTTTAGCGTTTCACAAGATTGGAGCGTAAACATAGCAGTATAATTGATCTTTCCTCGTAGAAGGGGCGATAGTGGCGCAGTTCGTTCTGCAATTGGCAGGTTGCTGGTTTGATACCCCGTTTCAATTACCCCAGTCATTGTGTCCTTGGGCAAGACACTTCACACGAATTGCCTTCTGCCAATGGTCAGTGGGCCCGGTGGCGCCGTTGTATGGCAGCCTCACCTCTGTCAGTCTGCCCCAGGGCAGCTGTGGCTACTAACATAGCTCACCACCGTCAGGGTGTGAATGGGTGAATGACTGTAGTGTAAAGTGCTTTGGGGTAGTCGGACTAGTTAAAGAACTATAGAAGTACAAGCCATGTACCATTTTACCATTTAGAGCAAATTTACTGGATTATTCAGAGTCCCTGGACTCGCTTTTGCTCCCTTTTCTTTAGCTCAACCATCATCGTTTATTCTAGGTTCATGAACCATTTCTGTGCTATTTTGGCTGTTTTTGTGAGAGAACATCAGATTTTTAGCTTCAGAGTCCATTATTAAAGAACGTTCCAGGTGCCTTTGGAAGAGTAATAGGGTCACGGCACAAAAGATCCTCAGTGGACATGGAGTGCTTTTCCAAGTATTTTAGAGATAGAACCCCCCCTCCTCATAATTATATTAAGGTCAGTACATGAGAATCACTGTTAGCCAAAAAGCTGCACACCATGATTCTACCACCATGCTTGAGAAACTGAGTTAACAGGCTCTGTTTTTGTGACATGCTGCAAAATTCTATTGCGCAACAAAGTTGTATATTGATTAATAGTTCCACCCAGGGGAAAAAAATGATTTCTGATAAGTCCTAGAAAAGCCAAACACAGTTTTTTGTTTATTAAAATAACAGTCAAACGGCTACGGTAATTGTTAACATTAGCGGTAAACCCTGTAAAAGAGCTGCAATTATATTTTCAAAAATAATTGAAAAGACACATCCATGTGTTATTAGATTTTGTTCTGATCTGTTCTATCTAGCAATAATTATAATAACAATCATAAAAATATAGATTTTTCTAGCTTGACAAAGAAAATACTTTGCACTGTTGCCCTTGCTTGGAAAAATACAAGGTCATCTCAGTCATCTCAGAAGAATAAAATGAAGCGCTGGTGTTCCCTGATATTTATCTGTAACCTCATGTACTAAGGATAACCTTTACAGTGCACATATATATATATATATATATATATATATATATATATGTATGTATGTATGTGAATGGTAGCACACATTTACATTCAGGCCTTTGAAGTAAATTAAAACACCTCTGCACATTTCTGCAAAATACTTCGTTTTTGTTTTTTTTGTTGTTGTTTTTTGCACAGTATTTGCAAAATTGCTTAAGATTTGTCAGACTTGGAAAGTACCTGGTGTTAACAGCAGCTTTTAAGTCTCTCCACACATTCTCAACTGACTGTAGATCTAGACCAGACCCTTTTCTAAGCCATTCCACTTTGCCTCTCGCTGTAGGTTTAGAATCGTTCGAAAGCAATAAAGTCAAAGTAAACCTCTGTCTAGAGCTTTCACAGCCTCTCTCGTTTCATCAATATACCCCTTAGCTCTGACTAAATTCTTTGTCCTCGCTAAAGAAAGTATACCCCACCATGATTCATGAGGCAGTGTTGTTTTCAAGATTAGGTCAATTTGGTTTTATGCCACATATAGCATTTGTATTAACTGACTGCAGCACCTTCTTTTAGCTACATGATTGTCCCTGCATGCATGGATTGTGGCAAACTGCAAATTTGACCAGTTATGGTGTTCTATCAACAATGGTTTTCTCCTTACCACTCTGCCACAGCAGCCATCTTTCTCAAGCCTGACTAATAGTTGCGCTGTCAGCAGATTATCCCACCTGAGATGTGAATCTTCGCTGCACCTCTACAGTTGAACTGGGCATTTTTGGCTGCTTCTCTCATTGATGCATGTCATAGTTATTTCATTCTGCTCTAGTTCATATGGTTTTATGTGAAAGGCAAACACTAGATCCTAATAAAACATTGAAATGTATTGTTGAAGCGCAACAACCTGTTTAAAAGTTCAAAGCTTATTAATCCTTTGCCTTCGCGCCGTGGATGTTTTGAGAGGAAAAAGCCGGTACAGAGGAGAGGTTTTGCAGAGACCCAGCAGGCTGGAGTCAGCTGTTGCTGGCAGATTCCCAACCGCCCCCGTTATCAGCCGATTCTGTTTTTTTTTTTATTTTTATTTTTTTTATTTGTAGCGCCGTGTAACTGACAGATCTCACAGGCTCCGTCTTTGCTGTTTATCTCAGCCCAGCGCCGCTTTGATTTATGCGGGATCCATGAATAAATGATTCACGCTGGCAGGGGCGCGCAGCCGCAGCCGTTACACATTCTGCTGCATCATGCCTGTCTGGCTTTAAGGAGCGGCCTCTGAGTGATCTTGCCGATCTGACAGGCTGATCTGTTGCACGGTCTAGCCCCGCGGCCCCTGCCACTTCCCCGGGCTCTGCTCCCGTGCGCTTGCGTGTCGCTGCCGGATTGTTGCAGTTGCCTTTGTGCGGGCCGGCCTTTTTTTTTTTTTTCCCTTCTTGTCGGAGTTGCATCACTCTCCCGGAGGTTGTTTTCACCTGGCGGAGCGTCGCTCGGTGGTCTGCTCTGTTTGCAAACCTGAGCACGCAGCTGACAAGCCCTCCGTTGTCACATAACTGCTCATCAGAAGACAGAGCACACACACACACACACACACATAGAGCGACCGTGCAGCATCAGGGGGGGGACAACTGGCACACATCCATTTAGGTGCTGTGAGATTTGCACAAAGCAGGGGCCGTGGCAGCCTGCTGCTTGAAAAAAAAAGAGATGCTTTCTTTCGTTTCTGATAATTACACAGGATTCACGGCGTCTCCGCCGCGCAAGGTTTCATTACCCTCTCAGGATGTGGCACTGAGCTGCAGATAAAGAAGCAGGGAACTAGTCAAAAGGGTTGGCGAGCGAGCAAAAAAAACAACAACAAAAAAACAAATGTATGGCTTTGCCGCAAGGCCCTTGGGGAGGTTTTCAAGTGGTAAACACGCGCTCGCGGAGCGCTATATTGCTTTTCACAATTACATCTAAACAAGGCCGGGCCTAGCTCCTTCGATGCGTTGGCTCCGATTTGCTGTAATCACTTTTGCTAGGTTGTTGTCGGGGATAGAAACGCAGGCGACCCAGAAACAAGCGGGGTAATAATAGGTGTAATTAACACAGCGGGGAAGCTGATATGATGTTTATAGCATATTTACCCTCCGCCCACTACCCTTTCTCCCTTATCTCTAACCCCTCTGTGGGAAAAAAAAAAAACTACTTTCTTGTTCTGTTTCTCAGCCCCCACTGCAGCTTTGCACTCCCGTCCTTACTTCTTTAGCTCCCCTCTCTTGCCTCTGTATCTCTTTCAGCCTCTCACTGTATCTCTCCTCACTCAGACACACACAAACGCACTCTTGCCCGAGTCTCAGCCCCGCTCACTTCCTGTCTGCTGGTCTTCGGTGCAACAGCACCACCCAGTGGCTCCGCCTTGACAGGGCACCTTTACATAACCGTAGTTGATGAGGTTTTCATTTTGAACATCTGCTCATCTTTCATCCCTCCCCCCCCCCCTCCCCTACCGTCTCTCATTAAGCCTGTTAGAGTTTATTGATGTCAGCCTCGCCTCTTAATGATTTATATGTGTGCCCCACCATAACAGGTTTGATTAAATGAACTTCTACGTTTCAGGTGAAGACGTTGCCTTTCCTAGTAGCTCCGTGGGAAGAAGTGTTTTCTTTCGATGGGGATGACAACAGGCCACTGGGTGAGTAAATGGTTCTAATGAAAGAACACGAGAATCTGAGCGATAGGGTGTACCCGAAACGCTGTGTCCACGAGGCAAAGGAGCTGGGAAATGATTATTCAGCAGTAATTGTTTTTGACAGCCCCAGTAATCAAATTTATATGTGTAGTAGTACTATTTTTATTTAATTTTATTGCTTTTTGCATGGGTTTATGAATAAATAAGCAGATTTGGATAGATGGATGGATGGATGGATGGATGGATGGATGGATGGATGGACAGACTCTTTACTCTTTCATTTACTGTGACTGTCCACCATGTTCAGTTTCATTGATTAATCTGAATCTTAATTAAATAAGGGGTAACACTTTATTTGAAGGGGTCTACATAAGACTGACATTACACCATCATAAACATGACATAACACCTGTTATGAACATAAATTACTCTTTATGAATGTTTAGGACTGTTGTCATAATTTGTCATCCGGTAAATTATGACACTATTAAAGCAAAGTTGACAATGTTTAAAATGTCCTTGTTATGACAAGCCCTTAACTTAACAAAACCCCAAGCCCTTAAATTAACCTAATCCCATATCAAGACCTAAATTTAACCTAATCCCAAATCAAGCCCTAAACTTAACCTTGTCTCTGTTAATGTCAAGTTGTCATAACAAAGACATTTTAAACAATGTCAACTTTGCTTTAATAGTGTCATAATTTACCGAATGACAATTATGACAACAGTCCTAAACATTCTTAAAGAGTCATTTATGTTCATAACAGGTGTTATGTCATGTTTATGACAGTGTAATGTCAGTCTTATGTAGACCCCTTCAAATAAAGTGTAACCAAATAAGGACTCCGGGATGGATGGATGGATGGATGGATGGATGGATGGATGGATGGATGGATGGATGGACTGAAATAAGGCCTGATTGGGTGTATTGCATGGATATAAGGACAGATTGACTGATGGATGGCTAGGCGTACTGACTAATGAATGGATGGGTGGCTTAACGGCTGGATGGACTAACACATGGACGGAGTGATGGACAGTTTGATTGGAAAAATAAAAACATGAAGGATGAGAAAATTTGCAGACTGATGGACAGATGCTTTTAATCATACTGTCGCTGTCAGACAGAAACCTTGTATGTCGATTTTTTTTGTCATTTTTGTTTTCCTCTGAAAATCAACTTTAATAATGTCCCTTTTGACATATTCTGGTGAAAAGTATCAAAGAGACCAAACGGTATGAATTTGTACTCTTTAGAAATATTTTTTTTTTTATTCCTGAAAAGTCTAATTTTCTGAGATTCTTATCTGAAATCATCTCTATTTATCATGGATCAAGGTCATAATACAGTAGGAAAAAAATATGGTAATGTCGTTCTCTTTTATTGGTGCTCTTCTCTCTGTTTCCACGCTACATTACACCTGAGCCATACTGAAATCTGACTGCATACTTTTAACTGTAGAAACCCCCGATTGCTGAAACCATCCTGGCTTTTGTCACAAGTTAACTGCTTCATAGTCAAAGTAAATCCATGAAAGCATGTTTCAAGGACGCAAAAGAGAGAACTGTGGGTGGTTATCAAAGGCCCATGAGCTGTAATTAACGTCGTAGCATTTTATCAGACATGGACTGTAAATTATCTTTAGCTTTATCTCAAAGCTTTATCAGTAAATTTCAAACTCCATTTTGAGATGATGCGCTCCATGAAGTGTTCCTAACTGGACGTAGCTCACCCACTGTGAGTCAAGGCCCATTCAATCCAACTGTGTTTTCTTTTAATAGCATTTCTCTAAGTAGTGAAATGAAATAAAGTGTGGCCGAAGACTTTGGTGAGGATAAGAACGTAATTCTGTATTTCAAGTTAGCTTTTTTTGGATAGCATTGTGTTCCTCCAGTGCTCTTCAGAAATCTAGCGCTATGTTTTTCAACGGATGGAATAATATGCCTAGCTCTTGTCCCGATAAAGAACCCTAGTCTTAAAGTCACCAACTACTGGCAACATTTTAAACGTTCTTAAAGACCTAAGCTTAGGGGCAGAGAATTGGCCCCAGTGCCTGGAGTCTTCATCTTGAACGACACCAGAAGCCGCCCTGGAATTGCACCAGGAGGATATTTCCCGGCAGAAACACCAAGAACTCTATCACCACACTAATTCCAATAATTAAAAATACTCCAAACTGGTTGTGTGCTTTACAGATTTAATTGGCCCGTCCGTGGTACTATAGCTTTGCATTATTCATTTTGCTATAGAATAAAGCTAAAGTCAAACTCGACTAGTTGTGGTTCAAGACAATTAATGACAACTGTACCAATTTATCGTTTTCCTAATCTTTATGTCTTTGGATTTTTGGAGGAAGCAAGATTTTTTTTCTGTTATACTCTAAAGGCTCGAGTAAGGAGCAATAAGGAATATATTAGAAAAATACAGCATCTTTCTGCGTGTTTGTCCTATAATGGGCTGGCGACCTGTCCAGGGTTCACCCCCACCTCTCTCCCATGGAGATGAGCACCAGCCCCCCTGCAACCTGGCAAGTACACGCAGGTATAGGCTATGGATGGACGGATGGAGCAATAAAAACATGTAGTGACAATTGAGTTGTCCACCTCTTTAAGCAAAATGTTGCAAGTGTCTCTACTGCCCTCTTCCTGTCAAATGTACTAAAAAAAAAAATTAACAGACTGAGGCATTACCCATGATAGTCATCCTCAAATGGGCATTACTGTGTCTCAAATGTACTTCAAACTACAACTACAACACTCCTGGAAAAAATTATCTATATTATCTTATTTGTACAGGCTTTAATTGAGTGCAGTTTCTGTTTAAAAAAAAACACAAATTACTGTCTAAATGTTGAACAACCATGAATTGACTTCTTAAATCTTCAGATTCTGGACAAATTTAGTCTTATCAGTGTATAGCTGATTAGAATCTATTTTACCACTTGAGCAGCTCATACCAATCTGAAAATATAGCCATGTTTTTTTTTTCTTAATCTAATTTATTACGCTGTTTTTTTCCCACCAACAACAACACTGTGTGCATGATACAATTACTCTATGTCGTTGACTCTAAATGATTGAAACAAGCATACTTAAGTATTTATTTAACTGAATGCGGCTACTCTTAAGATATAATTTTGCCTTTAAAGACTGTTATTCACTTTGCATTTATTTCTCGGCATGCACAGTTAGAAAGGTTTATCAAGACCGACAAAGTGCCTGAAACTGTTCAGAGGGAGAAGCCTTAGCTTTCTGCCATATTTTGCATTCAAAGACATCCCAAAGACACAGAGCATGAAAACTGGAGAAAAACTTTCATTTTCGCTGTGTAATGGGCTATATCCATCATCAGTAGGCCCCTAGAGGCGTTTCATGATAAAGGTGTTACAAAGCAATTTGTGCTGTGCCCAGTTTTCTTCAAATTGCATCGTGTATTTGTAATTGCGGTATAGGTTTTATGTTGCATATTTGCCACAAGGGCTTAAAAAAAAAACCCAGTCCTGCACGTAAACACAGCTAAGGTGAAGGTGTGTAGATTTCTTCATTATCAGCAGCCGCTTCCGTCAAAGTGGGCCTCTGTTCAAGAAAAAAACAGCCCACCTGCTACAAGAAACATTTCCCAGGCATTGACATTTTTCTATTTTACCTATATTCATTTGTTTTCCAGTGTTTTTTTTGTTTTCTTTTAAACAAAACAGTTTGTGCGGAGATTTCAAGGGGCTTAAAAGTCCATTTGGGGAAGTTCAATAATAAAGGTTAAAGAAAAGCCAGAATCCAGATGTAGATAAAATATCTATTTATTACGTATCATTTATATGTTTAATGCTGGATAGCAAAAAGTAATGGGACAGATAAAAAACAACATTATACCACAATGCAAAGTACGTAATTAAGTTTATGCAAATGGATTTCAGGAATAATAAATGTCGATCAACGTACATTATGGATTAGAGTGGTTTTAGATATGTTACTTTTTTCTTTAGTCTTAAAAGTTACAGCCTGTGTTAAAACGTTTTTTTTCCCATAACTCTTAATTTTCTATGATTTGTTATCTTTATGCATGTATCAAAGCCATGATGATTTTAAATATCCTTGTTATGTTTCTTCCCCTGCATGCTATAAAAAAACACAAGAGATTATATCTGAATTGATTATGGAGTTCAGTTTGTTTTGCAGAGATAACTCTGAAAGCATGTTTGAAAGCAATTGTCTAAGTTTCATATATTTCTTTTTACCCTACTACCCAAACATCACATCGCTAAAGATAAATGGAAAAAAAAAAACACTAACTTTGTTAATCACCTTTAAGAAGGGTGTGACTGCTGTAATGCCAATAAGGAGTTTTCCATTGATTGAGAAAGGTATAAAAAAAACTTGAAATATGCCTTTTTTATTCAAAATAAAGGATTTTTTGATACTTATTTTTATTTTTCAGAGATAATTGTCTCGTTTCTCATTAAACAAACCTCCTGATAAAATGAAAATTGGATATCCAATTATATAGGGGGTATGAATAGTTGTGGGCTCAACTGTGAATTAATTGATACGAATAGCATTTTGATTTGAATAATGAAAAACATAAAAATACAAGAATTTCAGGAATACTAAACCTAATTAGAACATTGGAATCACTGAGGCCCTGGCAATTAAATATGAAGATATCTTTTTTCTTTCAATCCTATTTGGAAACAGTTGGGAAATGGTTCCCTAAGAAGGTCGTGGGTTGAAATGATGTTAAGGCCATTCTGTTGGCGTTTTCTCCCCTGAAGATTTTTTCTTTCTTGTCAAGTTTTCTGTCTTCTGGCTGTGCCCCTTCTTCTTCGACATATGGAAATAGGCCTTTATGAAAAATACCTAAACATTTCACCACACAGGTAGCTGAAATTCAAGATTTGGCAATGTAGCTGTGATATTACAGCCTAAACACAATTTAAGATGGGGGGGGGAGCTAATTAAATTTTCTTGTAACTTAATTTTAGACTAAAAAGCATATTTAAATTCTCTTTTTGTTTTTCTCACCATAAATGCTGCATGTGTGTGAGACATGCAGAGAACCCATAAAGGGTTTGTTTTGACAATTCTTTGATTAAACAAAAAAAAAATAAATCAAAGGGCCCGAATTAAAAGCAGAGATTTAAATTCAGATTTATTTTTCGCCAAATGAGAGCAAAAAAAAAGTTATGAAAAATTAACAAATTCAAAGAATTGTTTGTTTTTAAAATAAATCTGAAAGAATGGCGAGAAACATTTTCCATGGAGTCAAAACCCTCGGCCTCATCTTGTGAATATGATTAAAGGAATGGTTTGTCTTAGAAGTTGACGCAATCTAAGAGGAGGTCTTCTAGATTTGTATCATTTCAAAGGATTTTTTCCAGTTGTCGCTTTAACGGCGCCTTAGCTGCTAAGCCTCAATTCCTCCGAACGAATCTCTTTATTTACTGTTTGGCAGCTGCACACACCGCCTCAGTGTCCCCCGCTGTGGACTTGTGAGAGCTGAGTAGGAGCCTCTTTGCTGTCTTGCAGTGTTTTCCTGCTGCACAATGGGCTGTGCCAGTCCGCGAGCCTCCAGCACGAGTCGGGGGCTAAGCTATCCGTCTGGCACTTGGATCCCTTCACGGCGCCCCGGCACATTCTGCACAGAGTCCCAAGTTGTCTGCCCTCACACAATGCCTCGCTGCCAGACAAAAAGCCGCTGTCAATCCAAGCTAGGTCGGGGCAAGGAGAGAGATGTCTGCGGACGGTCCCTGTTACACATTGATCTCTACAACGTACATTCAGCCAGCTCAAGGACAGACTTTTTTTTTCTTTGCTTTTCACTGGTCCTGTTGGTAAAATAAAGAGAATTATTTAATCATTAAGTAGTATATGGATCTTATGCAGTGGCGGCTGGCCCATAGGGGGCGCTCAGGCGCTGCCCTCCCTAGATGTGGAGGGGAAAAGTCAAAATATATATAGATTTTAAAAGTATTATTAATGTCAGTTTTTACTTAATAGAACGTGGCTACATGTAATAAGAATTATTAAAACATTTCTACTAATTGACTCTACCAATTGACTCTCATTTAACAGTGCATTTCCACCAACAGAACGTATCATTTCTCTTCTTCTACACTTGTGGGGCTGTGGCTCAAGGAGCCCCACAAGTATAGCGAAATAACCAATCGTATACTGTTGCTAGGGAAGATTTATAAATATTTGGCCAATCAGCATCGCCAAAATGAATGGGTTTGGGGCTCCTGCAGTCGTAGCCCTAGCTGCACAGTGATAGGTGCACTTCACGCGTGACGTCACCAAACTACATCCGCGCTACATCCGGGTCACAGTGGTAGGCAAAAACAGTACTGTTTTCGCCTACCACCGTGACAAAACGGGTGAATTAGAGCGTACTTTTAGTTTATTTTTGGAATCTAAACAATGCCTACGACTTGTTGTGCTCCCGGTTGCACACAGAGGTATTTCAAACGTTTCTTTCGTTTACCGAAGGACAAAGAAACAAGAAACAAGAAAGAAATGGATAATTTCAATGAAAAGGACGCAGGCAGACAATCCCAATCGACTGTGGGAGCCATAATACCACGACAGAATTTGCAGTCTACACTTCATCTCCTGTAAATACAACTTAATTTTGCACTACTCATTGTTCTACTTAAATCATTATATAACTAAAAAATTAGGATATATATTTAAGTCAAGACGTAAACGTTCGTTTCATAATAATATACGTACATGTACAATGTATGCAAACCCTCTGGCATGAGTCTGTGAAAAGGATTAATAAGACAAAAACACCAAAATAATCCTTTGTGAACAGTGTTTTTTTTTATTAATTAAATGCTTATTGTTGAATCGTAGTAATTTTCCGACTTTTAATTTAAATGCATGTACTGGGTTAGGCAGGGAAATCTATTGGCCAGCTCCATCAAGATTTTTTTTTTTCACCAGCCGCCACTGACCTTATGTCTATCCGTCTGATGATCTGCTCATCTGTTTGTCTAGATTTCCAAAGTAAGTTGAGATTGTTGAGAATTATTTGGTTCACATAAATTTTCTTAGCATTTGGTTGAGTTGCATTAGAAAACTAGCTTGTGCAGGGAAGAAACCAATGACGGGACTGAACCACAGTCATACAATGAAGTTCGCCACAGTTGTGGCCCGTTCTCTCTGACAGAACCGGTGTAAGACTCAGACTCGCACACATTTTCACCTCTGCCTAATGAGTTCCTTATGGGACTGAGACGATGCTTTATCATATGGTTAATCTAAAACATTGACTTTGTTGTCCTAAAGCCTGTTTGGAACTGATTTGGCTGGATACTTGGGGTCATTGTCCCTTTCTAGGTCCTATATGTACCAAAGCTGTAACTTCCTGGTATGGGACTCTCTTCGGATGATGACTGTTTGAAACGTCAGCCAGTCTGTCGCTTTAGTTCTCAGGTTGATGGAGCACAAAGAATTTGAATGTTGAAAAGTTTATTTTTTTCCCATATGACATTTTCATTCTTTTTAAACAGAATATACTATCGTTTTCCCCTTCATTGTGTATTTTTCAACCACCAGAGGAAACACATTGCCATCTTTACATGTCTCTGTCAGCCCAATGAAACGTGGATATATCAGGGGCTCTCGTGTCCAAGTAATAATTTCCTGTAGTGATTTTCTTTTCTTTTTTCTTTTTGATGTGATTTCTGCAAACAGCTTTATAAATTACGTGGGTTTCATGCTGTTCTGAACTTATTAACAGCATCTATAATGATTGATCACTGCTTCCATATCACCAGGAGCTTTCCTTTTTTTTTTTTTTTCCCCTGCAGGCAGATTTGCCCCTGCATGTGACTGTGTGAATCAAACGCAGCGTGGGGCCCAGCGGGGTAACTTTCAGTCCAAAGCTTGTTTGCTTTTCTACATTTTTTTTTTTTTTCTGTGGTAAATTCCATCGTATGTAAGCGCCAAAAAGCATCATCTTAACTTACAGACATCCTTTGAATGTTTCTCGTGTGGCACAATTACTTCGGCTGTAATTGTACAGGCACCCAGCTCTGATGCCACTACTACCCATAATCCCTTTAAGATTCTCCCTGACCTACACCAGCATCCCCCTGCTGAAGAAAATTTGCTGCCTTGGAAACTGAAAGCACACCCGATTCCCTTACATGTTATTATCGGCGACTTCCTTTCCTCCCATTCCCCCCACACAGTGGAGTAGGCAGGAGTCCTCAGATTGTAGAAAGCCTTACCCATCTGTCTAAATTATCACACACACACACATGTGTATACACACACGGCAACAGCTCCATCAGACTTGAGGGTTGTGCTTTTCCCAAAACACTTGGATTAATGTATATAGATTTGTATATGGGCAATGAAATAACAGTAGTAAAGTGTAGAGTAATATTGTATGAGACACGGCATTCATTGCATCGTCTCTGTGGACAACTTGAACAGCAGTATATGATCTCTTTGCTATTTTATCAGCTTTTAAAAGGAGGATTGACAAAGTTTAGTGAATTTTCTCAAAATCAAGATATATTCACCACCGAGAAAGTCAATCCAGCTATAAGTCTCTAAGCCTCACTGTGTCGGAGTGACTTTCGTTTGGAACCCACTTTGCAAGGAGGTTCTTGGTTTGAATCCTGGCCTGAACAGTCCACCTTCAAAGCAGTCCATCAAGAATTCAGTGCGAATGTATCAATGTGATGCTGTCATGGTTTTCAGATGACGAGCCCACATGCAGATACGAACGGGAGGCAATGCACAGTTTTAAGATTTTTATTAAAGGAAAACAGGCAGGTCTATGGACGGAACTACAGGTGACTCGGCTGGGTCAGAACGTCACGGCTGGAGAGTCTGTAAGAAAGAGCAAGTGAGTTCTTCTGAAATAAGAGCCAGGAAACTTGCTAGGAGTTGCGCTGCTTACCATTAGGCTGGGCGGACCTAACCGGGAAGAAGTGGCGTCATGAGAACTCTATGTGACTACTCAGATGGAGATAGGTGGCTAGTAGCTGAGGGCGGCAGATGTAGCTGGCGAGGAATCCGAGGCGACCTCATCGGCAGCGGTTGACAGATGGATTGACCAGAGTGAGCACAGAACCAACAGAACCCGGGAAAGGGGATCTCAGGCCTCGCTGGGTAACTTCCAGGAAGTATGAGGGGAGCGCCAGAGCAAAATCTGAGCAGACAGGTCTGCTGGTCTGTTTCTTCGGACGGGACGTCAAGACAGGTGAGTGCATCCAAGCACCAAAATCTGGAGCAACAGAGAGGTACAAAAAATTACTCAAAAAAGAAGAGTAACAAAAAAACTCACAAGCTGGTTTCCGAGAGTTGGGACAGAGGCCACGTCGTACCACGACTGGTTAAGGCTCCGGCGTCTTCCATCTGCCAGTGCTCTGCTTAAGAAGCCAGAGGAAGCCGCCTGCAACGAGCTGCAGGTGTGGACCACGCCTCCTCAGCCAACTAGACACACCTGAGGAGTAGAGTTAGAGCAGCCAACACAGAGGCCGTTTCTCAATATGCGTTCTTGAGCGTTCTCGTGTGCTCGTGTACTCGTGACACGTCATCAGCCTCAGCCCGAGCACTGTTCCAATGCTGAGAACGCCAAATCGAGAACGCGCCGAATTCCCCGGATGTTGTTCTCGCCCGCCCTCTTTATCGAGCATGCATCAGAGCAGACTTGTGCGTTCTTCAGACTGACCGCTTGCCCAGAATGCACCGCGGCCGCAGCTTGACTCGAGACAGCGCAAACAGAGCTCACAGCGGTAAGTTAAAAAATTCCCTTTTCTGCTGCTGTTGTTGTTCAAAAGTACGTTTTAAGATCGTTTGAGGCGAGAACATTATACTTTTAAGCTTCCCTGTGTGGCCTGTTTACAGAGTTAGTGCGTAATTAAAAAAAGTAGTGTGCATAATACCGCTGGTTATGATTTATTTGTTTTGTGTTTATCTGACTGACGTGTGTTGCTTTATTAACTCAATACTTGCTGGAATAAATTGTAAATGTCTCCCTAGGACGACAGCAGCATATAAAATAAATAAATAAATACATTCTATAAATGTTTTCCTATCTAAGTGAGTTTCTTCTGAGTCAGGACACGAATAATTGAGAGGAGAAAGAGGGAAAGAAAATAATAGTAATAATAGTATATGAAAAAACAGACATTTATTTTATACAAATGTTTTATCTTTGGAACAGAATGAAGGTGTAATATATTCAACAAATTATTAACAGTTACTAACATGGTTTAAAACAAAGAAATAACTCATTAAGATCTTATACAAACAGACAATGCCTATAAACTTACAATTAAAAATAGTTGGAATGGAAATTAATTTACGCATTATTTTATGTATTTTTCCAGGTGGTGAAAACAAAAGAAATGAAGCAGCATGTGAACATGAGTAGAACTGATCTACATTAGGTCAGGTGTAGTCATGTTCACTTAAACATGCAGCCAGCTGGAGCAGCTTCCTGTCTTCAGCTGCCTCCTCTGGGTCAACCTCCTCTGGGTCAACCTCCTCGTCCTCCACGTCTAGCTGGTCCCCTGCCTCTATACTAATATTGTGAAGGATGCAGCAGGCGGCGATTACTTTTGGGGCAAACGTCGGGCGGACCTCCAGCACCCTGAAGAATATGGAACGCCACCGTGTCTTCAGACCACCAAAGACACGCTCAATGATGTTTATCAGCCTTGGCGTGGTGTCTGTTGTAGCATTCCTCCACTTGACCTGTACCAAATATAAAATTAACTTGTAATTTAGGTAATATGCTGATCTGTCTTAATCTTCTATCCAATTAATATCATCTATCAATTGTGTGTCATTGTTGGCTCTATTTAAGGACAAGAAGGTAAGAGATCTTACTGGCAAGCTGTTTTCCTATAGGATGCCCCACAGGCCAGCCAGCAGAGGGTCACCTCTATCTCCTGTGGCCATCCATGGACCTTCTGATGGGCAGCAGCTGAAGGAGGAGGACGATGTTGGCCCTGTTTAGCTAGATGACTGGTTTCAGGTCTCCTTCATTAAAAAATATTTGGAGGATTGGCACAGAAGTGTTTATCCTCACATATTCTGTTTCTGTTTCTTCCTGTAAATAAAAAATGCCAAATGTTAATTGTTTTTTGTCACCTTTTCTATGCATAAAACTATACCTGTTTAACATGCAGATTATTATAGTTCTCAAGAAAGAAAAGGTAAAATGTATAGTAAATGTAACAAATGGCTTCCCTTCTCTGGTATTTTTACCATTTTACTGAAAAAATGGGCTGAACTAACTGCACATAATTTATAGATTAATCACTGTAAAGGTGGACAGACATAAAAATGATTTTTTTTCCCTTTCTTAATGATCAATGCTGTGAAGGTCAGGAGGTGCAATAAAGTAGCTTAACCCTACTGTTATTAATGTTAAAACTGGGTCTTCATTTTTATTAATATAGGAAAAATAGTCACAATTTCAACCTGATCACGTTTTTAATATCATCATCAATGTTTTTTTAAAGATAAAAGTAGGAAATAGGCTGTTAATCTTAAAATGCCTACCAGTTGGCAATAGATGGGTGAGCAAAGCCTGCCTTCTGAGCCTCCTCTGCTGCATCAATCTTCTCCTTGCTCGGATTTGCCTCCTCAACTGCATCACCTCCTCTTCAGCCTGCTGGTAAAGCTGACCAACGACCAGAGCAACAGCAACATTGCTCGTATCGCTCATTTTGCTTCTACAAAGTGCTGATTTTTAAAGAAGATTCAATCGCCTCTACAAGTACAACAATTACAACTCCCCACAAAGAAATTCACGCTAATGCTGGTTTTATACCCACAGTTCTGTAATTATTTTAGATATTTTTTATACTTTTTAGAAATTAATTTAAATAAAAACGTTTTCAATAAGATATGATGGTGTAGTGTATAAATAGTTTTGAACGTTAAAGGAATGCTCAAGAGCTGCGGGTGTGATGACGTCACGAGTATACTTCTGTTCCAATGCACAATACGTGCTGCGTGCTCGCGTTCTCGTCAAGTCCGATCTTCCTGTGTTCTTACCGAGAACAGACTTGACGAGAACGCGAGTCCGTACTCGCGTTCTCGTGAATTGAGAAACGGCCAGAGAACCCTGACAGATGCAACCAAAGTATTTATTGGATTTACGTGCAGATCGACTGGGCTTTTAACACGTTGGATCTGGGTTCTGATTATGTCGCAGTATACAGCTAATAGGAAAATATGTTGCGGTCATTTTTGAGAGTCTGACTGTTTGTTGCCCCTGTTCAATGTTATTTGTCGCAGGAGAGTATTGTAATCAGTTTTTAACATTGTCCAACTTTAAAGGACTTTTACATGTCAGAAATATTTGATGTGTGAATTGTAGCTTGAGGAGTTAATCCCCCCGGTTAATGATCGCAACATATTACTTGACTCCTGTTGCCTTAACTTGCTCTAGATTTGCTGCCTCCTAGCAAACTGAAATACCTCGGATTCACCGACCGGCGGGTGTCAGAAATTACTTCCTAATCTAAGCACTTTTTTTTAAAATCAGAAAAAAAACAAAAATCAGATTCACTATTGTAATTTCACCGATGGCTGTTCAGATTCTATCCACAAACAGTGGATCATTAACCGCGGTTATTGATGAGGCTGCCTACTTATACATAAAGAAAGAAAAAGAAACCTTAACAATCTAATTAAAGATATTAAGAGTGAACCTTTAGTTAGGGGTCAAACTCTATGGACAGTGTGTCATCTGTTGAATAATTTTCGAGTTTAAATGCCTGACTGAAATTTTGGAGATGAATGAAGCTGTAACTTTATATCCTGTTTATTTTTAGAGTATCAGTTAAAGGAAGTAGGGCACCTCGTATCCACAGCTCTTATACACGGTCGATGATTAAAACACTCCCGCTCAACATTAACCTCTCTTTTACACCCGTTATTCTGACAGCCTCTAGCTGTAAAAACGCTCCCGGTCTTCCTTGAAATCATAATGATGAGTAATTTGGTACGAAGTGGCTGCATGAATCGCTTTTTAGCCAGCTAAACAGTGACAGGAAGTGACCGACCGGAAGTCTCGCACAAAAAACATCAACTCGCTGTCTCCTTATTTCCGTTGAAAATAAGGTGGATAGCTCCCACTGGAAAAGTCACAGCACCCCTAAGAAAATATTACCTTATTATTTCTTTTTCATCTAAGTTAGTATCATTTTACATGTGATTGTTATTGTCATGATGCAGCCTGAAGGCTGCATACTGAACATTTCTCGCTCCGTCTCCAGTGCAGCCCTGATTAGGAACACCTGTCATGCTACAATCACCATGGACTCATTCCACCTGCTCACTCCACCATATAAACTCACCTCATTTTGTCCATGGTTAACGGTTTGTCTCCTGTCCTCTGAACATCGTGCCTGTCCCGTTCCTGCTCGTGTCCTGGTCCTGGTCCTGGTCCTGGTCCTGTTCCCGTTCCCGTCTGCCAGTTCCTGTACCCCTGCAACCTCCGTCTGGTAAATGACTCTGGCTTTCAACATCCACTTCTTGATGCTTCAATAAACTCTGGAAACTAGCTCTGTGTGTGTGTGTGTGCTGTGTTCTGAGTTCATCCAAGACAAATCATGATGACAGTTATATTTTACCCACACAACACATCCTATTTCAATATACTATCAACTATTATATATTTAGTGACAAAAAAAAAAATACTTAACGCTAAAGGAATTGAACTCTATGTGTTGATTGAAAGTATAGGCTTAAGAGAAACCCTTGTTTTGGCGCACAATGCTTGCCGTACATTTAACTGAACGTAGGTGTTTTGGATGAGAGGATAAGCGGAGAAATCATCACGGCTGGGATGTTGTCCTCCTAGCTTAGAGCATAGAGCCACAGGAAGAGTCGTCTGCATTGTACATGGCTTTGCAGCAATCCCTCCTACTGAGCAAGCATGAAGCGACAGTGGGGAGAAAAACTCCTCATTAACGGGAAGGAAAAACCTCCAGCAGAACCGGGCTCAGTATGAACGGTCATCTGCCTCGACCGACTGGTGGTTAGAAAAGACAGAGCAGAGACACAACAAGAGAGACAAACAAGCACAGAAGCACACATTGATCCAGTAATCTGTTCTACATTAGATGGTAATAGCAACAGTCCTTCACCACACAAATAAATAGAGGTCGGACTCCGCAAGCTAGCGTCAGCGCAACTACCGGGGATCCTGGTGCTGCACAGACGCCTGTTGCTCATGGTTTAGCTGCAGGAAGAGAAGTCAACAATACGTTGGATAAGATGAGCAGAGGCCAGACTGTTGGTCAGAGGTAATGCTCCTGATGAGAGGCCTTGAAGTACCAAACCAGTCCAGCAAAGATGAACCCAACACCTGATGTAGCTGTTTTTAAGTAAGCTGATATCTTAATTCTAAAGTAGGTCATTACCATTATCTTTAGATGAAGACTACTGTTTTATAAATGATTATTAATATATTTCATTTTAACATTTTACTGCATGTGCAAGACCCACTGATATATTTCAGTTATTCTAAAGTACTAAAACTGGCACTTATAAATTCCTGAGTGAAATGTTCTCACAATATGGCTCATGTTCTCTGCTTCTTTTGCTTTATCTTTCAGCCTCTGCCATCTCTTCTCCATATCTATCCCTGTGTGTGATGGAAGTGGAGACTACACAAGTTCAGGCTGATGACTTTTTAAATTTCACACATTTCTGTATGCAGCTCATGTTACCCGATGGAAAATTTGATATTAAATATTAATACATATTTAAATATGTATGCAGAGACCCTGTGTTGGCTGGTCATATATTGGGTTTTTGAAGATACTAACATATTTTTAGATTAAAGGTGAGTTTATAAGGTGGCATGGGTTTGTTGAGGCCAGGCCCTATGGTGAGAATAAACATATGTTTCAGAGGGAAACTCTAACAGTAATAAGCTTATTGAAATCTTATGTCTAAAATGTATCACTTATTTATGTTTTTAATAATTATTTGTTTTATATTTTAGTTTTTGATGTTAACAGAAGTGGCTTCCATTTAAAGCAGTTTGCAAGGAACGTGTAATGCAAAAACAAAGAAAATTTTGAAATTCATTAATGGACACAAATTAACAAATTAAGGTTAAAAAACAATATCTTGAGATTTAAGCACAAACTACTTTAGAAGCTGTTTAAAAAGGAAATAAATCCAAGTGTTTTAAGCAAATCACTCCTTGTGTTGGCTTTTGATATTAATCCCCACAATTTACCTATTAGACCCTACACATTAATTATGTCTCTTTTGTCACTTCGGTTCTGCGTTCGTTGTTCATCTTTAGACATTATCTGTTTAGTTGTTTCTGAGTGCTCCTTGTAATATTTACATAGTTCTGAGTTAATTAGCCAATATAATAATCGCTGAGTCTGTCCTTCTCGGGCACTTTACTTCCTAATGTTGGCTCGTTTAAATCCACAAATCATGACCGTTTGATTAATGATTTCCCTGTGAACTAGTAGCCGTTGACTTGGCACTGTATTGAAATTAGGAAATGTTACTATCTTTTTCAAAGCTTGCTCTCTTTCTTTCTTTTAAATTCAGTCCATTCTGATCAGTAACCCTGCACACTGTTTACTTTTTACATCCTTTCCCAAAACTTAGAAATATTTTCCTTCAAGTTGTTTATTTCAAAATTGAATTTAGTTTATTCTGTACTTTAAAACAAAAACGCTTATCTTTGATTTCATAGTACTGAAATTGCATTTCTTTAAGGGAAATGTACCCAATTATTGAATTATCAAGCATATGGCTAAAATTTTCTTTCTCTCTGTTTTTCCCAGGCTGCATTTTTTTTTCAACTCAAATCAGAGTGGTGTCTTATCTTTAACTTGGACTCCTACAACTATTTTACCGTTATATTACTTGAGAAATCAAAGTATCAGACACAAGCTACACCAGTTTGGTCTGTTGTTGGAAGAAAAGTCAGAAGTGGTAAGATCCACTTTTGATTCTGGAGCTTTAAAAATAAGGACGTCATCCATTCTGAAATGATCTCAGTGTATCTGCATAACAGATTCTACACGTCGAATATTTATTAAACAAAAACAAAGTCCAAATGGAGAAGCAATGTGTGAAAGAAAACTGCGCAAATCCTTCAGGAAGGGTGATCATCTCTGTTAAAAACAACTGTGTTGGCCGGTTTGCTGCTCTGGAGCATACAGGGTGCATTTACACAATGCCTATAAGGAAAGGTATCAGCAAAGGGCTTGACAGGCAATTGTTGCTGACAATCAATCGTGTAAGGCTATTCACCACCATGTTGTAGTCTTTTATATCGGACAGGGCAGTATGGACCACAAGTATTTAATTTTTAATTTTGATTTTTTTTTTTAGGCCGAATGCCGGTCTTTTTATAAAGTGATTATAAAAAAGCATCTCTGAATCAAAAGCTTTATCCCAAATGTCTTGGACACATTCTTAACAAACAGTTGTAGATAAATGAGAAACAGCTGAAAAATAAACTACTGGAATACATAAAAGTATAGTTATAACGCAACATGGACCATCTTGATATAATCAATATAGTCTCATCTTATGTCTCTTAAAAAAAATCTCGTTATTTTTAAAATCTCAACCAGCCCTACATTTATCCTGCAGAGAAAAGTCAATAAGTGGCAAATATTAAAAACTTCCAAAAGTAAGAGACTATAGTCCATCACGGACTATAGGGCCTGCTTAAGGAGGGAAACACCATGATTGTAAGAGGTGAAAAAGAACAAGAATGGAATCAATATTCCTCCCCAATGAGGCCAATTCATATGCAAAGAAACCAAGAAAGCATCCAGCATCTCACACCAGGGTGTAGGATACTTGCAGGGAAGGATTATGTGGATCGCCATAACCAAGTGGCTGGTATAGTGTACAGAAACATCTGTTCACAATACCAACTGGAGACCCCTAGGTCAAAATGGGAATGACCTCCCAAGATGGTGGAGAATGACAGACCTAACATCCTGTGGGACTTCCAGATACAAACAGACAAAATGGTAATGGCCAACCAACCAGACATTGTGATCATTGATAAGCCGTTGTGATCGATGTGGCCGTCCCCAGTGATGGAAACATCAGGAAAAAAGAGCACGAGAAGTTGGAGAAATACCAAGGGCTCAGGGAAGAACTAGAAAAAGCCTGGAAGGTGAAGACAACAGTAGTGCCCATGGTCATCGGAGCAGTAACCCCACTCTGGAGATACCTATCTATCTATCTATCTATCTATCTATCTATCTATCTATCTATCTATCTATCTATCTATCTATCTATCTATCTATCTATCTATCTATCTATCTATCTATCTATCTATCTATCTATCTATCTATCTATCTATCTATCTATCTATCTATCTATCACGACAGACTGGCAACCTGTCCAGGGTGTACCCCACCTCTCGCCCAGTGAACGTTGGAGATAGGCACCAGCAAACCCTGCGACCCCATGAGGGATTAAGCGGGTCAGAAAATGGATGGATATATATATATATATATATATATATATATATATATATATATATATATATATATATATATATATATATATATATATATATGAAAGCAGGTACCTATAAACTGAAGCGTTATGTTACAAAAACACCATTGGGGGGAAAATGTCTGTTCCTTCATCCGCACGGAAACAATTTTTCGTATCAGCAATCAAAGTGTCTTTGAGGCTGAAAGTCATTTCACGGACTTACAGCGTTGCACAGGAGGAATCAATCGGTAATAGTCTGAGAGTTAAGGAGAACAGAAGCCAGTAACAATGGGGATTGCTTCTGGTGGAAACCAGGAGGGATCATGGTGAGAAGGACATAGACTAGTTAGATCTGCGGAGATTAAATTTTAATAGGATTCCCCAAAATACTTGTTCCTTTTAAAATACAGCATTTCTCCTATAGATATTGAAAGGTTTGTGGCCAAGGTTTTTGAACATGCTGTCTTTACAGAAGGATCATACTGTACCAAAATATATATTCGATAACAAGCAAAGACTATTAATTGCTTGACTATTACTCTTACTAACCAAGAGGATAAGTCAGTAAATCCTCCTTGATGCTCTTGCATCCACTTTTAATGGACCAGTTGAAAGATCAAGCAACTTTTTTCCCGCTCTCTCCAGACTCTGTGATCTTCGTTTCAAATGAAATGTAAAATTTACTTTTATCTGGAAGGCGGATTTTGGACCACTGAGCAGCAGTCCCGTCCCAATGTCTCCTTAGCCCAGAAAAGATGCCTCTGAATTAGTGTCTGGTTCAGGAGTAACTTGGGATAAGGAATGTGACTTGTAGATCCCGCCCTGAACATGTTGGAGTGTGTGCACGCGGTTGCACTTGTGAATCTCTGCTGCAGTTTTTTTTTTTTCTTTTCCACTCAACTCTCCTCGACTACGCTTGAATACAGCATCCTGTAAACTTCCCACTTCTGGAGCACGGCCTTTTGGGAGTTACCCTTCTTGTGAATAGTGTTGAGAGTCCTCTGGAGATGGGCATCCACCCACTAGCAATGCTGAACATTGTTGATGAAAAACTTTTTAAAAATGAATACATTTAATGGTTTGATAAAGAGATACAGTTCGTTTTGTTTTCACTTCTGTGTTTATGTTCCATTTTCAGCTATGATACTGTGGATAAATAATGGGAATAAGGTGAGAGATATAGAGTGTATTTTAAGATGAAATATATATCCATCTTGCTGACAATGTAAAGACACTTTTTTCTCCATTATGGCTGAAGGTCTGACCTGATCTGTGGGTAGCACAAGCTCAAAATTCTGTTGGACAACAAACATTAAAGCGGAGACGGCCAGCAGAATAATTTATCGGGAGCAACAGATGTCTAAAAGTCATGTTCTTCCTAAGGTGTTGCGTGAATTTGAAGCCTAAATAGCTAGAGGAGAATGTCAAAGGGAGCCAAAAGATTTACAATTCATACTTTCTATTTTTTACAGTCATTTGGAGCTGTGCTCAGAGCAGGACGCCGAACATCCCCATTCTGTTATTGCTTCATTATTAATCAAGCTTGAAAAATGTATGCTTTTTTTTCTTTTTCTTTTTTACAGCAGCAGCCCAAGTTCTTTTATACTTTCATGTCAGCACTTTTGACAACATGAAACGCTTGTACAGTAGGGTACCTGCTGATACGGTGACAGCTCAGCCTGCCCGTGCCGCTAATAGCCTGGCTCGGTGAGAGCCTCTGAAAGGCCCTGTGCTGTGTAATTGTTTCTTACTGTAATTATGCTCCGTCACGGCGGCGATACCAGAGTGGCACCGGGAGTTGGATGTACGCGACGCGGTAAAACTAATTCCAGTAATTATTCCCCATGGATTGCTTTCTGTGGACGGTGGCTCAGCGGGATGCGAAACAGTCGCGCGTGGCAAGACACCCACAGAATAAAGTAGGCCGGTCCTTGAGAATCAGATAACCGTTGCGGTATTTATCTGCAAAATGAAAGGTGTCAACTGTTGGACTTGCTTTTCTTAAAATAGTGCTCTGCTGGCTTACAAATTAGTATGGAGCTGAAGTAGTAGACGTAACAGCTCCGAGCCGCCCCTCTAAATGAGGTATAAAGTCTTGGCAATATAAGTATAAGTACACAACGGTTCAAGATCGGTCAGACCAGATGGAGAGCGTCTATGAACTTCAGAGTTTGAGTCGTGTGAATGATTCTCAACTAGATTTAGGTCTAGACTTTGACAGGACCATCCAAATGCATCAATATGCATCAATCTAAGCCATAATTCATCTCTAGCTGTAGGTTTAAAGCGGAAGTCCGGTCAACAAGGAAAAATCAGGGGACCATTAGCTATAACTAAAACTAATACATGTGTGGTTATTTAATGAACTTATCTTTAATCAATAAGAAAATAAAAACATAAATTGTCGTCTGAACCACTGTGTATGGGGGCGGACATTACTGCCCATATTTGGGCAGTAAGGGCCGTCTAACATCACATCCTGTGGCGTGGAAAAGCGGAAGCGGCGATAGCATTTCTCCCCGCTTTCCATGCAAAGTCAATAGGAGCCGTTCTACACAGCTGCAATAATTTTTTCGGATTTCAAGAGGACTTCACTACTGACATTCCCAAGAGCTATTGCTGAAGCAACAATGCCCACGTGCATGGCCATCGGATGTTCCAACACAACTGGTAAAAGTGGAAAAAACATTGCTTATTTCAACTTCCCGATTCATGAGCCACCGGGCTCGGCGCTGGATTGCCAACTTGAAGAGAGCGGATTTGCCATCTAACTTCTGGCCAGAGAGAAAACGCGTCATATGCAACGACCATTTCGAAGAAGAATGTTTTGAGCATGACATGAGAGCCAGGATTTTCGGTAAGTTATATTTTAATTTTTAATTTTTATTCTAGAATTTGCGGGGATGGTTACTGACCAGAGGGGCGGAGGGATACCACATGTGTTGTGGTATCCCTCCAGCATGCGCTGGAACGCTTTTATATTTAAATATTTATACAATAATTAACCACCTGCCCTATTTACTGGGGGCAAATATAACTCAAGTCACTCCGCTGTGTGTGTGTGTGCGCGCGCGCCGCTGCAGCGCAGGCAAAGCTGTTCTGCGGCGGAGCGCACACACACACGCGCGCGTGTATATATACATATATAATGTAGGCCCGACTGAGTTTGCAATGGAAATAGGTACGCTGGATTCCGTCAAAAGTCCGGTTTCTTTCAAGGATCTCTTCTAAAAAAATCCATATCGCTATCAGATGATGATAGCTCCACGCAGCTTCCATCACTGTCACTGAGTACTTCATCACTATCTGCTTCGTACAGAGCACCAGTCGTCACCATCTGGAAAATAGTGCGCCGTGACAAACAACAGAGCGTTGAAACTTGCTCAACAGCGGGTCCGCTGAGTGACGTCAAAAAATGGGAGGTGACAGTACTATTCTTGACCAAGATGGATTCCTCCACATAAACATGATTAAATGAGATTTATTCTTAATTAAAAAAACGTACACCTTTTTGCACAGTATGTAGTAGTTTTATATTTAAAGTACTTTCAGCAGTTTGAATTCTGATTTTGACCGGACTTCTCCTTTAATGTCTTTGTCCTGCTTGAAGATAATCCGCCATCCCATGTTTGACACTTCTACATCCTTAAAATTGTTTTCTTCCAGGATTAACTTGTATGTAGCTCCATCCATTCTCCAATCAACCCTGACCCGCTTCACTGTTTTTCATGTAGACCTAAAACATAGATTTTGGTCTCAATTTAGCCAGATCACCTTTTCCCGCTTGGTTGCAGATGACTCTAAATGGCTTTAAACAGGACCTCTAATGGCTCTCCTTGAACAATGACTTTCTTACAGCTACTCTTCCACAAAGGCAGTGCACCATTGGTTTGCATGTGGACAAAATGTCTCCAATTGAGCTTCGGAGTGACCAACGCCCCCTTAGCTGCGTCTTTGACTGCTTTGCTTGGCCAGCCTCTCAGCCAATGACGGTCCTGTCTTGATAGGTTTGCAGCTGTGCCATTCTCTTCCACTTTAAGATAATGGATCGTGTACACAACTATACTGATTTTGTTGTATGTAAATGTCCAAAACATGACATACTGTTTTATGACCTAAGCGTCCTCTAAACTTCGCCACCACCCTATCCCTGATCTGTCTGCAGTGTGCCTTGGTCTTCTTGATGCTGTTTGTTCACAAATGTTTGCTAACCTCCCTCCAAGGTCTGCACAGAACAGCTGAAATTATACTGAAATTAAAGGACCTACGCTCTCTTTAGGAACTGGGTGACTTTGAAAGACAATTGCTTGCATTACATCATTTCAATCTGAAAAACTCACAGAGAAAGAAATGGCAATTAGAAGGATTTTATTGACACAATATTTTAAGTCTTTGGCGCTCAGACCTCGGCAGGAACATTAATGCTGAATTATACTTTAATATGCATAAGTAGATGTATGAGAACAGGGATGTTCCCCCCCAGGTCTGGGGTGGAGTGGAGTGGAGATAGAAGAAATTTGTTCAGTCCATATGGTGATCTGTTTAAGATAGATGTCCAACTTGATAAACACGGGTTTGCATGAACTGTCCATGATGAGCAAGCTTGAAGCAACTGTGGAGAGGAAAAACTCCCCTTTGGGAAGAAACCTCCTGGCAGAACCGGGCCCAACATGGTGGTCTTCTGCCGGACCAATAACAGGGTGATAGGGAGTGCTGAAGACTGAAGGGAGAAAACACTCTGATGGGTTGAGGATGGAGGAACGTCATGGAAGCTAGATGAACTCAGCTACGATGGTGGAGAAGGGGTTGGGTTGAATCGGACATCTGATTCGAAATCCGACATGCAATCCGTTGGCGTTTGCTGGTTAGCAGGCTGAGACGTGGATTTGAAGTTGCTTTTAAGATGAGCGCGGGATGCTGATTGGCTTCATGGAGGTGCGGTTCGTAGCTGATTGGCTCACATCAGAGGCGGATCGGACTCTGATTGAATGGAGTCAGGCGATGAGTTTCTTCGATTGAACTTGCGCTTCAGCTTCATGTTTAGGCATATTAGAGTAAAGAGGGCTGACTGGAATTACATGCCAGACTTTTCAGATTTGTTCTAACAAAAAGCATAAACCATTTATTGTTTTCTTTCCTCCTGCAAAACCGGTAACAATTTATAAAATACCTTATATCGCCCTAAATGAACAAAATAAATAAAACCGTGAATAATCTGATCCACAGTAATGCCCGACAGTATTCATACCCCTGGCAGATTTAGATGGAAAAAGAAAAATATTCTTATGTTGTTGTTTTTTTCCCCATTGGAAATGAGACGAGCAGTTCTCAAGAGAAATTAAGAAAATGTATCTTAAACCAAAACATTAACATTCCTATAGAAAACCTAAAATTTCTACAGGAATGTTAATTTCATCCAGTGCTTCTCAAATATTGGTGTTCGCCCCCTAGGGGGCACTTGAAGGTATCATAGAGGGGGTGCAAGAACAGCCTTGCCATTTTTGGGCCAGAAAATGCAGGCTTTCAAAATCATTCTAAATGTGAAAACATCACCTCCTGCTGATTGGTCTTTACCAGCAGTCAGCAATATATTGATAAACTCCTAAAAAAAAATACAAAATGTAATGTAACTGAGCTTTCTTTAATATTAATGCCTTGATAACATCTGTTGCCCTATGAGGTTCACAGCTAGTTAACAGAAACGGGCCATCTTTCCAGAGAGAGGATGTTCTGTTTTTTTGTTTCATCCTTTGTTTTGACTGCAGGTACGAGTCGGGCTAAAAGCCATTTATAACGCTGTTAATATTATACAGTTAAAACAGTGTGGTAATGTGGAAATATTCTAGTTGTTAGAAACCATTGTGAACCCATACATATGTTATACACTTGAAAAAGGATTCTGGGTAATCTCCAGAACAGCAGCTTTAATGCATTAAAACAGAACATGATAAAAGTTACATTTTTGACCCATTTTGTAGGAGGAGCCTGGCCAAAAAGTCTTTCCTTCGTCCCTCGCCAAAGGAGGGTACAACAGAAAACATTTGATAACCACAGCTTTAAACATAAATCTGCAGGTGGTATCAACAATGTTTGGCTTTTCTGTATCAACACCCCGTTCTGCAAGATGGACATCACAATACATTGGGTATCTGTTTTGGGCTAATGTAGTGTAGTTCTCAAACTAGCTTTAGTGTGATAGGAAAGTAAATTAGTATCCGCAACAATGCGTTCTCACATTTATCATACATTCTCGTACGTGCCGATCCAGCTGGCAGATACGGACGCATTTTCAGCTCGAAGCCTGTTTGTCACATAATGGGTCTGCGACAAAAGGAGCTCGACTTCATTCAGTCACCTTCGGGGATCTGTTGGAATTACGGCGACAAATCAACTGTTGAATAAATCATTTCAAAGCAGAACAGACTCTGGCGAGCTCGGTGACAGTCAAAGGCCAGAAGAGGAGCACCGGTTCTGTATCTTTTCTGCGGTAAAGAAAATCTCGTTGAGAATGAAATTATGTGGAACGCTTGGAATGAGGTAGACATGTCAGGATAAGATGAAAAAAATGAAGATAAAGGAAATTGGGATGACAATAGGCCTAAATCACCTATTTTTTTCCAAATAATTGTGAGTTAGGTCAAGATCTGTAGGACCAACAATGACTTAGCTACTTTAAAAAGGACTGCAAACCTTTCTTCCTTGATATTACTTATCAGTGAACTTTATCTATGGTATAAGCAAACCAGGGGCTTATGAGGGAAAACAATAAGCATATTGTGGAATGATGATGCTCTTTGCCCTGTTGTCAAACTCATTTAGTTCAATACAAAAAAAAAGTCAAGACAAGCTAAAATTGGATTTATTATACGATGTCCTGTATTTATTTTATTAATTTATTTTTGCAGTTGGAGACTGCTGGTAGTTGAGCGCACTAATATCCAAAATAGGTCATGAGAATGGAAGGTGCATCAAGGAGCCACTGCAGGTCAATAGAAGTGCAGCCTGTTTGCGCATGCATTATAATAACAGAATCTGAAAATGTCTAATGCAATTTGGAAAAAGGGGGAAAGAGAATGTAAAAGTTCTCTGTAAATGAAATAAACACAAACATTACTGAATTTTAATACTGGATTTTTTCTGTAAAAAAAAAAAAATCATCATTAGTCCAGATAGGCTTTTCTCTACATATTATTTTGAACTGGAGGGTAAAAAAAATAACTAAATGTCAAGGCAATAATAGAAAAATATAGCTATAGAAAACTAAATATAGTGGTTTAACCACTGAGCTATATATAATATAATCACCGTCTGTTTGAACGAGTCGCTTTGAAGCCACCAGCCGCCATATTGGTACTCCCTATTTCCCCCCAGTAACTAGGGAATATGTGCGCAACAGCATCGAATAACGAGGATTTTCCCATCTTCAGGGGGGGCTTAAGACTTTTAAAATGTCAAATGCCATATACTTTTATGTTATGTTCTAAAAATATCTAGTACTGAGAAAGTCATGTGCTGAAATATTTTGCATTTTATTCATTTAAATATATATGTTTAACATTTATAAATATATAAATAACAATATACAAAAACATATATTTACATATGTGTATACGCATATATATATATATATATATATATATATATATATATATATATATATATATATATATATATATATATATATATATATATATACTTATATATACATATATATTTAATATGAATAACATGTAAAATATTTCAGCACCTAATTTCCTAGTAGTTGATAGTGTTAATACATCCACTGACTGTAGAATTACCTGTGAAACGTTTTCACACAGCCAGAAAACTGTTTGTTGTTGCAACCAAATCCTATGGGATTCTGTGAGAGTAGGGAGTAGCAAGATGGCGGCCAGTGACTTCAGTTTTTCGGCAAAATCAGCACTCCAGTGTATTATATAGCTCAGTGGGTTTAACTCATAACAGACATAGTGTGAAATGCCAAATAGTAATACTTTTTTACAAAGATAAATAGTTTTTCCCTTTTTGTTTAAAATCTAGTCGGGTGGGATTATCAACATAATCCCACCTGATCTCTAAATAGTTTTGCTACTGTATGCATTTACAGCTCAGCGCTCCCCACTACATCACCGTGGTCAGTGCTAAAATACGATTACCATCAGAGTGTTAAATCTATGAGTCTTTGGGAACATAGACAGGTGTGTGGGTAATTCGGGGTGAGAAACCTGAAGCTTGCGGCTGGGACTTGTTTGTCAGAGGCTGGCTGGCTGGTGGGAGACATCAATAACCTCCATCAATCTCCAGAGCAAATTATAAACTGTGTTCATTTAAAATCCAATTATCCTCATTATTGTCAGTGGTTGATGCCCGCTAATGATGCATGAAATAGAAGAGCATTTTTTTGAGGTCAACATTATTCTGGGGTATTTGGGATGTAATGACTTGGCGTTGCCACGAGATGGCGGGGTAGCGCTACTGTAGTTTTCATGAGTTTGTGTCTAGCAGAGGCTTTTTTTTTTTTTTCTTTTAAGCCGTGCTCGAGTGGTGTGGTGAAAAAGGGAGCAATTACGTTTTATTAAGGAAATATTTTAGTGGAGTAAACCTGAATTAGTACTGTTTTCAACTTGAATGGAACATTATAGAAACTAACGTCCTGTTGTGCTGTTAACGATAGCCATCACAGTCTTATTTTTCAGTCTGTGAATTAAAAAAAAAAAAAAAAAAAAAAAAAAACCCTAAGTGGCCTTCAGATGGCTCTGTTGACAGGGTTATTCACTAACTGTTAGGATCCTGCCCCAGAGAGAGCTTTTATTAGTCGTAAACATCACCAGTGACTTATTATGGCCTGTGCGTGCAGCTAAACAGCTCCAGTGTCTGGATCTAAAAGAATGTGTGTGTGTGTGTGTGTGTGTGTGTGTTGGGGGCCCTGGCTTTGTGAAATCAAAGTGAAAGTAGCGCCTCTTTTATTAGGAGAGACTGACAGAGCTGTGTCTGGGCTTTTAGGAGTGGAGTGGAGCGAAGGATGGAGGGGAAGAGTGCAAGGCGAGCTCCCGCTGTAAACAACATGACAGACGTTAAAGGAGTAAACCAGGTTTATACGGCCTGTTCTTCCACAGCGTTGACTAAAAACGCAAAAGGGGAGCAGCCGGTTGGGCCCCGCACCAATCACGTCGGATCTCATTGTTCCCAACCAACTCTTTGTGGTTTTCGTTTTTACCAACAGATTTAGAAGATGCCTTGTTATCCTTCAGTGTCTGGAAACGCTTTGAAGGTTGCCGACACCTTTATCATTTAAAAAAAAAACAACTTCAGACTTTTCTGGGGGTCGGGTTGGCCATCCATCACGAGGAAACGCAAGAAACACAAAACAAGCAGCTTCAAATATGGAACCTGCATGAAAGGGAGATAGGAGTGCATGGAACGACGGGAGGAGGGAAAGCTACAAGAAGGGGAAAACTAGGGGGAGATACAACGTGGAAATCAAAGGGAGGATGCAAAGATGAGAACTAATGAAAGACCTAAGAAAGAAAAGCAAGAAGGCAACCCACACATGGAGAGCGAAAAAGAAAAGCACACAAGGAATGATTGAAAAGGAAAAAAGGAACACATATGAGGGAAGTAGGGGAAGAAGGAAGGATAAAAGGAAGGAAGGAAGGAAGGGAGCACAGTTGCAGGAAAAGAAGGGCAGCAGGGAAAGCTATTAAGGGCTGCATCCGAAAGGGTCTAACTGGTAAGGACTCCTCAGTCAAAGCGGAAGTGCGTCAGTGTCCGCCATAAAAAGTGCTGTCCGAATAGTGCAGACAGTAAAGAGGGAGGGAGGGAAAGGAGCCTGTATGCTTCCTCTCATAGCCCCGTTAGCACAGGGAGATCATGATGTCACTAAGGAGCTATAAGTATTCCCACAATCCTTTGTGCGACGTTTATGCGCAGCCACCTCACGGAAATTAACGAAAATGTCTGGACAGAAGGGAGGGCGTACTCTGTAGTCCTTTTTCATAAGGCTGTAGTCCCTAATTTCACCAGAATCATTCATCCAATGTTGCCAATATTGACGTCAGAGTTAAAGGCTGTATGAAATCGGCACAGCAGCCTGAAGCTCCTTTCCTCCTCGCGATTGGAGTTCTTACTGTTGACCCCATGAAAGGTCAAGGAAGAGGAGCTAGGAATAGGAACAGGAGCTATGAGCTGAACATGTTGGATGTAGCCAAAGAAAAAAGTGGGGGTAATGGGTAGAACAGGAAGTGCAGAAGAAATAAAAAAGGAAATGACACCAGGAAGTGAGACATAATACAAGTAAAGAAACAGGGAAAAGGAGGGAGGATGTGAGCAAGGAAGGATGGGAAAATACAAAAAAAGAAGGTCTCAGGGAAATAATTAAAGGAGGGAGGTAAAGAAGGCTACAGAAGACAAAGAAAGGATGAGGCTGAAAAGAAAGGAAGAGCACGATGGGTGGAAGTAAAATACAAGGAAGGAAAGATGAAAAAAAGAAAGGACATATTTAGTTTGTGGAATCTAGAATGAAGTCCTGAAACGCAAATACATAAATTTTTTTCACATTTCTTTTTTTTTTCCAAAAAGTATTTTCCAGACTTCATTAGAGCTCGGTTGCATGTCATAACTTATACAGTTCCATTCACAGATGCTGTTATGGAACTGAACTGGACCCCTGACACCTGGAGGATGTCCACTGTGCTTGTCCCCACCCTGAGTCACAGGGTCCTCACCTGTGAAGCTGGAAAAGACCACCGTTTCTTAAGCTGTACAGTTGACATGTCCTGCAAAAGTATATCATCATTTCATTTTCCACCGCCAATTTACTCAGCAGGAGTCGGTGCCATCTACACACGCAGCAGATTACAGTCAGAAGGAATCATGCAAAAAAAATCCAAGATTTCAGCATTTCGTTGACTGCAGTGAACTTCTGCCTGTAATTGTTTTTAGTCTCCTCCCACTCTCTCCTAATTGCCAAATATCCCCGGACGTCTTGCTGATGGAAACTGAAGCAATTGAACCGCAGCCAGAAAGAATTCCTTCGATCAACCAGTCTGTGCACAATTTGGAGGTGTGTCTGCTTCACCAGAAATGGCATCCCCATTCCTTTGTGAGCGCAGCACAGCTCAGTTTGATTTAGATTCAGGCTTTTTGAATAAAACGCGTTTAACTTGTGGTCTAAGCTTAGTTGTCTGTATTCGCAGAGTTTTTTAAATTACATGTGTCCTCTGCATTTATCACATCCCTTAGGGAGCAGTGGACTGCCATTGTGCGGTGCCCAGGGTTTGTTGTGGAGCAAAAAGGTCTTGCTCAGGGAGTGGCAGTCTGCGGGATTCAAACCAGCTTACTTGCAGCCTTCCCAGGATGCAAGATTAGTGAAGAATGAATTGTTTGTTTCAGCTGTTTAATGAGACCCCTTTAGTTGGGGCCAGAACACGGGCAGGACGGCATGCACATTAATGTCATTGTGTAGTCTTAGCCCAGTGTGATGGCAGCCCAAAGGAACGGCCGTCCAGAAGATTTAGTTGGCTTCAAACTCGACTCTTGGGCCGTGGCCACTTCCTCCATACCCCTCCGGCCACTGTTTAAGAATATTGTCGCTTAGTCATCACTAAACACTCCATTTGACATTTGGAGCACTTCCTGTCAGAGTCTAACATTTGGGCTTGACAGGATTGCAGAACTCAGTGACCTGGATCTTCCAATCTGATGTGATTGGGCATATTAGGCAAATCCAGCCATCTCTTAATGTAAAAAAAAAAGTGTTGAGAATTGAGGATGTCATTATCTGAAGCGGATGATTAAAAGAATCCGGGGAAAGGTCTCTACGACGAGAACGAGGCTCAAAAGCAGTAATGAATTATCATTTTTTTTAAAATCCTCGATAAAATAAGCTGGATTTCCTAATGGAAATAAGTGCCCAAGCTCTCAAAGCTTCCATGATTAAAGAGCAACGTGGTTTTCATGGAGTTTATGCAGGTTAGTTACGATTCAGAGCTGTCACAGCTTCCATAATGCTGAAAAGAAAATGCTAATTTGTAAATGAACAAAGGCCTCATTTGGTACATTGCATCCGAATGGTAGGAGCACAGCTTTGTATGCTACAGAAGTGTTGCCCGTTTAAAATACTTCATCAAGAGGTGCAGTCAAAAAAAAAGTTATGCATAACAGGTACTGTTTTATATATAAACATTTCCAAATTAGTAGGAGCTGATTTCTTTCATTATGTAATCAATTACTAACCATTCCAGTTACTGAAACTGATATAAAATAAACATTTTAATATGTTTCTTGATATGATAAGGGAGCAAACATGGGCAGATTACCAGTATAAAGTTATAGAGAACATTTTAAGAAACAAGTGAAAAAAATACTTAAACCTGTTCCTTTAAATATGCCTCAACCCACATCTTTGGTGTAAAATGAAAATGGGTTAATTTCAGGGTCTTTTAACTAATAAATAAAGCCAAAATCAACCCATGAATGGTTGAACAGAAACAAAATTAACCTCCTGAGGGTCGATTGGCCATCAATTAGCAGATCTCTTCCACGGCTTGGCCAGTAGAAGGCTTTGGCCCCTTAGTTCAGACTTTTACAGTACACTAATTAATGCTGATGCAAATGCTACATGTACCAAAGATGCTATTCGAAGCACTTAAACTCCATCCAGTGGAGGTACGCACAATTACGCCTAGTTGATCAATTCTGTATACCAAATGCTAATGTTACAATTATTGTATGTCATTTTCAAATAATACATACTGTATCTGTAAGATACAGTATACAAACACATTCTTACAAAATGTGTTTGTAAGAAGAAAAAAAAACATATTTTATCATATAATTATAAATAAGCTGTGAGAAGTTAAGTTTTTTTTTTAGTTTTAGTTTCTACCATTCTGCTGCCAATAAATAAATAAATCATATATATATATATATATATATATATATATATATATATATATATATATATATATATATATATATATATATATATATATATATATATACTTTAGAGGCTGTTATGAGGGGAGACCAAGGACCTGGAATTTGACCAAAACAGACAGAAGACGTTTCAACTCAGTTTATTTAACGGGAGAACTGCTGCAAGCTGTGGGACTACCGTCAGCCTCCCTGGCCGGGATCTCTGGAGGGAAGGACAGCAGGTTAGTGATCTCACTGACAATACCGGGGATATTGTATCAGAGGGAGAAAGATCACGGACCTCTTTGTGTACGGGAGACCGGAGGAAACGAGAGAGAACCGGTGACCGTTGGTTAATGGACCCGACGATGATAGCCGTACAGGTCGGGGGGGAAATCCCTTGAGAGCTTTGGCAGTTACTGGTTGGTCGGGAAACGGGCGGATATTCAGATCTGTTAAGGACAGCAGGCTGAGGGTTCCGAGGGGTTTTCCAAGTTCTGTGTTCAGTGGTACGATCCAGCGTCAGAGCCAGGTCAGAGGTCCGGAGAAGATCCAAGGGGATATCCAAGGCTGGGTCGAGGTCTAAGTCCAGGTAGGTTAACAGGTAGGCTAGGCAAAACAAACAGGGATCAGGCAGGCTCAGAAATCAAAGGGCAGAACGTGTCGGATAAACCGGCAGACAGGAATAATCAGACAGGGACAGGCAGGATAACAGGACAGAATGCTGGACTAATCTAACCGAGTGGCTTGAAATAATCTGGCACTAGTGTGTGGTGTGGAGGCTGATTATATAGTGACAGGAGCAAGTGGATAAGATGAGTGGTGAAGAGAATAAGGCGGAGCTCTACAGGTGTGTTGGGTAATGAATCAAACCAGCACTAGTGCCAAAATCATGACAGAGGCCTTTGTTTTATGTCCAATTTATTTAGCCCATTTGACTTTTCTGGTACGCATAAATATCTTTATATTTCTAGCTATATTATTGTATAAATCATAAATGTATTAACCCCTGTCCACGCTGAGAAACATTTTAAACTTTAATTTAGTGATGGTGTGTATGGGAATGTTTCACGTTTCTGGTTGGCGCAAAAAAAAAAAAAAACACCCTTGCAAATAATAACAAATAAAACATTACAAAGCTAAAACCGTCTGGACATTTCAGATTAGCCCTCAAACATTTAACGTTTTGGCCACCCTGAGGAAAGCTCGCGTTCAGCACATACGACCTTATCTATACGATGTCCTGCGGTGTGGAGATTTGCTTTAAAACGTTCCTGCAAAGCCGGTTTAACGGGAGGAAATAAAAAATTAATGTTGAGCAGCTACTTCTCTGCTCTGCTTGGGATGTATGTACACGTGGACTGTGTGTAAAAGCTCTGATGTGGAAAATATTTGATGTATTCATTATCTAAGCAGGGCTTTTGCCTTTTATTACAGGTCACTGACAAGTCAAGTGTGCAAGAGGTAGAGATAGTGTTTCTTTTAACTAGCCATTGTGTTTTAAAATTGGTTTAGCACGTCATGTTTAAAAAAAAAAATCAGTGTTATATGTTCCTATTAAGTAAATTTAAGCCACAACAGTTTTTTTTTTTCCATCCTGGCAGGATCAGACTGTTTTGTGCCTATTAATATCTCTCCAAAGCTCAATTCATCCTCATCTCGTTCAGCGTCAGAAACCTAAATTCCAGGTCGTTTAAATGTGCCTGAACAGTTAACAAGGTTAAATAAATCCAGCTGGATGACTGAGAGCTCTTGTTATAAAAAGGATTAAAGAACTAGATAGCGTTCGCGTCTGTGAGCCCCATATGGGACTCCGATAGATGGGCCATGTTTTGCAGGAGTGAGCTCATCTCTGTTTGCAACCCTTACGACGAGCTGTGAAATCGAGATAATGCGATTAAGTTCTTGCATCTGCAATTACATGCTGGGACATAACATTTTTTAATTATTATATTAGTGCAGAAAATTACTACCCAGGCCTGTGCTTGTGTGGGTGCATGATCCAGGTTCACAGAAATGATTTTCTAACCACTCATTACCTACACTGAATTGCATGTAGGTTATTTATTTTATATATATATATATTTTTAAGAACCAGGATTTTCAGAGCTTATTTTCCTAAATTTATTTGGCTCCTTATTACTTTATTGAAAACAAATTGTGCAATAAATACCTATTTTATTAGAGCAACAAATCTTGCAGTTTGCTTTCCCCGCCTTTGGTCAAATATAGCATTGGATTATTAATTTTTGTGGCACCAACAAGTTACAGCACAGTGAAATGCACAGTGATTGTATAAACTATGCTAAAGAGCTTTCAGTGTTGTATACAGTTTATGTAATTTAAAATCCAGACATTGTCACCATAGCCATAGTCCTTAACATTTTCATAATGGTGACTACTGTAGCCTAATTTCCTGTTTTGACCGTTAAGTCCATCATTTTGCCCACCCCTATCTCCTGACACTGGTTCTGGGTCAGTTTGCCCTTTTATATCCCCATTAGGTGCCTACCATCCGTTCCCTTCTTACTACCATCCTGTACATGTAACCAAACCGTTTCACACCCATGTACTTAAAGGAACAATAAGTAACACCTAGTTGTTAAAATTTAGAGCAACACATACACAATGCCTTTAACAGAGACCCGCCATTAACCCAACGGCTGTGAAACTCCCATGACTTTTTTACTTCCACGGGATCGGTCGATGATGTTGTATTCTGTTCTTTTTCTGGTCTGCTTCTCTTATTGGTTTCCATTTTTGCAGGCTGCTGCTCTTTTTCCCAAATAGAACACCAAATGTTGCGCTCTGCTTTGAGAACCCTGGGAAGTCTCATATGATTGGCTCAGGAACCAGGAAGTAAACACGGGCTACGTTCTGAAACGAAGTAGTTCCGGACCGTACATCTAGGTTTGAAAGGAGAAAAACTTGACTAAGACATTGTTTATGGAGAGGACCGAGTGTTTAAAGGGAATGTTGCTTCCATCCGGAGTGACAAATGATAATTATTTAGGTTGATTTTACAGTAGATATTTTACGTATAGCTCCTTTAACTATTGCATGAGCTTATTTTTCTCCATTGTTGAGCATTTTTATAAAACAGATATAATGCCTTCAGAAAAATGATGAAGTCTCATGCATTACGCAATTCGGCTGGTTATTGTTACTGGCAAACTTTGTATGATGCTGTATTCCAACTTATTTGGGTCAAGATCTCTGTTCGGGTCAGTTAAGGGATAAACTGACATATCATGTCCCCCTAATTAAACAGAGAAAAAGATTCCCGATCAGACAGTCCTATGAGCGGTACGTGTCATTATTATTATTATTATTATTATTATTATTATTATTATTATTATTAATATTATTATTTAATTTATTTTTTTACTACATTGTCATCAATTTCAATGCACTGCGGTTCAAACTGAAAAGGGTTACTCATTGCATTTCTGGCTAGATTGTGCTAGCACTAAATGACCTAGTATACGTTATTTACCCAGAAGGCCTTGTAACGTAATCAACATGGCGAAATCTATATAAAAGTAAAAAGTAAACATCTTAGAAGATTTTTATTGTATTGCCTTTTCATCTGCAATAGATATTTCTCAACTAAAGTCTGTTTTTGCAACTAATCATGGATCCCTTTAAACGATGAATTCTGAACATTTATAAGGAGTGTCTGTTCCTGGAAAGCGAGGATGTCTCATCACCTTAGTTTAACCAGCTAATGTTCTCATTAAGCAAACTTGTTCTGTTGAGTGAACTGAAATCAGTACCATGATTGGCTTATAACATTGTTACTTTCTATATTTATTTTGTTTCATAAGAGGTTCTTAGAAGTCTTATTGGACACATTTATTGTTGAAAACGGGGTTTTCTTAGAGAAAAGATGTTTTTTCTAACCTGGATTTTAGTCTCAACTTATTTCAAAACATTATCAGGTAAATAAATACTCCACCAGTTTTTGTGTGTCTAAAGTTAGAGCAAATAATAAACAGATTTGGTCCTATCAAGTAAAGTAGTAAAATCCTATCTTAAACTTAATTCTAAGAAGCTGTCCTGTTTATTAATATCATGACATATTGTACTAGCTAGGTTAGATAACTTTTTGTAATGCAGAATATGTTCAGTTAAAACTACTTGCTGAGAGCAAAATTCAAAATTACAACTTTTAAATGCTGAAAGGCATATGGATATAAATGTAGTGATGCCTGTAAAATACAGTACCTCTTATTATAGACATGACAAACACATTATGGGCAAACTCACTGGGGAACATGCTTTATAGTAATAGAAAATCAAATGTATTTAGTTAGTAATGCAGAAAATGTTGGTTGATTGGTATCAAGTTTGCTTTTCCCTGCTGGTAATTAAAATAAGAGAAACCAGTGTTTCTCTAACCCTAACCCTAACTCCAGATAAATTATTTGAAAGGTAAACAATTCCCTGCAAGTAAATTTTGTCAAATGTGTGTTGCCCAAAAGACGTAACCTTTGTCCTTTTTTAAAAAGCAATAAAAACTACATCTGTGTTTTCAAACTAATAGTTGTATGAAATGTTTTTTTTTAATCATTTGACGCCATTGAAAACAGTAAAGAAAAAGCTGTTTGGGTACTCCCTCATGCTGAGATGTCAAAGATTATTTATATTGCCTTTTATGGCATGAGCACTGAACAACACACGCCCTTTCGCACATCCACCATACAAAGGTCACGTTATCGGCGGTGGCTCCTTGACGAATGTCTTGTCTGGGCATGCTGTCAAAGGCTCTGGATTAAAGAGAACAAAGGCAGGTCTGGTCAAAGGTGCTTGGCAGTCAAACGGATGTGTAATAAGAATCCTTTTTTTTTTTCTCTATTTTTGGAATAAATTTGTAATTTTAAGTTGATAAAACCACCAGAGCACCTAGTAATGCTCTAAACATACCATCTTATTTGGGGAAATTCCATCAGTAATGCTTCACTTAAACTCATTTAGACAATATAATATGTTGAACTAAGTATGTTTTTGGTATGAAAGCAAAGAATTAAAGGATTCCAAAAGTGCCAATATGTACCATGTCAATGGTATATATATGCACATTTTCTTCAAAAAAAAAAAAAAAGGTCCAAGGCTAATTACGTCTTCAGCTTTTATAGCATTAAAATTTGCAAATCATAGCTAATTACAGTTAATGGCTTTCGAAAAAAAAAAAAAAAAGAAGAAAAACTGAACATTTCCACATGGCCATCACAGATACAGTTTAAGCAAATTTGACATGGAATGCAACTTGCTGGTACATCCTTGCCAGTTTTGCAAGTCGTTTCGGTTCATTTTCCAATAATCCTGTAAATCGTTGATGAGGCCAGGAAAATCGTGAGTCCCTTTCACACTTCTGACAGCATCTTCATATAGATTTTGCAGTTATAAAGTAAAAAACAAACAAACAGCAAATTCCAAACAACTTGAAAAGTCTTTACAGTTGACAAAACTGATGGGGAGCATGTCTTTAGGTGATCTGAAAGCTAAGCTTCAGCCGTGTCACTCTTAGATTACAGCGTAATGTTGAGGTACACTCACCACCCACTTCATTGGGTACGCCTTGCTAGTTGGAGCCCTGTTAACCTTTGGAGCTGTCATAATGTATCATGGTGTCAGAAGCCTTCTGCAGACTATGGTTGGTATTGATATGAAAGCATCAATCAGTTGCAGCACAACAACGGTTACACTCATCCCTGAGGGGCTTTAATGGTTGGCGATATAGTGATTGAGGAGGGCAATGGGGTACATGAGAACTCATTTTGAAGTTTAGGCAACCTCTTCCAGAAGATTTAAGCTCATTGATATGGTGCGTTAAAGTGGTGGAAGTAAACGTCACAAGATGGGTAGACGGTCATCAAACGATGGATATGGCAAGCAGCAAGAGTCAGAATAGGCTCTGATGTTTGAATAGTGGTCAGTTAGTTCTAAAGGGTTGAAAATGTGCTGAGAAAATATCCCTCCATGCCTATGCACCACCACCAGCAGCCTGGTAATAGAAAACAGAACGGATCCAAGCTTGCCTGTGATTTACAACAAATTGATTCTTATCCAACCTGACACCAACAAGGCATTTTTGACTAAACAACTGTCAACACAACTATCACTGTATTTTGTAATTTTCGGAGCATTTTCTTTAATCCAGAGATGGCTGTGTGGGGGAAATCCCAATAGATTGGCAGTTTCTGAAATACTCAGACTATCCCATCTGGCACTAATAATTCTGATGTGTTCAAAGTAACTCAAGTCCTCTTTCTTCCTCTTTCAGATACTTTGAAGTTCAGGAGGTCGTCTCCGCCACGTCTAGATGCCCTAACGCAGGCGATTTGCTGATTCACAGTTTTTGACGCAAGTGTTTCTAATAAAGTGGCTAAAGTAAAACCTTTGACATTCTGACTTTCCCTCGCATTCTTTGCCCTGAACTTTGGGTTTTCTCTCCTGACAGAAGAATGGAGAGAACTTGTTGATGGCTCTCTTGGGCTTTTCAAGCTTCACATTTAGATTAATTTCACCTGGGGGACTGAAGATACCATCACCTTATGTTAGATGAAGTCAACTGTTATGGGTAGTTTTAGAATGCAAGCTGTGACTCTAATGGCAGTTTACACTCCTCATGCAAAACGTAACACTGCATTTTTGGATCTTGAGAAGGTAGGTAGAGCTTCACTTTGCTAAAAGAAGAAATGGGAGCCAGAGACAAATGCTTTTGAGCAGGCAATTTGTTGAAAACAATTTAACTGAAATGGGCTGTTTATCAACCGATCAAGTGTTTGAGCCCTTTAAAAAAGCCAAATCCTGTGCAAAAATCTGGATTCCATATAATGTTAGGTCTAAGTATTCACACCCTCAAGACCTCCTGATGGCAAAGGCAAAAACAAGTTTACTGACTTTAAATGAGGTAGGATTGGTGAGCTGTAAAGGCAAGGCATCTTGTAAGACCGTAAGACAGGTACTTAGACTTTCTTAAAAGATCCTGACCCCTTAATGTTCCCCTGATCTAAATCCCAATGAGATCCTTTAGGGATGCATGGTCAGGGAAGTCTAGAAAATGGATATCAGTTAAAGGTGGTGAATCCCAGGGTAGCCATCTTCAACCCATTCCCACTAGCCTCCTGGAAACATTTGCATCAAGCATGCCTGAACGGCTGTTTGAAGAGATCAAGAAGAATGGTGGATCTAGTCATTACTACATTATTACAGTTACCTTTTTTTCACACTTTGATTTCTGTTTTGAGTGGGGTTCAAGTTTTTTTTTTTTGAATATAATACAACACAACTTTATTTATAAAGCATGTTAAAAACAAGACAGTTGACCAAAGTCCTGTACAATTATAAAAACAAAATTGGTGGTGCAAAATGCAAACTCTAATTTTTTTAACAGGTCTTAAGATTGTAATCAGGATTGTTTTTTTTTTGTTTGTTTTTTTGACTCCATCTTTATAAAAACACACATATTGTAGTGCCTTGCAAGAACCAAAATCACTCGACCTAAGTAAAGTAATGGTTTTTAGACCCAGCAGCATGTTGAAAAGGGACCGAGAATATTCTGGGCACCCCGAGTAGTTTAAAGAAAAGGTTTTATGGCAATGCACCAGTGCTTATTAGTCTTTTAACATTTGATTAAAACGATAGTCACATACCTTATTTTTTCTCCTTTTTTTTTGAAAGAACTGATATATTTTTGTACCAAACTATGCACGCTGCATTAAACTGTAAGAACATGTCCATGTAAAAACAATATCTGCCCATTTGTACGGTGCAACACTGCCGCCTCCACTCATTGTCAAGGGATTAAGACCCTTAAGCTAATTCAGCGGAGTAATAAGGGATTTCTGTAAACTCCAGATTAATTGGGATTAGGCACTTAAACATTTTTAGGACTTGTTGAGAATGAAAAGAAGGCGAGGAGAGCCCCTTCTTGCCGAAGCACTGCTCGCTTAACCCTGACGGAGCCGGCGTTCATAAACTGTGTGATGTCTGCCAGGTACGAATAAGGTCGAAAACTCCGAAGCCCTCGAGCATTTGCCACCTGATTGCCATGCAATACCCTTTTGTCCATGCGGGAGTGTTGTATGTGTGCTGCAGATTTCTCATCTATCTTTTCCCCCGCCGCTCGGCTGGAACAAGCGAGCTGATTATAACACGACCAAGGTCCGGGCAGCAAGTGTGTAAAATTGGACCTTGTCTGCCAGTTTCCACCGGCACCTTGGATAGTAGTGCGTGAAATGAAGAAACAGGGGAGGGATGTGCAGCAACGGGAGCGACCGAGGGTATTCTAGTCTGTACTAAGGCGTTTAGATTGGGGGGGGGAGGGGTTGCTCTAAAAATCCTTGCAACTTATCTGCCCAATTTCTTTTTGACAGCAAGAGCCGTTCTGCTCTGTTGCACTGTATTTGTGTCTTCAAGCCCTAATAGCTTTTTGTAGCTCATGGCCTCAAAATTTCAACATACAGACGGAATCCGAGTTGCAGCTGTAATTGCCTTCTCAATAACATTGTTGTTTGTTCCAAAGTGCTGCTACTTAGTACTGGTGTTCTCACTATTTTATAAGTATGATCCTTAAATTTAAGACCCTGATGCTCTTTTCTACTTTAAGTGGGGTCATTTCACACTTTTCTACGTGTGGGAAAAAAATAAATAAATAAATAAAAAAAAACTAGTCCCACGCTTGTTACTGTGAAACCTTTTCTAAAAGGTCAAGCAGAAAGCAAAGATCCTTACTTTCGAAACTGCTTTAATTCAGGAGATGCTGAGCACACAGCTGTGAAGCCCATGGAGCAGAATGCCTTCCTCTGGGCCCAATGAAACCACTTAAACAACTCGAGTTTTATGAATCTCCCAACCTTTTGCTCTTTTACACCAAATCCGATTAAGAATAATTTGCTGAAACGGCATAAGCTGGGATGTTGAGAACAAGTGAAGTAGGGGAGTAAAACATGAGGACCTTGTGTTTTATAACTGGAATCTATACATGGATTAGCAAGTGGGCACTTTGATAATTAACCTTGTAAACCAGAGGTGGTGTTTCACATATTGCAGTCACCACAAGCATTACATTGGCTGCAATATATATATATATATATATATATATATATATATATATATATATATATATATATATATATATATATATATACTTTCTGTAGCAGTGACACCAAAAGGAAAACATGTTCTCCGAGTGAAAATTGCCTTGATGGAAAAAAAGTACTTGCCCCTAGAGGAAGAAACAAGTTTAAGCTGCCAGTGCAGAACTTTTGTCTCCCCCTCCTGGCAGTCACAGTAATGATGTAGGTGCTCATGTGTGCATAACATGTGTGCCTTGTGGAAATCTACTTCACTCTAAAAACCAACCAGTCAAACTTGTCCAGTCTGGCCTCTTCTTTTCTCTTTCTTCCCACTTCAGTGAGGCAAAGCCCCCACCAGTGGCCCTTGCCTTGGCAGAGTGTGTAATAACCAATGTTTGCTCGCGGAGCTGTTGTTTGCTTGAGGTAATGCAATAAAAATACAGTCAGTTGAAACTCAGTGGAAAGGTGGAGCACAAGCAAAGAAAGAACCTCTCTTGTTTATCTGTGGATTACAAACGTATTATGAGTTGAGCCCTGGTTAAAAAAAAAAAGATTATAAAGACAAAAAGGGATTTTTAAAATATGTCAATGGTCTAATGTTCTTCATACCAAACAGTCACTGCCTAATGCATGAAATCAGACAATGTTATTCATAAGTGATCGCCTCCGCCATTCAGAAAAGGACACAAACATTTTAATTTCATTTTAAGAGTCACAAAAAAAAAAAAAAGTAAATTGAGATGCACTATATTGCCAAAAACATTCTCTCATTTAACTTGACTCTGGCATGAACTGAAGTAAAATTGTAGTCCTAATCCATAGAGTTGGTCCGCCCTTTTCACACTGAATATGGTGCGGATAGATTATGGGCGCAGCAAGGAACCCAAATCATTAAATCATTAGATGCATACTCACATCAGCTACAGTGGGGGTCCGGTCACCGAGGCCATGCGGCACTGTAAAACGTTCTGCAAGAAGAAAGCTTGGCACAAAGCCGCAGCGGTCACCGGATCAAGACCCTGAATTCCAACGAGCCGAACGGGTAAAGTCGGCCGCTAGACAGAAGAAAGTTCCGTTGAATTTCACAATAAAATCCCTGTACCGACTTACGCTAACCTGACTAGCGTAAACAAAGCGGCAACACAGAAACACGAGGAAACAAGGGGACTGTTAGAGGATGAAATAGGATATTTCTGCGCACAGATAACGAGATTTAACCTAGAACACGAAAACCAAACCACCTCAGCTGGCTCCGTTTGATACAGAGATGCAGTAGCTCTATTTTAAGCAATCCTCAGATGATAGAGCTCCTCACCCTATCTCTAATGCCGTGTTCGGACAGAACAAGATTTAAGCGTCAAGGGGTGTCCGGTCTACATTGTAAAGTCTATGGTGGACACGCGTCTAGGAGCATCGAGAGGTTCATTTCACTCATCTGGTGCAGAACGTTTTGAGATTTCAGGGATGTAAACGTTCAAAGCAGCAGACACTAGAGTTAGAAAATCTGCATTTTTGCTGCTAGACATGGAACGTCAACCAATCAGAGACCCTTCTGTGGACCTAGTTCTGCATTTTCCTGCGGGAACAGGAGGACCATGAAAAGGCGGAAATCCACAATGAAGGACAAACGCGTCATCGCTTTTTTGTGCCCATCCTATTATCTATGATCAGCCAAGCTGTCACGACTAAGACAGTAACGGAAAGGACCTTGCCTGGAGGAGGATTAGCGAGGAAGTTGGGACCCCCGGGAAGTTATCCAAACTTTTACCACTCTTTCACTGCATTTGAGGGAAAGATCAGGGTAGCTCCACGGACGCACGTCAAACGCATCTGTCCACACTTTGCTAACAGCGTCCTAAACACTCTGCACAAGCGTCCAAGTTGAGGTGTTGGACTCGTTTTTTGATGCTCCAATCGCATTCAGTCTGAACGCAGCATATGGAAGGAAGCTAATTGCAGCCACATTGGAGCCATATTTCTTGTTTTACATAACAATTCTAGTCTGCTTTAAATAATAATACATTTTTTTCTCCTGGCTAAGGGGAAAGTTTCTCTTTGACACATGTTCTGTATATATGTTTTGATTTTAGGAGTTTGAAGTTAGCTGCCTTCCCTGCTAGCTTTGAAACCCCGTATTTAGGGGGTTGTTTGGTTGTTGTTGTTTTTTTTTTTTTTGCTTTGCTTTTGTGAGTTTCAGAACTATGACCATATAGGAAAAAATGTTATACTCAACCGTGATTTCTTTGTAGGGTTACACCATTTAAAATAAGGTTGAACTCCAAATTGTTCGTAACCCTTAAATTTAAATTCCAAATTCTCTTGGACCAATTTATGGGTTGACGGTTATAAAGATGGCCATATTTAAAAACAAACAAACAAAAAAAAAACAATAAATACATTTTAAAAGAAAGTTTTATATAGATTTTATTTTAGAAAAATGTATCCCCTCATTCCTCCTCTCCACTCTTTAAAAGGAGCCATTTACAGTCTGTATAGATTTTTTTTTCTCCACCATGTTTCCTCGCACACAGTGCACTGCTGAAAACTAGAAAGAAGAAGAAAAAAACCAAAAAAAAACTTCCACCCACCTCACCACCTAAACCCAGTATCATTGAGAATAAATTATGCTTGGACCTGACAGTTGTTGTCTTTTTTTCCTCACAGTCCTATCATTTAGAAAACGCAGAGGCACAGAGCACATACACTCATAGAACTTCGGTTTACAATACATAAAAAGGTGCTGCATTTCCTATTGGCTTTGCCCTTTAGGACTATTGCTAGTGGGTTAAAGGCGAAGCAGGATGCAGTCTCTGCCTCTCTTAGTCCGTTTGGACCACAAAACATAATAACATTAGCTTGGAGAACAACTTCAAACTCAGCCTTTCACATGGGTAATTACACACTTATAGAGGGGCCCTGTGCAGTAGAGGAGAAATGATATCTGGTCAGAGCAGAGCCTGAGATGACAAACTTTACTTTCCTGAAAGTAGACAACAAAGGTTATAAACTGTAACAGTCTAGAAGAGGGGGGGGGGGGGGAATCATCAGCTGGATCATGTGTAATGATGCAGTGTAACAACCGGTGCATGCTTCAAGTGTCACAGCTGAGGGGAACAATGTCTGACCATAGGAAGGCTTGAGGAAACTCGCCCATAGTAACAAATGATCTTAGAGACCTACATTGATAAAATAACCCATAGATTAAATAATAACCGGGGGTGCTTTTATTGCCTAAATGTAAATCTGATTATTCAAATTGTGCCTATAATAAAAAGTATAATATGTTTTCCTTAAAGTCAGAGAAAAAAAAAAAAAATATTGTGTTGTTTTGTTGTTTTCGAAGAATTTCTTGAAAACCAACTGTATACCCCCGCCTTTAAAAACTAAAAACTAATCATAACTCAACCTTATTTATATGCCACATTGATATACATCTCAGTTGGCCGAAGTGCTTTACAAACTCTGAAAACTAGTAATTCAATACAGAATAAAAAGTGAAAAACAGCAAATATAATAAAATGTAGATACACAAAAACAAACAATAAAGACTCTAAAAGACAACATCTCAAATTGACTTAAAAGCCAAAAAGAAAGAAAAAATGTCTTAAGATAAGATTTAAAACCAGAAAGTGAGTTGCCCAATATCGTAAAGGTAGTTCATTCCAGAGTTTTGGTCCAATGACAGAGAAAGCACGATTACCTCTTTGCACTTTTTTTTTTTTTGTACTAATGAAAACTGATCTGCTGACTTGAGCGAGTGACGGGGACCGTGCAGATGAAGGCCATGAAGACATTTTAAAAGAAAATAGTGTTAAAATAAATCCAAATCTGAACCAGTAGCCAATGAACTGCTTCTAAAACTGGAGAAATATGTTCTTGTTTTCTGGTGCCACTTAAAGGACCAGCAGCAACATTTTGGTCCGGCTACAGTCAAGCCGATAAAGTTGTGCTAATCCCAGAATGAACTGCGTTGCAGCAATCAAAGCGAGTTGTAATAAAAGCATTGATTAAAATCTCAAAATGATGCTGTGACAGGCGTGGTCACCGTTAAAAAAAGATGGACCGGACCACAGATTTAAACTGAGCATCAAAGTTACTCTCAAGTCTTACAACCAGGTCTGTCGCAGTATGTATCAGATACTGACTTGAAGGTCAGAGACAAGAAATGCCAAAGATGACTGTTCAAGTGTAATAAATTTGTTGAGGGGGGCGTGCTCCCCCCATTCCTCCCCATATATGGGGGCCTTAGTCCTCGACGTAGTTGACCCGGGTTCAATTCCGGCCTGAGGTTTTCCCAACTCGGTCAAACCCTCGTTCCTGTCAGCCTACTGTGGGAAAAAACAAGCCACTGGTGCCATAAAAATCTAGAAAAAGAGATTTGTTGACATTCTTCTCTTGATTTCTGCAGTGCATTTAAGTAGTTTATTTGCAGAGTGACTTTTTATTTTAGTGCCATATCTGACTGTCATCTGCATAAAAATGGAACCTTTTTTAGAACTTACCTCAATGGGAGAGGGTAAAGGAGAAGGAGAGGGCCAAGAATAGAGCCATGAGGCACTCTGCATGAGTGGGACTGTAATAAAAGAAAATAAAAAAAAAAACAGTTCTCCATTCTTAAAATAAAGTTATATCTATATATATATTATATATAGGAATAAAGTTTATCTATCTATCTATCTATCTATCTATCTATCTATCTATCTATCTATCTATCTATCTATCTATCTATCTATCTATCTATCTATCTATCTATCTAAAAAAAAAAACAATGTTTTTGTGTCCTGAGTGTTTCGATTGATTATGAGTTTGACAGGCTGCCACCATTTATTGGAATGATCCAGGATTTACTCCCAGGATTTACTCCATCGTGTCTGTGGCTCCAAGTCATCTTATAAGGGCTCCAAGTCATCTTATAAGGACTTATAAGGATTTTTTGTTTATTTAAATATGTTGACATGAACAGAGGAGGTCTGTTCCCCTTCCCCTTGGCCATGAATCTTCTTCATAGTGATGAAACCTGCCATCTGTGGGCAGTGCTAATCCAAGTTGTTCCTTCCCCTGTGGGGTGGGGGGTGATTGAGAGTTTTGGTAATAGTACCAGGTACTTTCACCCCTGACTTTACTGTTGTGTTTGTCATATGATGTGACACGCCTATATGTTCCTGAATTTAAATCACAGATAGAAGAATTGGCAACAATTGCTCCTCTCCAAGTCAATTTTTTTTTTCAGGTAAATGCTGTTTTTACCTTGTTTTTTTTGTCTGCTTCTCTATAATAGCACGTCTCAGCTGAAGCGCAGATGCGATGGGGCGTTTTGTGTTGCAGCTCCTATGTTGTGGAATGGGTTACCGCCGCATGTTAAGCAGGCACCTTTGCTCTCTTCTTTTGAATCATTTTTAAAGATTCCCCTTTTTTCCTTGGCCTTCAACACAGCTTGAGTTGTTTGTTGTTTCCCCATGAGTCAACTGTGTACTTTGTTTTTAATGTCTGTATTATTTTATTTTTATTTGTCTTATTGATATGTACTGTGCAGCACTTTGGTCAACATCCTGTTGTTCCAGCTTTGAAATCCTATAGCTAGTTGTTGCGGTCCACTATGTATCTTTTGTTGTGGCTTTTGTTCTACTACTTACAGCTTCTGGATGTTAATTTTTTTCTCAACAATAAAAGGCCAATCCAGGACTTTAGGTAAATAAAACTGAAATAGAAATCGGGAAAATGTGATCTACCTTAATCTGATTGAGTTAATTAGATTAGTCGAGCTCATGTGGTAAGATATCAACAGTAACAAATGTTAATTGTTGAAGTCTCCACATTCCACTTTGAAAACGACAGAAACACAAATGCCTTCATCGTTTGCCGCAGCACAGCCGATCAAGCTGTGCTCTAACACTGCACTAAAGCGAGGAGGTAAATGTGTCTTTTTATTTTTTTAAGAATGCTAAATTGATTTCGGCTGGAGGAAGACAAAAAAGAAGCCTCTTATGTCCGCATGGTGGCCAATTCTTGCTGCTCTCTGTTTAGATGCTATATTTCAGGCTGCCCCATGCTGTCTGACTAAACAGAAAGAAAGTTCTGTTCTTAAAATACACTCTCGAAGTAAAATAAACGAATATGTCATTAGTTTGTCCCTTTTTAGGAAACGTCATTGATCAGAGAGGCAGGCCAGGAGTAACTAAACAGGAGCTGCAGAAAAAGGTCTGGTGAAAGAAGAAGTCATGTCTATATTTGTCCTCAAGCTATGTACTTAATAGTTGAAGAAGGCAATCCAGCCAGATAAGAAAACATTTGAACTTTTTCACCCATGTGCAAAGCACTTTGTGGCAGAACACTAACACACTGAATACATCATGTCCAGTGTGAGACTTTTTGGTAGCAGCATCCTACTGTAGGGATGCTTTTTATCAGCAGCAATAGAGAAGCCGAGTAAATTTTATTACAGGGTCCCTTTGCTGTCTTGAAGTCTTGAAAAAATTGGAGTCACAAGACTATATATATATATATATATATATATATATATATAGTAAAGTAATGGTATATATATATATATATATATATATATATATAGATAGATATATAGATAGATAGATAGATAGATAGATAGATAGATAGATAGATAGATAGAGAGAGAGAGAGAGAGAGAGAGATAGATAGATAGATAGATAGATAGATAGATAGATAGATAGATAGATAGATAGATAGATAGATAGATAGATATATATAGATATAAATATATTCATATCATTATGTGAGAAGATAAACATCTGGGTATCTAGAAAGTATCTACAATGAAATAAATTATTTATTTTTATTTATTTATTTATTTTACATTTAAGAGGTGTCATCCTGTCTTACTGTGCCCAAAACTTGAGCTTTTTTTATGATCATTTTAGTCATCAAGTAGCTTGAAGACAAAACACACACCTAAGCTGAATTTTTTTTTAAAAAAAAAGGCTGTTTAACAGCTTTTTGGAACTAAAGACCCTTTTTACTTTTGGTATCTAAAATAAACCCAGTTAAAAAGCAATTAACTGAAATTAGCTTTTTTTTTTTTTTTTGAGGAATACTGTATAGTAAAGTTATTACTGATTGAAAACTACTACTTCAAAGATCTGTCGTTAATTTTTGGATTATTCAGTGTGTATTTACCTATATAGGATATATTTTAACTGATCCAAGTTTACCCAGATAAACTTGGATCAGAAAATGACTGATCCAAGTCATTTTCTGATCCAAAAATGACTTGGATCAGAGAATGATCCAAGTCATTGGATCATTTTCTGATTACACACTGCACTGAAGTAGTTCCGGACCGTACCTCCAAGTTTGACAGGAGAAAGACTTGACCAAGACATTGTTGATGGATAGGACCGATTGTTTATAGGGGATGTTACTTCCATCCGGAATGACGAATGAGAATGATTTTGGTTGATTTTACACAAAATATCTTATAGCTCCTTTTAGCACACATTTCACCCAATGTCCCACATACTATGCTTTATGCTGTTCTCAAATCCTAAGGGAAAAAATGTGTAACAGAGCTTCTTACCTTGGGTCTTAAGATGCATTCACATTTTCCAATAATTATATCTCCTCATCTGTACATCTTTTCTTTTTTCTTTTTTTTTCTAGAGCTAGACACTTGCAGGGTTAATGAGCATTAAAAGCGAGAGATATCTGCATTGCCTATAGTCATTTTTTCTCCCTGATCAAACTGCTGTCAGGAACCTGATAGAAGTTGTCATTCCTGGTTTCACTTTACACAGCTGAGCTGTCACAGTCTGATTTTATTAGGTTTAATTACCTCAACTACTAAGCAGAAACCCTGAATAATGAGTTCCATCAGCACATTTTGCTTTTAATGAAATTAAAATTACAAATTTGGTTTAGTCTTAAAATATATAATGGTTTTGGAGGTAATAAGTTAGCAGTTTTCCCCTCCTTTTTAAAGAGTTTTGCCTAATATTAACTCTATGATGAAAACCATTTTATGTTACCATAAATAACGTTAAACAATGCAACTATTTAACACTACTTTATTAAACCTGAAAATACCAGTAAGGCAGCATTATGCAAAAATTATCCCATAAAGCCTGAGATAATAAGAAGGGAAGCTTATTTCTCTCATGGTTGAATTTGATTGAAAGATTCTGATTATCTGCAGATATATCTGCAAATACAGACTGAGGAAGAATACTGACTACACTATAATTAGAAGTGATTCTGTAAGATATTTCCCTATAGTTAATAATTCAAATGTGAGCCCCCTCATGGTGTCTGGGTGTTGTAGAAAAAGCACTGGTGCCACGCTTATTGGCACCTCCAACAATTAGAAAAAGAAACTTATGCAACTCAAGTATTTAATTTATGCAAAGTTCTAAGTTATTCCGAGTCTTTAGGAACTTTTAATTAGTTATCTACAACTTTCTGTTTCCCTAGGGTATAAATATGATGTGACACACAGGCCAATTTGTTTTTTTTCCCCACTGGTAACTTCACTGGACAAGGACCTATATTCAGGATGCCACCATGCCCAGTCAGCAGGATAGTAAGAGAGGTAAAACCTCTCCAAATTAAGTTTATTTACATAGTGCCAATTCATCACAAGGCACCTCACAAGATAAAAAAACAAACTTTTTTTGTTTACAGAAATATGTAATGAATTCAGTCTGATAAATAAAAAAAATGAATATTGTTGAAAACATGAAATGTTTTTTTTTTGTCACTGATTTTTAAATTTAAACTCATATTGTATATATTATTACATATGTGAAATATTTTGTCATGTGAAAATAAAACTTTCCTGTACTAACGAGATCAGTGATCTCCCTCAATTCATAATTGTATTCATTCTTGCAAGAAGTCCGAACAGGTTACAGAACAAGAAATGTAAAAAAAAAGGTTTCTTCTAATCCAAAAAAGGGAACATGATGACCTTTAACCCATCTTGTTTTGCAACTATAACCCTACTACTTGGAGTCTAAACGGTGACATCTATGACTTGGGCAGCTGTTGTGCAAAATAGATTGCATACAATTATCAGGTTATATGAAGTCATAATCCAAGATTTAAAATTTGAATCAACAATTGCAATCACGTACCTCCTCTCCTCCCCCCACGTCAAAGACATCAAACGGTGTATGTATATTATAAAAAAATAGAATTACATAGTCATTCCTGTGTGAATAAAAAAACCTGTCATACGGAAACTTTTTAAACATCTTTTTTTTAATAGATCCAAACTTTTGCGTGGAAAGTGGCGTACACACGTCTCAGGCACCATTTTGTGCTCATGCAAGCTTTATAAATGAGACCCCAGTTCTTTAACTCCTTAGCCCAGGTGAGACATTCGTAGCCCATGTGGTAGATTGTTCTGTCTGTTGGGCGTCTTTTACTCCAGCCTGAAACAAATACTTGTAAAGTTCCCCGAAATTCTTATGGATTTTGCTGGACATTCATCTCTAGGCTTTTGCTGATGCATCCCTTTCCTGCACACTTTTCACTTGAACTTAAGTTTCTATTTATACTACAGAACTCTGTGAACAACCTGCTTCTTTAGCAATTACCTTCTGTGGCTTGCCTTCCTTGTAGAGGGAGTCAATAACTGTCTTCGGAATATCTGTAAACTCAGCAGTCTCCTGTATGATTGTGTAGCTAACTGTCCCAGACTGGGAGACAATTTAAAGGCTTCGAAAACCTCTGCAGGTGTTTTGAGTTTGATCGTTTGGCTCTGAGATGTAAGCAGTAATAATCAAATTGACAATAAATAAAGGTTTTAACCATTTTGCTCACTATTTCACTTTGTTAAATGAGTGACAAAAATACTGTATTTTTACATTATTCAAATACTTCTGGATGTAGTTATAGATGTCAATAACATACACCCCAATTTGATTCTAGTTACAAAACAATTCAGCCAAGTCAATTTCTTTATTTTGGTGCCAGTGATGTTTTCTAGGTGAACCTAGCAGACTGAATCGAGACTTTGCAGCAATCCCTCCTACGCGGCAATGGGACTGGTGGCCTAGTGGTTAGAGTAGCGTGCTTTAGCCCCAGATTGTCCCCCAGATGCTGTTTAAAAAAAAAGTTCCGATAGGATGGACACAGAAGCCACATTTCGTTGAACTCTACAATCAAAATGACAAATATTTTGAATTGCGTCGTTAGCTTTGCAGCAATCCCTTAAAATTGAGCGTGCAAGTGGCAACTGTGGAAAGGAAAAGCTCCAGCAGACCTTCTCTCAATGTGAGCGGCAATCTTACAGGGGTTTGAAATAAAAACAAAACAAAGCAGACACACAAATACACACACTTGTCTAGGAGTACTTTCTTTGTTAGAGGAAAAATATAAAAGGTTATAAGCAACAGCAACTCCTTTTGTGGCTTCATCTTGAAGAGAAATGCAGCCTAACACACGCCAGTAGTACAAATATAGGCTAGGATATGTTGAGTGATGTTTGCGCCTGTGAAACTCTTGACAGCTCATTAACGGCTACTTGTCCCACATTTTGCCCTGTATAACTCATTTGGGCCTATTATGAGTATTGTTTGGTGTAAGCAGCATGAACATGAAAAAAAAGTTCATCTTTTGAGGTGATCTGCTTCTAAATTAAATGCGTTTTACTTTCTGGAAGTTAATTACAACATCCTTACTACAAGGAGGTCCAGTGTCTAGTCTATGATACCATAGTTCAAGTCAACAAACATTGTACAACCCCCCCAAAAAAAAGAAAAAAAAGAAAGGATAAAATAATAATTATAATAGTAATAAAAAATAGCTTTTTAATATTTTACTTTATTCAGTTTTCTGGTATTTCTGCTTGCTTTTGAGAAGACCCTAAGCCGTTTTCTTGAAATCTATTTGATTCACTGGAAGTGGTATGATGAGATCTCATGGCAATATTTCTACTCAAAATTAGGTCTGCCGTATAAAGTTTGTTTTATGGGAAGTTTCAAAAATAGAAAGGAGAAGTTTCATATCCAAGTTTATTCACTGCTCCTCAAGTCCCATCGGTGCCTTGTTTTTCCAAATTCAATTAATCCCCCCTCCATGCCCCCCCCCCTCAAAAAAAAGTATAATATATTTTCCATAATCAATTAGCCTTTTTGATTAGTTTGCACTCAAATTTATTTTTTCAAAGAGCACCAGCAGACTTAATCAGCTGAGTTTATAAACTGGCTTTTATCAGCTAGAGGCTCTAAAAAAAAACATTTTGAAAAAATACAGAAAGCTGCTATTTCTGTCTTTGTCACGTCTCTAAATGATTTTACAGACTACTAATTAAATCTATGTGTGACAATAGTAACAGAAGTGAACTGACGGCTGACTCCAGCGGCACCGGCTGGCAGTGAGCGGTTGTATCAGGCATTGGCAAACCGGCAGACGGATGTAACATTTCTGCATGTGCAATACTTCATGCATCTGCGGCGGGGGGGGGATGTTATTGTCTCTGGAGCGTGCGTTCACACCAGAACTGTCCCAAAATTAAAAACAAACAGCCTTCCAATAAAGCCTCGTTCCCAGAGCACAAATATTTCTCCTCCTCCAGCCACTTTATGCGCTTGATTATCCACGGCGCTCACTCTGGAATGACATGACACGGGCAGGAGGGATGATGAATACGGCATCTCTTCGACTGTAACGGCAACGGGAGAGTGGTGCGGAGAGACAAACAAATGAAAGGAAAATCCTCAAATAGGAGCTGCTGTTTGACAGTGTGTTATTGAAGACGGCTCTGCGCGCTTTATTTGGATTTTTCACACAGCCTTCACGTCCTGATCTCAAGGGATTTAGAATGAAATCCTGGACATGACAAGAGACGGCTATTTATAGGACAAGAAGCGTTAAATAACGCCTTATTAGATCACTCGCTGAGCTGCTCGACAGCGAGGTGATCCTGTTTTTTTTTTTTTTCTGGATCTATTTTAAAGTAAAGTCATATTCGAAGTTACTGTTTACTGACAAACACCCCAGGAGCAAACACAGGGAGTTTGCATTTGTCTTTTTTTATCTCCTTTCTCTGGTCTTTTGGAGCCTCCTATAGCCCGATGTGCTTTAGTAGAGCTCTCCTTGGCAGAAAGAAGCACTTATCCAATAGAGTGAATTAAGCATTCAGCCATTTCAGGCCCACCAGTCAATTTCATAGGCAAGTGAATATGAACATGACCAAGAAGACCCTTTCGACGACTCTGTTTTGTAGGCTTCCTTGTAAACATGACTCCGGGGGTCGAGCCGTTAAGTCTGCTTTTGTGATGTTGCCGATTTGAAGAGGATTTTTTTTTTTTTGTTCTAATCCTTGCTTTGGTGTTGCTGTTTATTTATTTATTTTCCATTTTTCTCCCCCGTACTACAGCATTTACAAAATTACCAAATAGTATTTTACCTAAGCAGGCAAAATTCTCTGGAATATTTTGAGGTAGCCTCGAACAGCAGTTCTTCTGGCATGTTGAGGTCGTTGATAGTTGTTTTCTTAACATTTGTCAACTTGTAGTCCTGTCCTTTTAACCTCAGATCATTTTTTGTCATAGCATGTTAACATGCTTTGCAGCATTCCCCACAAAAAAAGGGTAAAAAAAAGCTGGTGGGGGCAGAAATAAATGCATTGCGGATACAAAAGCATACAAAATCCTGCAAAGTCCGGTCAAAAGCACAGAAAGAGGCGTTAGCCTTTTATTGATCTTAAACATTTTCACATTTTCTCCCATAACATTTGAATTGGATAAGCCGAGCCAAATTTATTTATAAGCACTTTAAAAAACAGCACAACTAACCCCAAAAGTGCTGAACAGACATAAACAAGCATTAAAACATAACAAGAAGACATCAAAGATATGAAGAAGCAGCTCGAATAAATAAAAATGGCTCTCTCACGCTGGGTCTAAAGCCAATGAAAAAAAAGATGAGTTTTTGGAGCAGGTTTAAAAATACAAAGTGAGGAGTTCTGTCTGCTGTTCAACGGGAGTGAATTCCAAAGCCTGGGAGCTGCTGCAGATAAAGCTCTGTCCACTCTGAGTTTCCTCCGTATCATCAACACATCCAGGAGCAGCTGGTCTGCTGACCTTAGGGAACAGGGGAGACAACGTGATTGTAAAAGCTCAGAGAGTTAATGCGGAGCAAGAGCATTTAAATATTTGAGAACAAAATCTTAAAGTGAATCCTGAAATCAACACTGATGTGGGCGAACGGAGAAGCAAAATGATCAAAACCAAACGGGATGGACTTCCAGAGAATAACATTGTAGATGTTCAAGACTGTTACACATTTCTTGGGATCTGGCAGTGATATGAATACCTTAGACAGAGCCTGAGAAGGTTGGCCACAACCAAATACCAACATCGAGTCACCCAATATTGCAATGTATGGCGGATTCCAACCAAAGTTCAGCACCCTAAGACTCGATGCCAAGCAGAAGAAAGGAGGCCAAGGAGTAGTGGTTGTCAAAGCCAGAAGGGAACCGCAATGATCTTGGTGTATATCAGGACCTGTGGCCTCTCTGCGTTTGGGGCCAGGTCCCACCAGATGTTGCTGTGAAGCTCTATGTTGACAATATTCAGTGGGGAGAAAAAAAAGACAGTTTCCCTTATCAATACAATTCTGTAAGACACATTTGTGTCTATATGTCCAAGTCTGTCAGACAACTGACAAGCTCGGTAGATTAAATCCTCTTGAGGTGCCTTGATATTGGTTCTGGCCCACCAACGTTTGTTTTAAATATTGAACATCTGAAATCGCATGGCCAACAGACTCTCAGTAGACAGCCATGGGGCACAAATCTTGTGGCCCCAAGCTCGGATCATCCAATAAAATACTGGAATTGCACATGTTGCGTTTGCGCTCTGCCAGAGAGTGTGCGACCATGTGGTGTTGGTCGTCCTTGCTGGCTCATTGAAGGATTGATGTGAATCTTTTCTGTTCGGTTATTGAACATTATGAGTGAGCCTTTATTTGTAATTTTATGTATAAAAAATCAAATTACATTTAGCTTATATAACGTGGCATTTCTAGTCAGTTGGTTTATGCTAATTTATCTGTTCAATTTAAAATTGATCAAAGTCAGGTTGTATGCATCGCTTCTAATAGGCGTTGAGTTTTTGTGCCCCACTTAACTTGCTCTGCTAAGGACACCACTGATCAGGACTGTGCACTCAGTTTATGAACTGCTAAATGACTTTCTCATGGGGACACATCACATAGCACTGACAAATTGAGTGGTTGGCAGATATTGAGGATACCTTGCATAGGAAGAGGCATTTGACACACGAGTTCATTCTTGACACCTACCATGTCAAGAATGTACCCAGATACAATAGAAATGGAGCTTAAGCGGAAGTTCAATTGAACAAACTCATCGCCTGCTGCCGTCCAATCAGAGGCCGATCCACCTCTGATGTGAGCCAATCAGCTTCGGACCGCACCTCCATGAAGCCCAATCAGCATCCCGCGCTCGTCTTAAAAGCAACTTCAAATCCACGTCTTAGCCTGCTAACCAGCAAGCACAACAGCATTGCATCATGTCTGATTTTGAATCAGATGTCCGATTCAACCCACCCCCAACTGCTTCTCCACCATCGTAGCTGAGTTCATCTAGCTTCCATGACGTTCTTCATCCTCAATCATCAGAGTGTTTTCTCCCTTCAGTCTTCAGCACTCCCTATCACCTCGTATTGGTCCGGCAGAAGACCACCATGTTGAGCCCGGTTCTGCCAGAGGTTTCTTCCCAAAGGGGAGTTTTTCCTCTCCACAGTCGCTTCAAGCTTGCTCATCATGGACAGTTCATGCAAACCTCTGTTTATCAAGTTGGACATTTATCAATCATGATATGGACTGAACAAACTTCTTCTATCTCCACTCCACCACCAGTTTCAGACCGAGGGGGGGGCATCCCTGTTCTCATACATCTACTTATGCATATTAAAGTATGATTCAGCATTAATGTTCCTGCCGAGGTCTGAGCGCCAAAGACTTAAATTATTGTGTCAATAAAATCCTTCTAATTGCCATTTTCAGTTTTTCAGATTGAAATAGTCCAACACATTACAGGTAGTTGCACGATATCATCAAGAAAGGCATAATATGGAACATTATATCCTAGAGGCTTAATGTGAACAAATAAATATGTTGTGAGTATAGAACTGAGATTCAGTGGCCTGACACTGGCTGTGAATTAAAGGGATAACTTTCAGTGTGAGATTCAGATTCCCACTGAAAGAAAGGTGTGAAGGCTAATCAAATATATATTGTGGTGATGGACAAAGTGGAAAAGAGCAGTAGAGATAGATATGAGAAATGAGAAGATCGAGAAACACAAAATATTCAAGGAGGTAATAGAGTTGTAAATTAAGAGTTGAGGCCTCTGTGTTGCCAGTGGTCATCAAAGCACTTGGGTTTGTCGTCACAAATCTAGGAGAATGCCCAGCCTCCAGGTAGATATCTATATGTAGCTATAAATAAAATTCAATATTAAAAAATGGTTTTCTCAGCAATAGTCTCTGAAAATCAACAATAACCAAGCTGTGGAGTCCCCTTCTCATAAATAACTCATATTAAGGTTGAAATAAGACAATAGCGAAATGTGCCAAAACCTCACATTCATTCTTTCCTATATTGTTTTGATAAACCTAACAGACGACTTGTTGAGGCATACGTACAAAAGAACTTCAAGTACCAATAGGATTAAAACTGCCAAAAAGAGAAAAACTTGGCAAAGGTTCACTAAACACATTTGACTCAAAGTATTTTCTCATTTATTTAACATATCTGTAGCCTCATTGAAAGAACAGACACTTGACATTAACAGAACACACACACACACACACACACAATATAAATATTCATCTGTCATCCAGGCATTTCCCTCAGTTTTACGGCACGTTTAACAAGAAAACAAAGCAAGACCAAGAATGACAGCCCTGTTATACAAAGAAACTGTTTCCGTCTGACACCGGATGGAACTAAGGGCACCATTGTCCATAATTAATAGGCCCAGTGTTGTTTTAAGCACCCTGCGTATGCATATTTAAAAGAATTATCCCCTGAATATATTATGTATACACAGGACTTGTGAGAAAATTGGACTCAGCATTCCAGAAACTTATGTGAACTTTACTTCCTAGTGTCTGCTCACAACTTCCTCCCCAAGGACTTAGTTGCAAGGGGGGTAAAATACTTATTTAGTCTTTGCATGGAAAACTCCATATAAAAGCTGTCTAGAGACCGTTTGCATATGCCAGAATAGGGCTGGGCAATATGGACCAAAAATAGCATCTTGATATTTTTAGGCTGAATGCCGATATACAATATTTATCTCTGTTTTTTTTTTCTTTCATAAAGTAATTACAAAAAGGCATCTTTGAATCAAAGCTTTATCCCAAATGTCTAAGAGGCACATTTTTAACAAACAGCTCTAGTTAAATATTAGAAATGTAAAATTGATATAAACTACATATATAGTCCTATATCTCTTAAAAAAATCTTGATATTTTAAAAATTTTGATATATTGCCAGACACATTTTATCACTATCTGGCATTAGCAGACTGTGTCTGGGAAGCTTTAAGACAGCGATTTCAGCGCAAAGACTTTATTGGTCTTTACCATTTGTCTCATCTGATGTCACTAGTCAAGGCCAAGGGACTTTTAAGGGATGGGATTTTTTACATGTTATGTTAAAGCAATATTTTTACTTGGTCTTCTCGACCATTTAAACAGAGTTTTTCAACCCCTGTTAACTCAGTTAAGCGTTTAACATTGGCTCTCTTCCAGTTTAATTTGAACCTGACATCAGGAGTGTTGCTGCTTTTGTTTTTTATTTTATTAATTTTTTAGTGAAAACAACACCTGGGAATATTTCCTAATATCTTGATTTTATACATTATTTTTACTGCTCATACACAGTTAACACAGACAGAATTGCCAATAGATGACAGAACTCACTATTGACATTCTACCGTTAAGGGATTGCTGTCACATTTAGCCATCTGCACATACTGTGACACACATGAAATATCTGTATCTTATCATTGTTATTTGGAAAAGGGTTTGAGATGGGAAGGATTGGAAAAACCTCTCAGCATGGGTAGCGTGTACATTTACCGGAGGCAACCTTGTTACAGGTGCTGCATTCATCAGCTTGGCTGTGGTTGATTTAGTCAGAGATTTAGGCTGGGAAAAAAAAAAAAAAAAAAAAAGAGCTTAGGGCTGAACCCGGGCAGATAATTAGTCGCGATTGTAAACGAGATCTTTAGGATAAAAATGTCTCTGAAAGGTGTAAACAACAGAGCAGGCAGGATTGGAAACAAACCGAGCAGTAAGGCTAACTCATCTGTAGAGAGAACCATGTCAGATGAACTAGGGGCTCCAATCACAGAACCCCCCTATTAGAATCAGCACTGGTATTCTAGAATAGTAAAGTAGCCACATATTCTATTTTTGCCTCAACACACATTTTATAACCGACTGTAGGTTTGGCATCAATGTTGCCAAGTCTGCTTATTCTAAGCAAATTTGGGCCTGTCTTTCTCTAAAGAGCAATTTATTGACGCTTGTAAGGCAGCAGCAGTGTGAGCAGGCAAAAATATCCCTACCCTTCTTGCTCCGCGGATTCAGGGGTCCGACATCATGTGGAAACTAACCGCAGTGCCAACCACTTACCAAGCAGCATGTTAGTTAAGCAACTGACTACAAGCTAGCTATCTGAGCAGATAGCCTGACTTATTAGCTAGGTGATATACGCTTGTTGTACTTGTTGCTTTAGCAATTCTGTGCAATTAGGAACTTTCAAAAAGCTACTCTACTTTTATTTTTTTTTTTACTTTATTGTCAAAAGTAAAAACAAAAAAACATATTACAGGCAAATTACAATGTAATAAACAACAAGTGTTAAGGGTTAGCTCATGAAATGAGCTTAGAATGTATTCAATTACATCAATACATCAAAGAGGCTTATGCTACAGACAATTTTTTTTAATAAAGTAAATAACTCAAAACAGATAAATAAAAACAAGGGTCACTCAAAAAGAGATGGCACACATTACCCTCTCCTTATAAATATCTCCATTTTAAGCTGAAGTTGGGCAGTTAGACACTCCATATGCTATACCTGTTTTAGATTTTGTGTCCATTGCGCAATGGTCGGTGGGCATGGTTTAAGCCAGTTTAGGGTGATAGACTTTTTTGATAACGATAGAAGTAAAGGTGAACTATATTGTTGGTCCTCCATCAGTAAGTTCCTTAGATACAGATCAAACAAAAATATAAGTGGGTCCATTGAAACGTCCATTCTTATAGTGTCTTCAATCTTCTTCTTGACGTTCTTACAGAATATTTTTTATCTTTGGACAGTCCCAGAAAATATGTGTATGGTCTCCAACCATGTCATATTCTCTCCAACACTTATCAGTGGTTGTTGTTTTCATCAATGGTGTTCTAAAAATATCTTAGTTTTTTTTTTTTTTTCAAATTAAACACACTACAATTGTGGCTACCAATTCCTTTGTGACAACACAGGCACACATGTTGCCATTGCTCATCGGTTATTATCACGTTCGTCTCAAGTTCCCAATTAAGTATAATATGCCGTCTATTCTCCATTAGGTTTCTGTATATTAATGATCTTTTTTTTCCTATTGTGATTTCTTTCTCTAACAGTTGAGTAAAGAACATTTCTATATTAGGAGGCTCCTTCTCAATAATTTCCCACTGTGCATGTCTTGTCACATAATCGCTTATCTGAAAGGCATCTAAACATGTCATTCTGGGGCAAAGAGAATTGCTCCCGTGGTTCTGAAAACGGCTTGAACACTTGTCCACCATGTAGTTGATTGATTATAACCAAACGCTTTTCAGCCCACCTTTTAAAGATTACATCTGACATAGAGCGTTGAAATTCTACATTGCCAACCAGAGACATGGCCCTAGACAACCCCGTCACACCTCTGGTGCGTTTTTGAATTAACTTCCATATTTTAAGTGTTTGTGCGACCCAGGGATTTTTTTTTTAATCTGATCTTTTTTAATGCATTTTGGGAGAGTATGAATTGATCACCCTGGGATTGAGCTTTGTTCAATAGAGACCCACAACATTTCTGGACTATTAACCACCCATGCTGAAACTGTTTGCAGTTGTGAAGCCCAGAAGTAAAGTTTTAAATCAGGGAGTCCAAGTCCTCCCTTTTCTTGTCATTTATATGTTCAGTCGTATTCTTGGTTTACGGTTTTGCCAGATATAGCTAGAAAAAAGCTATTGTATTTTGCACATGTTCTACATTTTTGCTTGATTAAAATGATTATACATGTGTAATACCACATTATTCTAATTGAATAGGATTTTAGCAGCAGTAGGACAATTGCTGTTTTGCTGTTTTGAATAGAATCAAATATCTTGTTTTTTTGTGTGTGTAAATCACAGGATTTTTTAGGATCATGCAATTCCTATTTTACACGTATGAAGGGAGTAAAGTAGTACAATTTACAGAGGCGCTTTGCATGGGATATTCCCATTCAGAAGCATCAAATATTCCGTCTCTCTTTATCCCAGAGCGCAGAACCTTGATGATTCACATGTAGCATCAGCACATTTCTGACGCACTTGGCACTTTCCCTACACTACACGATCAAATCTGCTCTGATGCTGCCAGCTTGTCATTTATTGCTTCACTGAGGTATGCACACTGACAAACATCTCTTTCAGGGGGGACTGTGGAAAAGAAAATATGCTGAGGGAAAATAAATGCCTGCAGCTAAGAGCACAGGAGGGTTTCATTTGATGGGTAGATGCTATGGGCGCTGACAGCGTTCATGAAACAGTGATTGTCTTTGTTGGCTTTCTCTGTGTTTAAGGACAAAAGTAGCTTTGCAGTAAGGAAATTGTATAATAGTCCACCAATATATTCTGTACATCAGCCGGGAGAATACACTAATGATTTTGAAACGAAAATGCCAAAGTAATTGCACGAGTTCCAAACAATGAGAAATTCTGATTAAAGGATATCTTTGTTGTTGTTTGTGTTCTCCTCTCATATTTCATGTTTTATCTCTTTTTTTTTTCTCCACCCCATGCTGACTCAATAACTTCGTCTCATTTGTAGAAAGTGAGAAGGACAACACAGAATCCCCTGGGTTACACGGTTCTGAAACACACACACACACAGGCTTGCTTGAATGCACACCCACAGAGGCACACATGGATAGTTATACTATAGAGTCCTCTCTACTTTCATTAGGCCCATGCACAGGTGCAGAGCAAGCTCCTGGCTGATGAAAAATAATTTATCAAAGTCTGTGGTGGCACTGCGGCAACCTTTTTCCCCCCCCAAATGTCACCTTCAAAGGGAGCGCCTTGCTCACGCATTATTGTTCTAAGGTAACAGAGCCCAGAAATTGCCTGGGGCAACTAATCGAGGCTCCTATTATCAACGCTATGATTAAATGGCCCTTGGTGAAGTAACAAATCCCCAGATCACCTCATTCCACCTTTAATCTACATTGTATGCCTGGGAAAAGGGCAAAAGCACTCTTCACACCTATCGACCTTCTTCCTAATTGATCCTGATTTTACAGTTTAGTTTTTTACTTTTAGCTGTCCCAGCATTGAATGGTGATTCCAACACATCAACTGCTGTATAACAGGAAGTGAAAGCTATTCCACAAAAAACACACATTGGTATGAGTATAGTTTCTGAATTATGGTGGATTCATATATCTGAGAAGTTACTGTGTATGTCCTTAGGGACATCTGAAGGGTTTTTTCACTGGTTCTATCCTGTGCACTTTTTAAATTGGGGTACTTGCTTTATTTTCTACCCTTTCTTCCCAATAAATGATGAAAGACGCCCTGTGGAGTTTAGTGAATTGCTAATTGTTGTTTTTCAGACGAGGTCGATCTCCAGATGTAGTTTGGTGCTAACTTCAAAGACTCTCTTGCATTCAAAATTTGAGCAAAGAGTTAACCAGACAGAAACTAGAACTACAAATTGGATCCCTCATTTGCCAAGCCTTAAAAGTAGAGTTCTTTAGACGGTAGCTTGTGGCTCATCCTGTCTGTCATTTAGTGTACCTTAAGCAACATGTAGCTCAACCGAGTAGTGAATAGGAGGATATGTGAGTGATTGCAGAGTATTTCTTTCCTTTATCTTCCAAAGCTCCTGAATGTTTCTTTGAAGTAGGCCTAAGGTCCTCATCTATACAGCCATCTACCAGCCAATCAACTGCAACTTTTCTTGAATTGCAGCTGAAAGTCTATTTCCTCTTGCTTCAAAAATGCCCCTAATCCCTTCAATCTACTATTAGTTACTATAGCTTACAATTGTTCGTTAGCAGTTTTTAGGAGGAATTGTTGAGGATTTCCATCGTTATTTTAACTATCTACATTATCCATATGCTCTTAGTGATACACAAGACCTAAAATTAAATTAAATATTTGATAGATTTTAAGAAATTTCTTTCAGGACCATGGAGAGCCCCAATTTAGACTTATATTCTTGTGTTCAAAAAAAGTATTAATTTGGTTTTGCAGCCCTGAGAGAGACAGCTACATTCTCTGTACATGTGGGATATGCATAGGACTTCATGCATTTTGCAAGCAGGATTTTGCAAGACTGTTTTCTTGACTATAAAATGCTTAAAAAGACACCCAAAAATATTTAGCAGGTACCAATGTTTACCAGGTACCAATGTTTGGCAGCAGGCGTTAGTGCTAGACATCCTTAGCTGTAACTTTGTGTATGTGTTTTTGTGAAGTTTGGTGTTCAGTCTGTGTTTTAATATTCCTAAATTTGTGTTCTCTAAAGTAATCCACCTCTGCTATCTTCACAACACATACGAAGCTAGCACATGTGCTTTTCCTGAGTTTCCTGAAGATCATTTTTTCATAGATTTTTATTGTAACTAAAATATACAGAACAAAGCTAAATTATTAACTGATATCCAGGTTTGAATATTGTATACACAGAGCACACGTAAACTGATTAGCATAGCCTCGCACAAGTACACTACTTTGACATGGGTTTTCTATTCTTCACCCAAATAATTTTTTTCTGAACATCACTCATAAAGATGAGTGCGTAGAGCAATGTTAGCGTGTGAATTAACTTTTCTTCAGTTCTTTTGCTCTTTCTCTGGAGAAATACTTCAAAGATAGTTGTGTGGTGAGAGCCCGTACCACCTGGAGTAATGCATATGAAATTCTGACGAAATTGAGATATCTCAGTCTGATTAGATTTGACAAATGAAACATTTTAACAGATTTTAACATGGATTTACATAAAGTGCTGATAAACTATGAACGTATTTCTCTTTTCAGAAAAGGCAGCACACAACCCGTGAAGCTTTCTAAAGACAATCAGGTGATGTTAATGCGTGATCAAATTGTTTAAAATACACCAAGCTGACAATTTGACTATTCACTATCACCTAATGGATTTGTCTAAACAACAACAAAAACCCTGTTTTGGAGGCCTTTTGACTTGTCTGTAAAAATATCCCGACATGTAGCCATTTTTAATGTTCAACCTGAGACACTAATGAGCATGCATTAGTCAAGTCAGGTGTAGTGCAACAGCGGGAAAATAAAAATGCACCCATGTTTACATATATTTTCACATTAGCTTGCTTTTTATCAAAAGAAAAACCCTATTTCTATGTTAACCAGCCTCTTTTTTTTGGCTTCTTCACCAAATGCCACTATACAAGATATTTGATTCCAGCTTATAATGATTACCCACAACTCTGGTGATGATAGGGAGCCCTTATGTTAGCCTGCAGAAACAATACACTCACGAGGCAGGATGTTACTGGGGGGGAAATAAATCCTACAAAAAAACATGCAAATCTGTTCCACTGGATTATTCAATTGAGCTCAGATTTGACAGTTTAGACAGCTGTGACATTTGTTTGATATGGTTTTCATGTTCATCAAACTACTGAGTGACCATGCACGTGGAAGCAAGCGGATGACAATGTTGTCATCTTGGCAGAAAGCACTTTGATCTGGGGCAGCTGTGAAAACCTATTATAGATTGAAGCCGATCATCATTCACCAGTGCCCTCAGTGGGGTTGAGTGGACCCGGAGAGAGCCGGGAAAATGTGCTTCAACTGTTTTCATGAATCATATCTATAACTTAGTGAGGCGTATCCTTGGTTTTGGCCATTTTAAGAGTCTGTGTATGCTTCAGCGTTGTGGGAGATAAGGCAGCCAGATATCTGGAGACCTTTTTAAATGGGAAGTAGAAGTGAAAGCTTAAAGAACAGACACAGAAAAAGTAAAAGGAGGTAAATGTATTACTCATAGTAACACAGCCCAACATTTATCTGCAAAATACAAATGTGTCAAGGTGGTGCAGATCTACTGTGACAGAAAACTAAACTAAAACTGTAATCGCAAGTGTGCCAAAGTACAAAAAAAAACATTACTCGGGTACTGTATTGAACAGAGAATAAGTCAAAAGTGGAATTTAAAAGGGTAGGTAGCAGAAAATGTTAACAAAACATACTTGATTAACTAAGCATCACTAAGTGTGATCACCTCTATAAAAGCAGGACTTTTTGCACATTGATGATCTGGAACATACAGGTGTGTATTGACACTGTGTTAAAGAGGAATTCAGAATTGACCATCAGGTGGCAATATCTGTTGCCCATTATTCTGGGAAGGCAATTTCCAGTTAATTTGATTTCCATCCTTTTACACTGAGAGAGATCATTGACAAGTTGATAACACTGAAGGCTTTTACCAATCTCCCCAAAAACAGACATTCCAGTAGTTCCCCTCTAGAACAGAAAAACGGGAGAGTGCCCTTAGTTGTTAGGTTATTATGAACAAGTTGGTCAGAAACTAAGTCAGGTTATTGAAATATCAGTTTCTTGCATCAGACATGTCGAGGCAAACAAATGGTGTTAGGTGGGGATAGCATAGCAGAGGGTTAAATAAAGTGATGGACCTTGGTGTGATATCTCAGTAAAAATTTTTTATTTCAGATCAGCAGCACACACATGTGTTATACTTAGTATATGAAAGCTACAGCATTCATGCAGCTAAAAGGAATTTGAGAACATGATTTAAGTTTGGAGAGTTGTATCTGAATTAACTAGAAAACTTTTGTAATAAGATTAAGACACCAAAGTAGAGATGTTTGTCCATTAGACAAAAAAATCCAAAACAAAGCTTATAAGCACAAAAAAAGCTAACAATCAGCTTTATTTTCCAGGCATATGTATATATACGTGGAATTTAAGTCTGTACAATGCTCACAGTGTGGTGATTATGCAATAATGCAATATTGACAACAAAACAGTGTGCAGTATAGAAAACATGTATAAACATACTATAAACAAGTGGACAAATTCAAACAATAATGCAGTGGTGCAATGAGCAGAGTGCACAGGATGCAGGAGGACATATTTTCGTCTTATGTACATGTTGGAGGTGGAAGTAATGCACAGGTGCACATACAAAATGTTAACCATGGTGGTGGAATGGTGACGATTTGGGCTTTCTCCACAGCAACTTTACAAACTGTTGAATTTTGAGAAGCCATTCTGAATAGTTGTTCTTTCTTGATGCTTAAGAGGTGAGAGCTGAAGGAGATTGGAGTCTGAAATGTTACCGTAAAAACTGGCTTGAAAAAGAGACAGACTGCTTTTTTTTCTAATTAATTTTGGCACAGTCGCAGGATTTGATCATGCTGATTGATTGCTGTCACTAAAACGCAGCAGTGTGCAATGTTCCTGCCCTAATTACAATAATTTCTCTGCCACAGCTGCTTTTGCCTAGAGGCTTGGAACCCCTAACGTACATGCCAGAGACCACTCAATATGACTTTTTTAGCAGTGGTTACCAGTGCTTGGGATCTATATTCTATCTAATGTAACGTACTAAGGACGCCCATTTGGGATTATGTACATTAACTGTAGTTAACCAGTTAGTAGAGACCTTCACAATGTAGGCGATTGGTGCCTCTCTGTTGCAGATATTGGTGTGTATTAAAAGGACTACAGGTTCTAACAATGAGAGTCTTGGCTTTTTGTTGGAAATGTACAGACCAATGTGCAGCAGGGCGAGTCTTCATTGTTTCTTATTAGTTCTACTAGAATGAGCAGCAGCAGAGGCCTGTGTTCACTTGCTATAAAAAGATAGTAGCACTTGAAAAGCTTTGATCACATTAGATAAAAATATGTTACATGGACAGAATACATGAAAAACAAAGTAGTTGTATTTCACACGCTCAGTGGCATTCTTGTGCCATCCAAGTAGAGAAAGCATTGACAAACGCAAAGAGAAACTCATTCACTTCTAAATCATATGAGCAACCACACAAATTAAATCTCATAGTTGCGTAAATGTCTAACGTTGTAAGAAGACAATCACGGGTCTGAATTAGTTTAGTTTAAGAATGTTGTGGGGAAATATTTTCTGAAAATTATCTTAAGTAAATCAGATATTGAGTGGCTATCTGGTGATTTTTTTTTTTTCAAATTAGGTTTGTGACATTTTATTTTATTTTATAAAGCATGGTCAAAGCAGGATCAGCAGAGATGGTATCCATTGATAATTGTGATGTGTAACAGAGACATAAAACAAACGTTTTGACATGTTTCAATTGGAAACTCGATGAAAATATTGGTCAAACAACAGTGAGACGTGCCCTGAAATATGCAAACTCAAAAATGGACAAACTATCATTGCCAGATAAACCATCTCATATGTTTTCAGACTGTACAAGGTAACCAGAGTATCCAGGGAAAATGTATGCATCAATGCTCAGCCCAGCCTGTATTCCTTTCTATAAATCTATGTGCAAGCCTAAAAATATTGAGTGTGTTCACTGTGCATAATCACACCGAACAGAACATGGATTTGATCTCCAGACTCATGTTGGATGTCATATTTTATTAGTGTGCACATACTGTGCAAGCACTGTACAAAGGTTTTGCTCCATTAAAAGAAGACTCAAATTCTGAGTCACTCCAACATCCTTCTTTTATTCTCTTTGGCTCATAGTTCCTCAGTCAAACCGCATTATTTATTAATCACCAAAGAAGGTGTGTACATTTATGTGCATATGTATGTATATATGTATGCACTGCACATATGTGAGTTTATATATATATATATATATATATATATATATATATATATATATATATATATATATATATATATATATATATATATATATATATATGTGTGTGTGTGTGTGTGTGTGTGTGTGTGTGTGTGTGTGTAAAAACTGCTCTCTCACTCACCCGTTGTACTTCCTGAGTGTGGTGGTTTGCTCTTCATCTCAAGCTCAGGCCCTCTACCACAGTCCTGGGAGCTTGAGGATTTTTCTTAGTATCTCATTCGTTCCTAAGACTGCCCTCTTCTGGACTGAGATGTCTGATGTTTCTCCAGGTATCATTTGAAGCCACATCCATTGTCTGAGACATTCATTAAGGGCTCCATCCCTTGGGGCCATCTTCCTGATATATTCTCGGAGCTTGGATGTTTCATCTTCAAACGTGGCTCTGATGCTCTCTAGGCCTCTGGCTACTTTTTGCCGCATAGTTTATAGCCTGTGGATACTGGATTCAATTCAATTCAATTTTATTTATAGAGCGCCAATTCACAACACATGTCATCTCAAGGCACTTAAAGTCAAATTCAATCAAATCATACAGATTGGTCAAAAAGTTTCCTATCTAAGGACACCCAGTAGATTACATCAAGTCTTGACAAGCAGCATTCACTCCTCATGAAAGAGCGTAGAGCCCCAGTGGACAGTCGTCTGCATTGTTGATGGCTTTGCACCAATCCCTCACACTGAGCACGCATGAACCAACACTGGAGAGGAAATTACCCCTTTAACAGGGAGGAAAACCTCCAGCAGAACCGTCATCTGCCTCAACCGACTGGGGGTTAGAGAAGACAGGGCAGAGACACAAAAAGCACAGAAGCACACATTTATCCAGGAATCCTTCTTATGTTACATGGTAATAGTGGATGATCTGTCTCTGCTGGATTATGTCACAGTTAACATTCCAAAAAAGTTAAAAAAACAAAACAACAGGACTTTTTTCCAAAGTTTGAAGACATTTTGCTTCCCATCCAGAAAGCTTTCTTAATTCAAAATGTCCAGTTGTTTTGTTTTTTCACCTTTCTGGAATGACCATGACCTGGATGACTGAGAATCTTCACCAAAATACGTCACAGTTACCAGAACGCCAGACTAGGTGTATATACTATGAAGAGAAAAAATGAAGAACAAAAAGTTAAAAGTTGAAATAACAACAATGCAAATTGGAGAACAGCAGGTGAAGCCTTTAGCAGCATAACTACAGAGATAGCTCAGGGTAACCTAAGCCACTCTAACTATAAGCTTTTTAAAAAGGAGCGTTTTAGGACTAGTATGAAGAGTACACAAGGTATCTGCCTCATAGACCAAAACTGGGAGTTGGTCCCACAGGAGAGGAGCCTGATAGCTAAAGGATCTGCCTCCCATTCTACTTTTAGAGACTCTAAGAACCACCAGCAGACCTGCAGTCTAAAAGTTAAATGCTCTGTATGTAGCATTTAATAAATCTGTATGTATATTATATGTGAGAAGATGTGATATGATCTTGTTTTAACAGGGAGCCAATGAAGGGAAGCTAAAATAGGAGAAATATGATCCCTCTTGTTGATTTTCATCAGAACTCTTGCTCCAGCCTTGAAGTACCAAATGCATAATAACTTTTCAGCATTACTCCTGGACAAAATAGTTAAAATGTTGGCAATATTCTGGAGTTGAAAACAGGAAACCATGGAAAACTGTTTAATATGGGATTTAAATTATATGTCTTGGTCAAATATAATGGCAAGGTTCTTTACTTTATTGCCAGAGGCCAATTTAATGCCATCCAGATTAAATTATTCATTAAGTATTTTTTTTGAGGACTTTGAGGTCCAAATATTACAACTTCTGTCTTATCAGAATCTAAAAGCAGGAAACTTAATGTCATCCAGGTTTTGATGTCATCAAGACATACCTGTAATCAAAGTAATTGATTGGATTAATCGGGATTTATGGGAAAATATATCTTAGTGTCATCAGCATAAAAGTGGAAATCCCATACTGTCTAACATGACAGCAGATCTAACTGACCAAGTATAGACTCAAGTCCATTATCTGAGGCCATGAGAATAGCATTACTGACCTTCACCAGAGCTGTTTCAGTGCTATGATGAGCTCTGAAGACCTCACTGCAACTCTATTAATGATGAAACATATGCTGCTCTAACTTTGCGGAGGGTCTTTTTATGCAACAGTAGACTGTTTTTCCAGATTAGGTAGGATTCCTCGAGATGTGTAGAGCGCCATTTTCTCTCCAATTTCCTGTTTGAAAGAACACAGCTCTGAATTAAACCAGGGATCCAGCTTCCTGTGAATAATCACCTTGTTTTCCAAGGGGGCAACATTGTCTAATGCAAAGCGCAACAAGGAAGTGATACCATCAACAAAGGCATCAATTTTTGAATGGGAAGAAACAACATTGTTGCCATCTGCTGGGCATTTATGTGATACTGAGGGAATAAATGGGGGACAGACTCTTTAAAAGTCGTTAAGTCATCTTGATTTTTATGAGATTTTTATAATTTGCTCCTTTTAGATCAGTTTTTAATTTGTTTAGTTTTGGCCATGGTAGAGACACTGTCTCAATGGGGTAATTGGTGAGTAACAGTAAAGACGCTGCATAGAGGTGTGTTAATCTACGGCTCTGCTTCCTGGTCTGGACCTGGGTTATCAGCATCAGGTAGAACTAATAAATACGTCCAGATTCCAAGAAAGAATAGCTGCACCATCCAAAGTAGGATGGATGCCGTCTCTCCAGATCAGACCAGGTTTTCCCCAGAAAGTTTGCCAGTTGTCAATATAGCCCACATCGTATTCAGGACACTACCTAGACAACCAGCGGTTGAATGATGACAAGCAGCTAAACATGTCATCACTGGTCAGATCAGGCAGGGGACCAGAGAAAATTACGGAGTCCGACAGTTTTAGCAAACTTACACACCGAAGCAACAATAACTTTAGTGCCCTCCGATTGGCGTAACCGGGTGTCATTACTGCTAGTGCGAATAACAAACTTACCGTATTTATGCTTATCCTTAGCCTTAGATTTGATGTCACCCATTTTGGCCACTGGCAGGTATTTCTGACCATGGAGCTGCCAATTACCAGAGTCGGCTTCTCAGCGGGTGTGTCGTTGATTGGGGAAAATCTGTTAGAAAGATGGGTTGGTGGTGACTTTGGGGCTGGAATCTAAAGCTATGCTTCCTGCGTATTGTCATCCAGCCAGCCTGCTCTGGTACTTCTGGGGGACCACTGCGTTAGGCTAATCTCAGTTTTCCGCGCTAGCTAAGGGTCGTCTATCTACTGGTCTTTCAGCAGCATGGAGCCAGGTCTTCAATTCTGAAAACCTCGCCTCCAAAGCTACAAAAACACTACATTTATGACACATACCGTTATTACTAAATGAGGCAGATGAATAACTAAACATCAGACACAGAGAGCAGGAGAGAGGAGAGACTTAGACAGAGATGGACAAACTGATGGAAGTATAACGGAGGAAGTTATTGTAAGGGTAAAACTAGGCTAGCGTCCTCTTACCACGCTGAGAAAAGCAAACCATGTGGAACACGATGAGTTCCCAAACGTGAAGTACAGCAACAGAGAATAAAATCGAGAGAGTCTGTAACACCAAACCCCAATCCACACCACAGCAACAGAAAACGGGAAGTGACGCAACACGCCTTATCGCAATCTCAGGAGCTCAACAGCCTGGAGCCAGATTTGGGGTGGAATCCACCATGCATGGTGAATAGGTTTTGTGTTTGAACATTGGTGATCTGGATTTCCTCCTTTGGCCAACTTGTTACCCCAGCAGGGTATCTGATTACAAGCAAGGCATAGCTGTTGATTATCTGGACCTTGTTCTTGCCATTGAGCTGACTTCTCAGAACTTGCCTTACTCATTGCAGGCATTTGGCTGTTGCTGCTTTCCTTGTGGCCTCTGCATGGTATAAATCAAGATAGTATATAAAAACTTTATATGGCATCATTAGCTATGAAGCAATTATGAAAATTAAGATGTGCATGCTTAAAATGTATGACCTTGTGTAATAAACTGAATTAAATAACATTTTCCGCTATTCTAACTTAAGATGCAACTGTATTGCATTTTTTGTGCAGTTTAGAATTTTTGTCATGTAGCCCACAGTCCTGAAACTATAAAGTCTGTGTGACACTTCACAAGTAGTTTAAAGCTGCTTGGACTGAAGCTATAATTCTACCAGAGTTTAGAGAAGCCTCACTTTTTAATATTAATAACCCCAACTGACATAAACAAGGACCTTGCAGTAAAGGCTGACAGTTCTTTAAACAGAAGGTAGACAGCTATTGTAAGCAACTGAAGTCTGGACAGTAGCTCAAGAGTGACATGACCAGGCATTTGTTTTTTGAGAAATCCCTGGCTTTGTGGTTTCACTGTTATCCAATTGATAGTAGGTTGAACACCCTGTAATTCCTCCTGAGGAAATGTGAATGTAGTAAAGCTGCAAATAGTCTGAATTTAACATCTTGCCCTGTAACCCTGTTGGTTATGTGAATGATCTTCACACTCTTGAGATTTTTACCATATAAAGAAAGAAATTGCATCTGGGAAGTGATACAGTATATACAGTCTAATATTACAACTATAAAATATAGCAGGAGCTCCTTTAACTGTACTATATCTTTATAAAATGAGGTATTGCTTTGCCACAGTTCTCCTTCCTTTGCTAAAACACCACTGTGATATTTGAAACTGAATCTAACTTAACACCATTCCTTGGCAGGACCAAACAAAAACAAAAACAAAAAAGAACAGAAGCATGCAATGCAAACAAAAACAATTTATTAAAGGCAAATTTGGCTGGTAAATCAGGACTCATGTTTTTTCTGGTTCTGTGTCTGTATGTCCTAGAAGTTGGTGCTCACTGGGATATAGCAACTTTAATGTGAAGGAGTCGTCACAAATGTCTGATCAGCCAATCAGAGTTGAATAGAGTTGTGAGTTCCCACTCGCATCAGAACGAGGGGCCTCCTGGTACAACTTGTTTAACAAGCATTTTCCAATATGCCTAATAAGATCCTTCTACATCATAAAATACAAGCTTTTTAAGAAAAGTTATAATGCAGAATAAAAAAGCACCTATTTTAACTATTTTATATTTTTTTCTGTACACATTATGGAGCTGACCGTTTTGTGGAAAGCTTTCCATGTATATTCTTTTTTATAGCACTTATGTTTAGAAACCATCTGAGCAGCCACACATTCATTCTCGTTAGCACAGCTTTGCCGCCTACCAATGAGTGACCAGATAATCTGTGCAGGTTGAGAAGGAGGCGTGGCCACACACATGAAGGCATCAAGCATCTATGTCGTAGGAGGAGGTCCAGACCTAACATCTTGTCCGTCCTGATGGGACATGTGAAATCCCTTCCCAACAAAGATGCTTACTTGGCATTGGTGAGCTCGTCGCGAGAGCAGCTTGGTTATGCTAAAATGTGGCTAACCGTATTTATGCACACGTAAATATGGCTTTGATTTACTGCGGGTAAATTAGAAAAGAGGAGGGTGTCCGACTTTTTTTCTTGTAAATGACAGATGGTGTAACTCTGAGCATTTAACTATTAATTAGACTGTGCAGTAACATAGCTATCAAGTTTTGTGATAGGTACAGAGGGAGATTATGTTAAGGCTGTCGGCGGGTGTGGGGGGTATTCTGGTCTGTGCCATGCTGTCGTTTTTTTTTTTTTGGTCAGCACGCTCTGCTCTTCTACTCCTATACTCTGTCGATTGGTAACAGCAACAGGAACTACAGATGCCCATCAACTACAGCACTTTGAATCGTCTTGTTATTGAAAAGTGCTTTAGAAATAAACTTGCCTTGCCTTGCCTTGCCTTGCCATACCAAACTGGGAAAAAGGCAGAATAACCTCAGCAGGAGGCGGGGCTTAGACTGACCTCTAAATGGACAGTGCAATGAACAGATCCCTCACAGCCCATTCAGTATGGCCTTTATTTTTCAATGGGAGGTATGTCATGTGTGTAAGTTGTCCCATCTACCAGTCCGACCGCAGCCTGCGATGTCATCCACATTGTTACTTGCAGACTCAAACTACAGCATCCCCGGGACTATTTTTCTGTTCACCCGGAAACAAAACGCTGGACTTGTTGGATGTCATCACTATGGAAGCATACAGCTCATCACCATTCAGACCACAGTGTGGTTCATCTCCAGCCTATCTCTAAACTCCTGAATGCAGAGAAACAGCAGTAAGATGCATGGTGAAGGTCTGATGAAACTGAAGAAGCTCTAAAGGGACTGTTTCAGCTGCAGGGTATGAGAAGCGCTATGTGCGCCTCATGGGGAGGACATCAGTATGTATCAGAAAGCATCACAGATTACATGAACTTCTATGCGAACAACTCTGTGCCCGACATAAAGGTATGGTGGCTCACCAGTAACAACCCATGGATCTACCCTGAAATAAAGGCTCTCCCCAAGGAAAGGAGAGCCTTTAGTTCAGGAAACCAGGTGGAGCTGAAAGCTGTGCTGAAGGAAGATCAGTGATGGAAAAAAAAATAAATAATAAATAAATATATATATATATATACCAGCTTATCAATTATGCATTATGTGTTGTCATTTCAGCTTTTAACTTTCTGTTCTCTCTCTTTTCTCTTCATAGTAGGTACACCTGGTCTGGCGTTCTGTTAACTGTGACATCATCCAGAGAAGACGGCTCACACGCTACTACCATCTAATGTAGAACAGATTACTTGATCAATGTGTGCTTCTGTGCTTTTTTGTCTCTCTTGTTGTGTCTCTGTTCTGTCTTCTGTAACCCCCAGTCGGTCGAGGCAGATGACCGTTCATACTGAGCCCGGTTCTGCTGGAGGTTTTCCTTCCCGTTAATGGGGAGTTTTTTTTCCCACTGTCGCTTCATGCTTGCTCAGTATGAGGGATTGCTGCAAAGCCATGTACAATGCAGACGACTCTCCCTGTGGCTCTTCGCTTCTCAAGAAGTGAATGCTGCTTGTCGGGACTTTGATGCAGTTAACTGGTTTCCTTATATAGGAAGTTTTTGACCAATCTGTATAATCTGACCCAATCTGTATAATATTATTGAACTTGACTTTGTAAAGTGCCTTGAGATGACATGTTTCATGATTTGGCGCTATATAAATAAAATTGAATTGAATCGAATTGAACCAGCTGCAGTAGAACAATATCAGTGAAGTTTGGAACAGCGTGCAAACCATTTCCGGTCACAAACCAAGCTTCCAGCCTATAAATAGAGATTTAGGCTGGGTGAATGATCTAAACTTATTGTTCCAGTTTCATCAGACACTCACATCTTCCACAGGCCAAACTTCCCTGCTGCAACCCTCTTATCTTTGATAACGGCCAGCTTTTATCCCCAGCCATCACCTGAGTCATCAATGGAGTTTTCTCTGCTCCAGAAAACTCCATTCCATGCCCCCCCCCCCCCCCCCCCCTCCTCCCAACCACTATCGTTTCTCTTTTTACCACTCCAGGGAAGCAATTAGCTGCAAAAGATCAAGGAGTGAAAGGCTGCAGGTGTGGGTGGCATCAGTTGTAGGGCTCCTGAGGTGCTGCGTAAATCAACTGTGAGGCATCATGTGACACGTTCAGTGCTGAACACCACACATCCGGAGGACGTAAGCAGTGACCCACTGACCTGACCCTGCGTTGTTCTCCGCGCTCTTGTTTACAAAGCCGGGCCTGCCACGCATGCAGTGAAGCGTAGGAGCAAAATGGCGGCGAGCTCGTCCGGCGGATTGAAACGTTGTCTTGCTAACAGCATTAAAAAGTTGTGCAATACTTACTACTTCACTAGACATGTTCCTCCGAAAGGGGATGCTGTTTTGCTTTGCATTTATCCTTTGCAAATATGTGCGTATGAGACGACAGGTAAGAAGGGGGGGGAGGGGGGGGGTTGCAGCTGGAGTGGAGGTAGACAATGCTCAACAGCCCACCTAGTGGTGATTTTGGGTTTCTCATTGCTAATGTCAACTAAACTTTTCTTATATTGCATATATGTACAGTCTCCTATTAATTTGTGTTATATCTGCTTTTGTGTATTTCTGCATGCTTCCATTTGCCACACGCTTAGCTGCTCTTACACCTGGGATTTCCCCACGGTGAGACACTAAAGGATATTTCCAATCAATCCAGCTGTCAGCGAAGGCTTCTTTAACAGAAAGGCCAGTTAATGTTTGACCTCTACATTCAGCTTTCATGCAGGGCTATTCCACGAGGACTGAAAGAGGAGGAGGGATAGCAGTCAGCGGGAGAGGCAGCATTTGTCAGAAAAGACAGCTGATGAAGCTCCTTCAGTGCAGCTCCTAATGAGGGTCCCCGCAGGCTCTGGGCCTCTGGCAACGCTTCAAGGTGACTCAATCCGTTCCAAAAAAAAACTGAACATGAGGACCACTTTAAGAGAGTAAGGTTAAAGAAACTCTGACATTACACAGATGAAGGCCTAAATCATTTAACATTGGGAGAATTTTGCGGTGCTCGCTTCGGATATGGATGTGAAACCAAGAGTTTCTGAATCCCTGACTGCCTTTGGCATGCGGACATGGGAAATAATTAAGACATGTTGCGCACGACATCTGTGAGGGTTCTGAGTTGCCCGAAAAAAAAAAAAAGAGAACCTGCAAAATGGACATTAAAAAATGATGCTACCGCAGACTTGCACAAGAGAAGTTACAAATGCAATCCTCAGCCATGAAAACTTTATTAGGGACATGGAGATATCCTGCTGAAAATAGAAGTGTCTGACATTTAAACTTCAGCAAAGTAAGTTCTTCTTTTTTTTTTTTTTTCTCCACATGTTGATCTTTAAAACAAGTCCAAGCATACCTTGACAAATGTGTAACTCGTGCTCCTGCGCCAGATGACAACACAATATTTATCACTGCAGAAAATGTCAAATTGGACTAAATGAATGTGGAAGTAATGCGAGAGCATGCAAAGCTGAAAATAGAGTGCTCTACCAATGTATTAATACTTTTGAATGTTTTGTCCTATTTTGCTCCAATGTCCACATCTCAGGTGGAACATTCACAGGAACCCGACAGTGAAACATACTGGTGGCAGCATTATGATCTGGGATTCTTTTTCCTGAGCAGTATTAAGGACGTTGGGTGGAGGTGATGGGGACGCTAATGCCCATAGAGCTAAATCGAAAAGTACTTTACTAAGGATATTTTATTTATATAGGACCTTTATTATAGGTATACTGAAAAGGTGATTCACAAAGGCAAAGCATAAGAAATAAGGTAAGGTTAAAAAGGCACCAAAAAAAAGTTAGAACATGTATAAATATACTGCAGTACTCAAAATGGAAATTAATTTTGAACCAGAGAGCTACTTCATTGGTACTGTGTCATACGCAGGGCTACCTGTACTGACCTTTGAACAAGACGAGTCAGAGCTCACCTTAGCTTTACATAAAATAAAAAATTTTCATGCCGTTGCCATTTTTAAAGCTATATAAATGCAAGTGTGATTAAAAAGGAAAAACAACAGGATAGCATCTATATTTAGATGCAGCTAACAGGTGGGTGAGGCTATCTTTTTAAACAGGTCTATGTAGACCCCTGGTCTACATAGTGCAATATCCTGGAGTTTACCATTTGGGTCTTGGGACTAGTAGCAGATTTTGGTTTGGGAACTTTTGGGCTGGAATTGGAGTATGTGGCTTTAACAAGTCAGGAATATTTCTCAAATGATAAAAAGTTCTTTTGAGTTGCCTTCAAGCGACACAGGCCAGTCGAAACACCTGATCTCTTTACATTTGGCCTGATGTTCAAATGGTAAAAAATAAACTACAGCTTGATGAGAGGAACCATGTTCTCCGAGGCAGTGATTAAGGAACAATTTCTTGTCAGAGTTCAGTCAAAGGAAGTTGTTATATTGTTTTTTCTTTTAATCGGTTGGGAATTTCTTTCCCTCAGAATATTAAGAATTTGAAGAATTCTAAATTGTTGAAGGAGCTCTGTAGCTAAAGGTCATGCATATAAGTTAGAAGAGCCATTAGGATATTCCTTAATGATATATGCAGGGGTGTGTGCGTGTAAGTGTAGATGAGATACATAGAGGGAGAGAGAGAGAGAGAGAGAGAGAGAGCGCCTTTGGGTACTGCACATAACTGATCAATTTAATCTGAGATGCTGTGGTCTATACCGGCACAAAAGCTCTTGTTTGAAATCACCACTAAAATGTGAAACTCATTTTATTTTGTCGTTATGAAAGGGTACTGCCTTTGCATACATAACAGGAATCCCACTCCAGTGTTTGTATTGTCCTTTTTGATGAGATGGATCTCGGAAAACAGGTTGTAATCTGCCTTTTAAGCATTCAATCTGCACCTCAGAATTTTATTTTGCAATAAACCAAAAATATGCAACCATTACAAACACTGGTAAACTTTACTGAAAAGTTGCTGCAGCTAATTCAGTAGCAGACCTGGAGCTTTAAATACAAACGAGCTGCAGAGGAAGCAGTGGGTGTTATATTTAGCAAAGCATCTTGTTCTTGGTCCCAATTACAAAATTGCTGTTTTTCTCTATTACCGACTCTGCCCATGGCAAACCTAACCATCCTGTGACCATGTGTTTAGTTTCTGCTCCATAATCCCATTACAATATATACAAGAGCTGGAGTGAAGTGTGGCAAGCGACACTGATGCCATCCTCTGGGGAGCAGGTTTTCCTGTCGGTGAACTGATCGGGATCTGGGAGAGATGCAGGCCTTAATGGGACGAGCAACCAAAGCATTTCCTCCCCAGTGACTTGATGGCAATGGGCCTGTAGTTATTTCTCTTGCTGCTTCCAGGTCTTTTGGAGGGTGAGTATTATAATGGCAGATTTGAGGCAGTCAGGTACATTCGCTTGGGTATTGGACATTTCTAAAATCCTGGAGACAATCTTTCACTCATCAGCACATGATTGCATATCTGTACCTCACCAGGCCCAGCAGTACTTCTTGCATTCACTTGTTTAAATTAACACCTTACCCAGAGTGGATGGAGGGTCTGAGATGTTGCAGTATGCTGGAGAAAGTAAAGATGGTCTGCTTAGCTATTTAGCTCCTCGGGCAGCGGGTCATCAGCTTTCACAGCTGGGTGTCGGCACCAATGCCTCTGTAGCTAATGATGTTGTTTGTTCCCCTCCAGATGTGGTGTGGGTTGCTGTCAGAGAGAGGCGGTCTTCTGTTTTTCCTTTATGTATGATTTTATTTTCTTTGATGCTTTTTTTTTCCAGGTTAGCTCTAGCGGAACTTTGCTGCACTCTCTCTCGCCGGAACTGGAGACAGCGTTGATTAATTGGTTTGGTTGGTTTGGGAAAAGTCTGATGGGTTTGTGGTCTGGTGACACATTTCACAAACTGTGTGAAATGAGGGAGAATGGTGTTTAATTGTGCCTTATTGAAATATCCAGCTAGTACAGTCTGTGAACCCTATCAGAGTGAGCCTTTTGTTGTCTTGTCACGTGTGTGGTGGACTGTCAGGCTAAGATTGGCCTTGGGTGTGATTGTTGCTGTGGTTATGAATGTAGTGTATTCTCTTGGAAGGTAAAAGGAATGGGAGAGAGCACTACTAAGTACGGCGAAGAGTCATCGGGTGTTATTGAACTCTATACTCCACTTTTTGTTTATGTACATTCAGAGTCCACCTCCCTTGCCTTTACCAGTGTCTCTATTTTGATCTTATCAATGGATAGTCCAATTCACTAGCTGTACGGCTGCATCTGGAATTACAGGATGAAGCTAGGTTTCCGTCATTACCGTCTCAGAACAATCATTGGTCAAATTGTCAGTATTATGGGCTCTAGCTTGTTCATGTTGTAAACGGTGGATCCCACATTGGCCAGTAAGATACCCGGGACTGGTGGTTTGTGTGGCCGCTTCTTTAGCCTCGCTAGCAGGCGCGCTTTCGTTTACTTTTCTGCCACTGCCTTCACCACATGGCAGAGTTACTAGCACTGGTGTGGTGCGTCCTCTCCTGTCTTGTGTCAGTACCGCAACTGGCCTCGGTACTGAGAACATGACAGAGGATTTTGACTTAAGTGCTGGACAAAACTGCTGTGTATGGCCTAAACTATCACAGTTATAGCACCTAACATCCTGCCTCTGTGTCTTATTTAAGTGTCTTTTAGCTGGTTGTGTCTGATACAGAGAAGGCTTACTATTACCCCCTAGACCAGGACCACCACCTTGATCACCCCCAAAGGACTTACTTGGCTGCCTGTTGAAGCGGGACTCCCGGCCAAAGTAAGCAGTTCTGGTTCCCTTCCGTGCCGAAACAAACACATCTGCAAGACGGGCTGCTTCTTCTGCTGAGGAAGGATCGTGCTCACGAATCCAGACTTCCAGCTCCGGGTTGACCATACGGAGAAACTGCTCCAGGATAATTTTCTCACAAATTTGCTTCTTCGTAGATTTCTCTGGCTGAACCCAGCGAAAAAACAAGTCTCTGAGGCGCACATAAAGTTCTCGTGGCGTCTCATCAGGTTCATGCTTCAGAGCTCGGAAACATCTTCGGTAAGTCTCATCATTGATCTCATACTTTTCCAGAATTGCTTCTTTCACCTTATCGTAATCGTCTGAATCACGAATGTCCATCAAGATGAAAGCGCTGCGTGCTTTGCCGGTCAGGAGGGGAACTAACCGGACCGCCCACTCTTCTGCTGGCCACCGACAAACTTGGGCCATGCGCTCGAATGTGGTGAGGAAATGTTCAATATCGTCCTCAGGTGACAAGGGGTGTAGCCTGGGCTCCATCTGTGGTTTGTAGCCACTGCTGTAGGCTCTGCTTGGCCCTTCCATGTCACTGTCATTTTCACCATCTGCCTCACTGTCATTTTCACATGATGGCAGCACTCTTCTTTGCCTGGGCTCATCAATCTCGTCAGGCCCAGTCTGAATCAATTGTACCTGCTGCTGGACCATTTTCCATCGCTGCTCTTGGATCACCCCAACTTTCTCCATTTTCTTGTCACGAGCTTCTTGCTGACTCAGCATCAACTTCAAAAGCTGCGTCAGCTCCTCCATCTTGTCTTTAGGAGAGCTGTTTGACGCTGCCCCCTGATGTTGAGGTGAAGCCACGGTTCCTTCATCTGGCTCTTCTCGCTTTCCTCTCGTCATCATCTTCTTTGTAGGTACTCACTGAGGCAGGATACTCCTGACACCAAATGTCGCCACTATCCCACCGTGTGGATCAGTGCAGTCAGGTTGGCACGAGCGGTGGAACAAACAAGGTTGGTACCAATGAAAAAAATTGAGAGGTCAAGCAGTTTTAATGTCCTCAGTTTCCATGTCCTTTTATTTTCCATTCAAAAAAAGTCCAAAAAGTGCAAGTGCATTCAAAAAAGTGCAAGTGCAGTCCATATATGCATGGAGGTTAAGCAGTTTAGTGTTTTTACCTAGTAGCAGCAGGTGGCATTCAGGAAACTCCAACAATCCAACTCATGACTGAATGAACAAGATGGCTTTTTAAAGGGGCCACGCCCAACTAGGTAAAAACCACTTAAAACAACTAGGGGTGTACAAACATTAGTTACTTTAAAACTAATGTAAAATTCCTCCAATAAAAACCCACCAATAATTATGTAGAAATAAACCCACTACTTAAATAGACAAAATCCTAAATTAAACACAATTGCAATAAATAATTTTCCAGCAGTTCTAAAACCAATAAACCACTCCCCCCTGCCTTCTTTGTTCTTGGTCTGGCCCGGAAGGTTTCAAATAGGTGTCTGGTCTCTGGGGAATCTTTTTGCCAGACACCTGGACACAAGAAGAAGAAGGTTAAAAAAAAAATACATTACACCACTCTAAAACCCTTTAAAACATACCACATACACTACACACTGACACAAAGATATCACCAAAATTACATTCATCATTCTTATTTCTACAGGCTGGAGCCGGGGATGTGCAAATTAGTAAAACTTTAAAGTGCTGTGTGCCATCCAAAGTGCTATGTGCATGTTCAAGTGTTTCAGGTAAGAGCTCTCTTTTTACTTCACAGTAACGAACCGGGTCTTCATTACAAGTACAATGTGGGGGAGCAAAGGGGCAAAGCACACACGTGCACCACCTTCAGGACAAAGTATGTCCAAAAATGCAGTATTTATAAGCTAATGGTAATTTAACTGTTCTATGTGCTATGGACAGAGGAGGAATAGTGATCCATGTAGCTCTGGTGTAAAGTTAAAGATAGTGGGAAAAGCACCTCACACCTTCCATAAAGTAAAATAGTGAATCCCTGGTGAAGGCCCTGGGCACCTAGAGGGCACAACATTGTGAACTCTTTAAAGTACCATGCAGAGTATCAGGTATCCTCTGCATTAAAATTAAAAGTGGCCATCATTGGGTTTAAAGATGAACAACAATACAGCAATGACTTACCAAACACAAAATCTCCTACTATGGCACATCAGTAGCCTCGTGAGACCATCTTGATCTCGCGAGCTTTCAAGGTTTCACTCGCAGATCAGTCTGGCTACCCTCCGTTAAAGAAAATTTGGAGCCGTTCACCAAACGAACGTCCAATCAGCGTTGGCTTTGAGGGGGGTTGAGGTGTGACGCAACGGGAAGCGCGTCAGTTCAGTCTAAACAACATGGCGGCTTCAGCCGATGAAACTAGCGTTAGCGCGGCTATCGAGCAAGTTTTATCGGAATTACAGAGTATTTCTTTGCTGAGCTAACGAGCCTTTACCTGCAGCAGCAAGAGTAGCTTGGCTTGTGGTTGTGTTTTCGTCGTCGCTCGTAACAGAGCGACGACGAATCTGATTGGTTTATTTGGCCCGTCTATCACCAACATAGGCCAATCAGCTAACCAGTATTTCCGCCCCTTCCCAAAATTACCTCAACGGAAGGTTTCCAGATGGATATGCGGAGCAAATCTATCTGGCGGAGTCAGGTAAGCACATCAGTCCCCAGACAAACATCTTATAGAACACCTTGGGCTGAGCTAAATCGTGCAATAGATAACAGCTGGGACTCTGGGCAATCCCAGTAATTAAAGCCGAAATAACTATAGACATAATGTGACAAAAGCTGTACAAAAGTATAGACTAAAGTTAGGCTGTTTAATTTTAATGCAAAATGTAAACAGTTGTAAAGCTACCCGCTTGTTTCTCAATCAGTCAGGAAGCATGCTCAGGACCTGAAGCTCGACTTTCATATAAATCAGCCACAGCTGTTCTGTAAACAGTATTATTTCATTATCAGCTCTTAAGGATGCCTTTAATCAGCTGTAGTATGCACGGTGTAGTGTTTTTAAGCACATTGCTGCCTATGCACTGAGTCTAGGAATGCTCTATATAAAGCAGCAAAGCCAAGACAGCTGGCTGACAGCTCCCCACATCAATGAACAGGAATTAAAACACAGCTCCAAATGAGCCGCGGTGGTTGCTGCATTCACGGGGAAGTTTGGAAGAAACAGGATTTTCCCGTGAAAGCTAACAGGCCAAGGTGAAGGCTGGGGTTTCCAGATCTTTGATCTAGAACGACACACTATTTAGAAGTGCCAGAGCTTTGATAAGCCGCCCTCTGATTGAAAACATTGATTATTTAAATCTGTGTATGTGTGGAGAACTAGCTGTACTTTCTTGGCAAGGGATTTGCTGGTGTTTCTGATGTGCCTTAACATCACAAATTGCCTCAGAGCAGCGTATCTGAATGTCTACTTTAGCTCTTCAGTGCTAGATGCGAAATAGCACGCAAATCCTAAATGCTGTGTAAGGAGAGCCCAATAGGGATTTCTTTAGTTTAAAAAATTCAAATTAAGACTAGATAATGGAACCTTAACTGAATAGTAATTAAGTTGGGTCACAAGTTTTAAGATGCTCTAAAATCATCAAGCTTGGTAATCCATTCAGACAAACATGCCAGCTGTTTTGCAAAGATTAGCTAAATTTAGCAACCAAACAAGAAATATAATGTCAGTACAACCTGTACTGTAGTGAATAGAATGTATTTACTTTCACTTGAAAGTCACATTGTCCTGTTTTAACCTAAAAAAAAATAATAATCCACCGTACCAACTGGGCTCAGTCAACCATGTGAAATGACAGACAAAGGCCTCAGATGTTAGCATTTAATTCATAAAAGTGATGACTCCATCAATTAGGGGTCCTAAAAAAAGCATTGGCAGGAAATCAATGCTTTGCTGGATGAAGTATGGATAAAACAACAACTCCCTCTTAATTGGAACCGGCACAGCTGCAGCTCACATCACAGGCTCCCTTGCTGCACATGCAAATCCTATTTTGATTGGGACTGTAACTGCCAGACATAATCGTTGCCAAGATAAAATTCTCTCAGCAGAGCCATGTACATTTTATTATGGTAATGAAGCCCCTGGAATAGGGGGCGCAAGCACAAGAGGTAATCGATAAGGCAATAAACAGCTCATTTGTTCTTGGAAAGCTGTTGGGTCTGAACTGCTAATATATAAATAATATATGCAGGGGCATCTCACTGAATAAGATTTTCATCAAAAAAGTTCATTTATTTCAGTATTTGCCTAAAGGAAGTATTTATATTGGTTGAAACAAAAATGATTGATGCAGAAATGGTCTTTTAGGGCCATATGATGGCCTACACAATCCTGGGGATGACAGTGTACTTGACAGTAGTTCAATATTACTTCCCCAAAGAGTGAAAAGAAAAGAAAGTCACTGCTAAAGAAGTTGGCTGTTCAATGAGCTTTGTGTCAAAGAACAGAAATGGAAAGTTGAGTGGAAGAAAGAAGGTGGTTGAAGCCATAATTATGAAAGCGAATAGAAAAAAACAATTAATATATTGTTGTAAAGAACTGGTAGTGAATATGTCGAGAAGGTCCAATACATCAGATAACCTAATGTGTGCTGCTCCTAAGGACATTCAAAATTGCAGAATTACAAGTCAGCGCTACCAGAGCAGTTTCTATCCTGTCGAAGGTGCATAGCCGCGCTATTTAACTTTTTATTTATACCGATACGTCAGTAGCTCACTCTGGTTGTATACAAAGTTTTTTATGAATTATTATCACGTCCTGTTAACATATTAGTAGTTATTTTGGTATTTTATGCTTTGTTTTTGCTCAATTTGTTTGCAAATAAAGCCTTTAGTGTGTATTTGCAATTTAAATGGAAGTACATTTACAGCAGGGGTTAAAACAAGGAAGTGGGTAACAGCTATTAGCATCTCTAGGCGAAGTAATGAAGAATATTAACTGAAGATCTAGTGGGGAAAAAAAACAAAAATATATGATCTCAAGAGGGAAAAGACTGGAATGTCGCTGGGAATACAGTATGAACATTGGTGTTCACTGAAGCAGACGCTAAATCTACCGAGGCTCAAATGTGACTGCAGAGTTTACTGACATAAATGTTCTGATATGAGGCTCTTAAAGTTAGATTGTTTTATTTAATTAATAACAGTCTTCGATCACGCCGAAATATCGCTTTACTGTTAGGCATTGTAGAGGGACAGCCTCGGTCTGGCATTATTCAATTTTGATTTATTAATTAAGCAAACCGGCATTATGACAGTTATGGAGTACTGTCGCTAGGTGGCGCCAAATCTGTTTATAACTGCTAATTGCGCTGCGGCTATATTAGTCCACAAATAGGACCATCAAAACATTATCAGGATGGAGACTACAACGTTATTTTATCATGTTCAAATGTTTTTTGTCTTTTTTATAAGCATATAATGTGGCTATATACCTATAATATATTTCTTTTTAAAGATAAAGCTTCTGAGCTGCTCTAAAATGCAATGACCAGTCACAGAAATGAGGGGCAATCTTTCATAATATAGCCATCAACCCAAACAGGGATGTGTAAACAGAAAGCTTATCAAGACAAAGATCATCTCAGTGCATAAAATGGAATGCAAGGATTTATGTTTCAGCACCACACCACGATTGCATCTACTAAAATGTTCTATCATCCCTTGATGACTGCTCTGAATGCTCCCTATCGCCAATATAGGAGGGGGCACATTACCCCTATCCTGGCTTCTCTCCACTGGCTCCCTGTACAATCTGTTGAGTTCATTTTAAGATTATATTTATTTTTAAAAGTTTACATGGTCTTGCCTTGTCTTACCTCTCTGAGCTGCTTCAGACAGAGCTTTTAGTGTTGCCGCTCCTAAGTTAAGGGAACATTCTGTCGTTCTATATTAGAAGTGCCACTTTTTTGTCCACTTTTAAAACTCACCTTAAGACACATTTTAATTCCTTGGCTTTTAAGCCAGTTCGATCCCCGCATACTTCCACGGTGGGTCCCTGAGCAAGACCCTTAGCCCAAGATTGCTCGCCGGGCGCTGTGATAGCTGCCCACGGCTCCCTAAGGGATGGGTTAAATGCAGAAGACAAATTTCAATGCAATGACATATAGAGATTTCTTCTTTGTCGTAGCTACTGTTACTTCAAAGGGCTTTATATAGTAGTAGTAGTAGTACTATTCTACATGCCGCCATGGTTATATTCATTGTTTGTGTGCCAGGTAGGTGCTTTTTGTCACTCTATAAAGGCTACCTTTTCAACCGGATAACTGAAATAAAAGAATATTTTAAGCAAGTATTTTAGGTGCTTTGCGCCAATCCAAGCAAAACAGAAATGTTAAATGAATGCGGCCTGGGGAAAAAAAAAAAAGGCTGCGAGGAAATGCAATAAAATCCAGTCTCCTGGAAGATGTACTGGGCACTGCCTTTCCTCTGGAAGCAGAGACGAGCTGGCCATAACTTTTTGTGTTTGCCTGGAAGTGACAAGCTGCATAAGTAGCCCGCGAGAGCTATTCGAGGCTGGATATTAAAGTGAGTCACTTCCCAAAGACTTCATCAGCAGAGATGCATTTGATTATAATCTGGCACAATAAGTGACTTTGGACTCAGTTTTCCTGTCTTTGAACCTTACGGATGTTAAAAAGTTGCGAGTTCGCTGAGGTTAAGATTGCAGCTCCGACTGGTGAACTTGGTCTCCCATGGTTGGTAAAACTAAAAAACCTCTAATCAGAAATCAGCACATCGGAAATCATTGAGGCCTTTTGTCCCTGCGTTCTTCCTATTCTGTTTAACAAATGCGGTTCAATCAGCCTTGCAATGAAAGTATCAGTTTTATCTATGCATGTGTTGAACACTGGCATGGACAATTAACTACTAGTTCATTTTCTAGGGTTTGCACACTTTAAAGCTATGCACTTGTATTTTTCAAACACACTTTTAATACGGCTGGAACTCTCAAACACCATTATTTTTATTTGTTTATAATAAAAATTATAAAAAAAAATAAATCTGTTATACATTTCAGAGTAAATGGAGGCCAGCTAATTTAGTCCCCTCCTTCTGCTCAGCAAAACTGGACATTAAGTCTACAAACCACTGATAAAGCTTTTTATGAAGTAAACAAATGAGGCCAACAAAACAACATTTAAGAACTTTTTTACAATTTTTTTCAAGTGAAAAGATAATATATTAGAGGTAACATATAAAATCACTGCAATAACCTTGTTGCATAAGTATTAGCACCCTTCAACTTATTCTAAGTTGAAGCACCTTTTGATTCAAAAACAGCAGTCTTTAATAGACTGTAAATATTCTATATCTTAGCTAAACTTATCCATACAGCCTAGCAAAATTATTTTCCATTTATTTTTCTCTTCCATGAAATGAAACCGTATAGACAAAAATTACAAAACTTGACTACCAGCTGCTACTTAAAAAATATGCTATGGTTACCATGGGTAAAGAATTTAAAGACACAGTACTTAACCACTGAAACAAAAAGCTACAAAGTGAAACTGTGACCTTCTTGAGCTTGTTTGGGCAGCAACTGCAGCTTTGTGGTTACTGCCACCCAGGCCAGCTCACAGCTTTTTCTAAATGTCTAACTCTAAGCCATTTCAAAACTTTAATATTCTGTTATTTCTGCCTATTCATTTTTAGCTTTTGAGGAGATAGTTGAGGGTTTCAGAACCAAACTGGGTGATAGTTGGAACTGTTAGTTTCAGTCACCTTGACATAAATACTCCATATATAATTCCATCTGAGGAAAAGAAACCCCAGACCATGATTCCTCTGTCACCATATTTCACTGTAAAAAAAAATATTTGGGACCTGACCTGGATTATCTCTGGAAATCCAACATCTGTATATTAAGCCTACTCAACTTTCATTGTTGGCATGGTCTTCTTTGACCAGTAATGGGTTTTGTGTGGCCAAAGCGTACCTTTTGGAATAATGGACCAAAAGTTAAAATTGGTATAATCAGACTAGGCCACGAGGATATAGAGGATTTAAGACAATTCTGGATGTTTTCTTTGAAAGAAAAGTCTTATTTCTGGCGAACACGCTCTTTATTCCAGGACATGTGATTTTTTTTTTCACACATAAAAAACAAGATTTACTTGTGAAACTGTCTTTTCCCATCAACTCTGACCATCTTCCCTGTCCCTGCTGAAGATAAGCACCCCCAGATCATGATGCTGCCACCACCATATCTAACAGTGGGGATGGTGTGTTCAGAGTGATGTGCAGTGTTAGTTCTCAGCCAAAACATCACATTTTGCATTTTGGTCAAAAAGTTACATTTTGGTCTTGTCTGACTAAAGCACCTTCTTCTACATGTTTGCTATGTCACCAACATGGCTTCTGCAAACAGGACTTCTTATGGTTTTCTTTTAACAGTGGCTTTCTTCTTGCCCACGTTTGTGCAGTGCATAGCTGGCCTAAGGACAGATTCCCCCACCTAAACTGTGGATCTCTGCAGTTTGTCCAGAGTCACTATGGGTCTCTTAGCTGCATTTCTGATCAGTGCTCTCCTCGTTCTGCCTGTACGTTTTGGTGGACAGCCTCGTTTTGGTGGTCTACCGTTGTGCCGTACTCTTTCTATTTCCGGATGATGGATTGAACATAATCAAAGATTGGGAAATCTTTTTATAGCCTAAGTCTACTTTAAACTTCGCCACGACTTGATTCCTGACCTGTCTGGTGTGTTCCTTGGACTTGCTCCCCAATATTCCCTAAACCAACCTCTGAGGCCATCACAGAGAAGCTGTATTTGTACTGAGATTGGATTACACACTGGTGGACTGTATTCAGCCATTAGCAATCATGAAGGCAATAGCTTGCACTAAGAGAAAAGGGGGCTGAATAATTTTTGCACACCACACTTTTCAGTTTGTTTGTGAAACATTGTTAAATCATGCTTAATTTTCTTTCTACTTCAAAATCGTATACTACTTTGTGTTGGCTTTTCACATAAAAGTCCTATAAAATATATTTGTTTGTTGTTATAAAGTGAAAAAATTTGGAAAAGTTCAAGGGGTGTGAATACTTTTGCAAGCCACTGTCTGTTAGGCATGTGCTGAAAAAGGCTACATTTACAAAGGTGTAAAAACTCTGTCAGCTATTTCTTTTCAAAGACCCATTATTGTTACGTCGCAAAACTTGAGTTTGAAAGGGCCGTGCGGACTAATAATCAGAGCACTAATTTTCTTTTTTTACGATTGGAGGAAAATGTGAACTAACAGGACAGACATCAAGGTTCCTGAAGCTACTAGGATGAATAATCGTAACAGTTCTAGGCTTGAAAGATCTCCATTTAGATGGAAACCTAACCTATCTCACAAGACTCTGTGCATGGACCAACATGATTTACAGGACTGCTTGCACATTTTATCTTTTTTTTTGCAATGCCAGGAGTCTCTTGGTCGCCTCAGTGGGTGAATTTAAATAAAAAAGATTCCTCTGTGCTGCCTGAATATCCAAAAGGCAGAGAGAGGGTTTATCTCTCCCACATATGCATTGTTCACCCGGCGCTGTTTCCAGAAAAGTTCAGCTGTGATGCCGCTCTTGTCACCCAATGAGTCCATCCAAGCTTGATGCCGAAACAAATGAACTCCCCGAGGGCGTCTTCTTTGTTTCTTTATGCGGGGAATAAATTAATAAAACAAAACTATAGAACTCCAGCAATTGACTTTTATACCCATGTGTGTTCGGGATGTGACTTAGAGGGCTGACATAAGTAGGATTTAAATGAAGACAATAATCCTTGCCCCGCAGGAAGCTATTTCCATAAAAATAATGGTATGACTTCTATTTTTTTTTTTTTTTTTTTCCTTTTCCTACTTGACGCTGTGTAATGTCATTGAGGCGAAACCGCAAATGCATGTCATCAAAGTTAAAGCAGGGGCTTATGGGGGAGGTTTTATCACTCACTTCTGATCCGTTATGTAGTCGGCACGAGAGCGTTACGTGTTTATTGCTCTGAAAGGACAGCACGACGGCGTTCATTCACGTAAACATCTCTGGGACTCGGCTGTGTGTGGGTAGACACAGGCTAAAGGGCCCATTGTGGCACACTTAAAGCCAGGTTAATGCTTTCTATGCACTTTCCTGAAAGGCCGCTCGTCTCCTGTCATTTCGATCACGTCGTCTTTTACAACTTGAGTGGCGGCTATTTTGGCAGCTGCTTCGCCACCTAAGGTGCAGCGATAAGCATGTTCTGTTCTGTGATGAGGGAGAAGGGGGGGGGGGGGGCAAAATGCTGTATCAGGAGGTTTACACTGTTCCTTGTCACGGCTTTGTCTCACCGCTCATCTGTGATAAAATATAACGGCACCATTGCTGCACTGACCAATTCATCGATTTTGAATCGCCGAGGCTGTAACCGCCTTACGTGCTGGCATGTTTTCCGAGATTACGACGCGGAAGGTAGAACGCGCGGTTCTGCTGGGTTGACACCTCTTGTCAGAACCCGTAAATCCGCTTATCCGTGTCCCTTCGAGGGATTTCAAAAGAGCTCGGTGGCAAATTCATTACCTGTGTTGTTTGGAGAAGAAGAACAAGCTTCGGTTGCCAAGAAGCCCCTTGACAAGCCCGTGATTAACCTGCAATTATTTTGTTCTCTTATTTTTCTTTCTAACCAACTCGAGTTTTACCCGGCATTAATATTAAAGATTAACCCCACTGGTGTTGTTGACGCTGACTCAACTTGCCAGATGTCTCCCTTGCCTCCTGACATTGTCAAAGTTGCCAAAATGATTACAAAGTATCCTGCATACAAATCTTATCTATCTATCTATCTATCTCTCTGCTACACTTAAAGGATTTTTAAAAACTCGTAATGTGCAAAAGTAGCGAGGTTTTTGGTGTCCTTGTCTCAACAAGTCCCGACTGCAACATGATTCGCAGTTTGAGATGTTTTTACAAATTGAAATCTGAAAAAACGTTGCACATCTTTGTACGTCAGGAACTATTATTTTTCCTCATTCGATTTGGCGAAAACACAAATTCTGATGCCACCACCGTGTTTCAGTCTGGAAATAAAGGGAATTGGATTATGTCGGTTTATCCTCAACAGTGGACTTTGGGTGGGCCAAAACGTTTTGGTCTTATCTGACCAGGTCACCTTCTTCCACTTGTTTCCTGTACTCCCATAAGGTTAATGGTTAATTGAAAATGGAACTTCTTACAGCTCTTCCATTTTGCCCTGCTTTTTGTGGAGTGACCCCCTTGAGGACATGAGTCTCTCACTTAAATTGTGGATCTTTGCAGCTCTTCCATAGTAACCACGTAACCCTGTCTGACCTAGTAAGTTGGCCACGTTTGTATTGAGACATACAATATGTTCTATCCGAAAACGTATTTTCATTCATGCTGATTTCGGACAGCCTTAAACTCGTACGTCATTACGCGACGGAAGCGCACATGGATGATTCTAGTCAAATCCGGGCCTAGAGCCTTCCGAAAACGAACTACGAAGTGAGCGCTGTCCTCTCTCCTTATTCATTTCCATCAGGTGGACTGTGTGGTATCACTAGCTTTTAATTAGGAGTCTCAGAGAGAGAAACTTTAAGATGAAATGTAAACTTGACTGTGAATGAAATGTATCTAACTGTAAATGCATAATGGTGGTATTCAACACTCCATTCTTGAAATGAACTGGAAAAAAAAAAGGTAGCGGGCTATAATAGAAATTGTTGTCTTGTGATTTCGTGTTTAAATATGTAGAAGGTTTTTAGGAAGTTTGTTTATTCTGTCACTGTCATGATTTCGGGTTTTTTGGACTATTCTGGACTGATTATGTCGCCGCCGGTCAACATCCAATCAGCTCAGTCCAGAATGTCTCGTCTTGCTTCCCCGGCTGCATGCGTTGTCTGCGCCAACGACTTCCGTTGGCTTTTCCTGGGACCGGTCCTCGCCCTGCCCTCGCTAGTCTGCTCGCTATCGCTTGTGTGCACCGCCTGGAAGAAGGATTCCAGTTGGATTCTGCGCGACGCTTACGCTGGAAACACGTCGGCGGTTTCATGTCCGATTTTTGCCTGCAACTGATGTCGCCTGCAGCTTCAAAGCAAGTCTGGTTCTGCTTGCCACTCCGGGTCAGTCTGGTTCTCCCTGCATTAATTTGTTCAAGTCATCCTCTGCCTGCTCACCGGTTTAAACCCTCTGCTAATTCATCTGTCACCTACCACCTGATTAATAAACGTAATGCCGTAACTCTGTGTTTGGCTCGGATAGCAGGTCTGCCACTGAGCATTACAGTACATAGTTATGCCTTAGCTAAACGTGGTACATAAAATTCACGTTTGATAGAACAAGGCCAGATCAAAATCACTCTCGTACAGGGATCAGATAGTTCAAGGCAGTGGCGGTTCTTTCTTAAATGGTTAAATATTTTGTTCACCCCACGTGACCACACACACAAAAGAAATTATGAAGAAAAAAAAAAGAATGGAACCATAATCTTTTTGAAATCATTAATAAAGGAATATTCATCTAGAATGTTCAAATATGTGTTTTAATGCTCCTGTAAATCTAGGTCAGTTCGATTGCCCAAAAAAGGCATCGAAAGTTCCCTTTTTTTGATAATAAAAATGAAAGAATAAATAAACTAAAAGAAGCAAATCGTGTTCAAAAACTCTGTTCACCGTATAACTGTCCAGTTAAGACATTGCTATTCTGGGTATTATCAGTGTGTGTGTGTGTGTGTGTGTGTGTGTAAACACTATTTAATACTGTGCATACCCTGCAGTACCTGCTGACTTGACCTGCAGAATAAACAACTGAAAACCAATAATTTTGTTGTACAGCTGACAAACTTTTTCTCCTTTTTCTTAAATTTGCAGGTGCTCATCCTTTGGGCCATGCTGCTGGGGGAAAAGAGCCATACTGTCCATATCTATCGTCATATCTCTGGAATCCCATGTACTTTAGTGCCTGTGTGTACTTACGTTTGACACAAGGTAACTTACAAAGCAAATGTCATTCTTTTTCACCCGTGGGGCCTTTTTTAATGCCTTTGCATTATTCACAATGATTGTTTTGTGCACGGAGTTGTCAAAATAAGAAAGGGAATGTTTTAATGCCTGACCTTTCCCACGTAGAGCTAGTGTTGATTTTTCTGTTAGCCCAATGATGTTTTAACCTAATATCTTGGCATCTTATGACATTTTCCCTGTATCCACGTGATCATGTGATAGTCTCTTAAATAAATAAGCTGTAATCCAATAATTGAGTTAGCCCTTAAGTGGAAAATAAACTGCTGATTTTTTCTGAGAAGCTGCTCATGGCAGGAACTCCCACTTTTTTGGATAAACGTCCTACACGCGGTGCCGCATCAAGCAATTGCTTTGATGCAATAAAAAAAAAACGTGGTGATGCCCTCACTGATAATAACTTTCACCGGGCACCCTTTTTTTTTTTTTTTTGCATATTACCGGCTCTTTTTGAAATTAATCAGCTGTTATCAGAGCTCCTCGCCCTTATCAGCGAACATATACGGCTGTGTCGAGGTTAATTAAAAGGACTTATCTGTCATTGACGGCCAACCTATGCGATGAGCTTTGTCGTGCCGGCGCGTTTGACCCGTTTCCGTCTGCGCTCTTGTCAGCGTTTTCCATCATGCAAGTTGGAGCTCATTGGGAGGATAGTAATTGTACACCAGACTTGGCTCCACACTCTTCAGCAGCCCGAAGAGAGGCATGGCTGCCCTTCAATAAAGATAATGGAACATGCGCTTCAAAAACAGGCTCACGGGGATGGTTTGGGAAAACTGAACTAAGTTGACGAAAGGAAAAAAAAAAAAAGTCCAGAAATTACTGTGACAAACATAGCTGTAATCAGAGCACGGGAATCATTCAACGTCGAATGCAAACAATCTGATTAGAAAAGTGTTGCGGTGCTAGTTTGCTGACACAAACGACTTACAATCACCCTATTTTAAATATTGATTAGATCAGCTCCGCAGATGCCTGCTGTTCCCTGGTCCAAACAACAATGTAACTCGATCATTTGCGCAAAAGGAGGCCTCGGTGCCAAGTCTTATAATAGAAACAAAGAAGCTCCACCGCTAAGGCAAGAGCCAGAATAAAAGGAAAGATTTTTTGAGTATACTGTGAATGGCCAACATTATCAAGGATACCCTATTCTTAGAAAATGCAAAGAGCATTTCTTATAATGCCACTATTGTGTTTTGCATATTTAATCTCTGCCCCACTTTTTTTGTAGGGCCAAGCCTTAAAACAATGTTGTGCATCTGTTGTGCAAATTTGCAACAAAGGCTGCCTGATGCATTTAACAGAGGAGGAACGAGGTGTTAACATTTCCCAGCCCCAGAAGCTGAGGAAAGTTTGGGAACACGGGTGCCAGTTACAATATCCTGTAAAAGTTGGTTGATTTTAGTAATTTGCTTGAAAATCTTCAACTCATATTGTCAGCCACTTTATTGGGTACATCTGGCGAGCACCAGGTTCTACCCTTGAATTCTTCCTGCCATTGCAGCAGTTTTTCTTAGCTAAACGTCAGATGATGGGGAATCTGAAATTCTACCACATCCCAAACTTCCAAATTGGATTGAAATCTAGTGGCTGTGGACACCTGAACCTTTATTCTTCAAGTCAAATTCCAATCTGTATCATGGCTGAAAACAACCCTTTGAACCAGCAAACACTTGTTCAGTCTGTTATTGTGCAATCATGTCCAAATTATAGCATATTTAGTTTGTTTTTAGCTGAGAAAAATGGCACCCGGTGTTGTCTGCTGCTGTTGTAGCCTATGTTATTCAAAGTTTATTGTGTTGTCCTTTCAGGGTTGTATTCTAGAAACCTAATCTGTATAACTCTTGAGATCATGCCACTGATTTTTAAACTCTTTAATTTTTTTTTTTTTTTTTGATGAAGCCATCTCAAAGTTAGTATGTCCATATTCTTAGTTGTTTTGTTGAAAAATGAGCTTTTTTTCCCCATCTTTGACTGGTAGTTGGAGGTTTTTTGGGTTAGGTTATCTACCTTGACTAAAGCCTCGAAGGATTTTCTGACCAGCAGCATGCTTTACTGTGTATGGTATGTTTTTCTTTTTTTTTTTTTCTTCTTTTTTTGTGAACTATTTGGCACTGTTTTTGTGCCAAACATAACATTGGAAATGCGGGCCAGAAAGATCAGGTTTGGTTTCATCAGATCATTATCACATTCTACCAAACCCTGTGGGGCCTGGGTGTCTTTCTTCACACATAAAGATTTTCATCTTACCAGGTTTTCCCATGACCGGGGATTTTTTTTTTACTTGTACTACATCGCTAGTGCCAGACATAAAATCCTGCGGGTAATTTAATGTATCTGCCCTCACAGCTTTGGGAAAGAAGCTGTTTTTAAGTCTATTAGTTTTTGATTTAATGATTCTAAATCGTTTACTCAATGGAAGAGTGACAAACAGTGCATTGCCCGGGTGGATTGGATCTGTGAAAATCTGCCCTTTTCTGGACTCGTGCTGCATAAACCGTGTCTAGATCTTGTAGACAGCATCCCACAATTCCCTGTACTTGACTTTAATACCGGTGCTACATCCTTCCTCTCCTGTGCCGTGCGGCTCCCATACCACACTGTCATATGTGAGACATAAGAGCAGAAAGTCCAGTCTGCTAGAGTTTTCTGGGGAAGAAGAGTTGTTGTTGGGCCTTCTTCACCATCTGGAAGGTGTTTACAGTCCAGGAAAAGTCAGAGGAGATGTGAATGCCCAGGAACTTTATGCTGTCCACCTCCTCCTCCTCCTGTATGCAGAGATGATTGTGTTCATTGTGTCCACTATAACCTCCTACGTCTTGCTGGTGTTCAGGATCAGGACTGTGGACTTCATCTCTGTAGTGCAGGAGTGTCAAACTCATTTTGGTTGAGGGGCCGCTTACAGCTTAATCTGATCTCAAGAGGGCCACACGAGTTAACTCATTGCAAGATTAAATAGAACTAATAAATGCGGACTTGTTGATTTTTATATTAGGTTAATTTCACTTTTACACAATATATTATGAATAACCTCAGCGTTTTTAAGAAAAGTATGTGCAATTTCAACAATACTTTTACTCAGTTAAACATTTACTTGTGCATTATGCATAAGAACTGATCACAGTGATTGTACAATGTTGAAAAACATTTATTCACATTTTTTGGAACTTAAAAACACTGTCCTGCATGACAAAATACATCAAACAGATAAAATTTAAGAAATGATTTGAATTTTCCAACACCTGAAGCTTAATCTGCTAATGAAAACACAGCGCCCCTCGTGGACAATATTGGAACTGCATATTTTCAATTAAACGAAGTACATGTTTTTTTCAATAATTGTTTTATCATTCTCTTCCTTTTATCTTGTCCACTTGTGAAAGTAAAATCAGATGAGCTCTTTGTGGCATCTTATTGCCACATTGCCAGACAGGACACTGGGAAAAAAAAAAAAAAAAATTATAATGATAATACATTTAGCCACAGGGCCAGACTGAATTGTTCAGCGGGCCGTATGTTTGATACCCCTACTGTAGTGGGTCTCGTCATTGTTTGAAATGAGACCCAACACAGTGGCGTCGTCCGCAAATTTCACCACCATGCTTTGTGGGACGCTTGGCAGAGCGATCGTGGGTAAAGGGAGGAGGTTCGAAGGCACAACCCTGTGGCACGCCAGTGTTGAGGAGGAAAGTTTCCCTATCCTCACCACGCGGCGCCTGTTGGCGAGGAAGTCGCGGACCCGGGAGCAGAACGGTGCAGATTCCCGGTCGTACAGCTTCGGGGGGCCAGCACGTCTGGGAGCACGGTGTCGGAGGCTGAGCTGAAGTCCACGAATGGATGCTGCAGATGAGTCAGAGCCACGTGAAGTGCCAGCAAGACGGCATCTTCTGTAGAGCCATTCTCCCTGTAGGCAAACCGCAATCTGTCCAGGCCAGCAGGGATGGTGCTTTCGAAGTATTTCAGGAGGATCCTCTCGAAGCACTTCAAGATGATGACAGGGGTAAGAGCAACAGGACAGTAATCGCTGAGGCAGGAGATGGTTGTTGTTCTTTTGGCACAGGCACAGCGATGGAGGATTTCAAGGCAGGGCTGGACCAGGGGACCAACCTGGCACCATGTCTGAGCCTGCAGCCTTGGTGATCTACTTTATGGTGGAGGTGACTCCACCTACTCATCTTTGTAGGTCTTCAGTTGCTGGCTATCTTCTTTGTGCTCCACGGTAAATTTTCAACTCTATAAATGATGTTGTGCCTTTTACCTATCTTTTTTTTTACTAGAAGATTTCCCTTATGCTTGAGGCGTGCATATTATTTTAGCTTATTTTAATGTAGTTTCATTCTTTTTAAGATCATAAAAACTTAGCATCTTAACAGGAGTCTTTACACGTTTCATGCCGGCACTACAGAAAGCAACTCCAACCAGCAAAGTTGCATATTTTCCAGGCATTGTAAGCCATGATAGAAAACCTTTCCTTTCTATTAGTTCCAGCATATATAACCGACCACATGAGGACTTTTTTATTTCAGAATCGACAATAACCCTGACCTCCCTTCTTGGAATTTAACACCCTTGTCGGCATCCATCACAGTTGGTGTTGCTGCAGAACAACACTGGTTGTTACTTCCTCCCTCTGGTAGCGGCCGCTTCGGCTCTGCCTTGCCCTTTTTTATCTGTGTGATCACCAGTCGCCACGCGGAGATTAGACACACTGTCCGAGCGACTCCATTCACTGGGGCTGAGAAGGAAAATCTCCGGCCATACGGGAGGATTGAGTAGGTGTTATGCGTGTGTATGTTGTGCTATTCCGAGAGTGCGGCGTCAGAACTGCAGCTTTCCACGGCAAACACTGGCGGCAACTCTCCGTGGCGATCAAATCAGACGTCACAAAGCCCTGCTTGAATCAGCTCTGAAGTTCAGACAAGTTAGAAGTGGCGTAGGCTTGTGTTCGTGTGTGTGTGTGTGTGTGTGTGTGTGTGTGTGTGTGTGTGTGTGTGTGTGTGTGTGTGTGTGTGTGTGTGTGTGTGTGTGTGTGTGTGTGTGTGTGTGTGTGTGCGCACAAGCCAGAACGAAGGAGCAGGCTTCATGTGCCCACGCCCCAGCTACTCCCTGGTCACCACGGTGCCATTCATAGTCACAGTTTGTGACGGCTGTCAGACAAGCCCCACAGCAGATGCCTTGGCTTGCTGATATAGACGGAATGGTTTTCTTCAAGTGTTTTATTTTATCCCAGAGAGAGAGAGAGAGGGAATAAAAGAATGCCTCCAGGTCAGGGTAATTCAACTCACCCGTTTTGGTTTGATACCTAAACTGGCCACGCATGTATGCGTGGCGTGGAGGTAAAAAGCACATGAAGAAAAATGCAGTATATAATAATGACAATAATAAGTATTAGGACAGGAAAAGATCACAGTAGCTTCACAGGGAGGAATACAGTTTGCTCAGCGTCTTATCTCCTCAGATCCTCCCAACTGCATGCGAGCTTTCCATTTAATTTCCTGCCATCTCATTCCATGTTTTTGTTTGTTCTTGCTTCCCTGCCTGATGTTCTTTTCTTAACTTTTTTTTTTAAAGATGGAAACCCTAATCGGTATATCTGTTTGTTGTTTTCCTTCGAATGATCACAATCAAAGCAAACATTATCTGAACTGGGAATGGGAGATTTATCCTCCCTATCATCGTTTTTTTTTTTTTCCCTCATGAGCATCTTTCGGTAAGTGTCTCAGAACTGATAAGAATTATTCTTCATCTTATAATCTTTCTCACAGATTTCCTGTTTTAACATAACGTCTGCCGTCTGCCCTCATCACTCGCCGCTTTATTAGGCACGCCTCTTTATTACTGGAATAAACCCTTATTTGCGTTCTAATAATGTTGATTATTCTGCTTGAATTAGCCATCAGAAGACTAGTGCTTAGTTTTAAATTAACATGGTCAGCAGTAATACTAAGGTAGGTTGTGACATTGAAAAAATTCTATATTGGTACTAATGGGCCAAAGTATGGAAAGGGATTACCCATTGATCTATGCTTTAATGTTATTTGTTTCCCTGGATGCTTTGTCCAGTGTGTTAATGTCCAGTTTTGGTGAGCCTGTGTAAAATGTAGCCTCGGTTTCCTGTTCTTAGGAGACATAAGTGGCAGTCTTTTACTACTGGTGTGCTTTATCTGCTGTACGGCTTGACATATTGTAAGTGTTTTTGTCTTGATTCCTGACATAAACTCGGCATTTTTGTTCAAATAAAAATAAAAGCAAAAATCCTGTTCGCAAGACATCCTCGCCTTGTTTGTCTCTCTTTTTTTTTTTTCCATCTGACATCAAAGAGGAGCGGCCATATTGAAAGTAAAAGAACCTGTTTGTATGACCTTCAACCAAGAAAGTTATAAAAAAAAGTGGTCTCAGACAACATATTTCATCCCACATTCTGGTTGTATTTATTTAAGTTTCAGCATTTGTCCCAGTCCAGCGCTGCTGTCTCTCTTATCTGTTTCCTTGACAGTGACGGATATTTTGTCCCAACCACAGTATCTGCAGGACACCTATAATATGAGGCTCCAGCACATCCCCTGAAATGCTTTATCATTTGTTTCTAAAGATATACCTGGCTTGACACATACAGCTGCGGTCTTCAACACATGACTTCCTCCCGTCTATGTATCAAAACAGAAAATAAAGCTTGGCATAGAAGCAAACTGCTCTACAAAAAAAAAAAAAAAACAGAAAAACTCATTGATAATTCTGCTTTGGAAATTTTTAAAATGCAGTTACAGTTAATTGTGTCCAGTCAAAACTGAAAACCTGTTTATTTCCTGATTAATGAACTGCAAACTTTGTTTTGTAAATCAGAAAGTGAGTGGAAAGGGGAAAAAAATGACAAGAAATCCAACTTACAGTACTATATGTGCAAAAATGTGGTCAAGGATTACATTGTTGCCACAAGCAGGACTTTTTTAAAAGCAGTTATCACTCGCAATCCTTCTTTGGGATGAATTGTCTCCTGAGCAGACATTGTGCTGCTTAACAAAAGGAAAATAATAATCTAATTAACTTTTATTTTGAGGAGTGCTTTTTATGAAAACGTTCTCTTTGGGTGCAGTTGTGGATATGGTAAAAAAAAAAATTACTTACTGCTTATTTCAGTGGCTTCTTGAGCTCAAGCAGCAGCTGCCAGTAAGACGTTACTTCCTAAGCAGTGGTAGTCCTAGATACAGGAAAAAATGAAACAAAGAAACAATGTGATTTAATACAGGACTGTCTCAGAAAATTACAATATTGTGATAAAGTTCTTTATTTTCTGTAATGCAAGTAAAAACCTTGAAATGTCATACATTCTGGATTCATTACAAATCAACTGAAATATTGCAAGCCTTTTATTGTTTTAATATCGCTGATTATGGTTTACAGCTTAAGAAACCCAAATATCCTATCTCAAAATATTAGAATATCGTGAAAAAGTATACTAGTAGGCTATTCAACTAATCACTTGAATCGTCTAATTAACTCGACACACTGCAAGGGTTTCCTGAGCCTTGAAAAACACTCAGCTTGGTTCAGTAAACTAAATCACAAGTATGGTAGTGGTTAAGAGACGACATAAGATTCTCACAGTAACTGGTGTACTGACCATGCCATTACTGTCCTTGATTGGCCTGCCAATTTCCCTGACCTGAACCCCATAGAGAATTTGTGGGGTATTGTGAAGAAGAAGCTGAAAGACACCAGACCCAACAATGCAAATGAGCTAAAGGCCGCTATTGAAGCATCCTGGGCATCCATAACACCTCAGCAATGCCACAGACTGATTGCCTCCATGCCACGCCGCATTGATGCAGTAATCTGTGCAAAAGGATTCCCAACCAAGTACTGAGTGCATTAATGGACATTTTCAAATGTTTGATTTTGTTTTGCTGTTATAATTTTTTTTTTACTTGGTCTGAGGGAATATTCTAATATTTTGAGATAGGATTTTTGAGTTTTCTTCAGCTGTACGCCATAATCAGCGATATTAAAACAATAAAAGGCTTGCGATATTTCAGTTGATTTGTAATGAATCCAGAATGTATGACATTTCATGTTTTTTAATTGCATTACAGAAAATAAAGAACTTTATCAAAATATTCTAATTTTCTGAGACAGTCCTGTATATTAAGCCGAAAAAAGCCATTCGCGGCTCTGGGACTGCGGGTCAGAGACCCCTGATCTCGCAGATGAACACTGCGATCCTTTTTTGATACGGCTGAAGCTAAAAGTTCAACACCTTAAATTTGAAATCGTTCACATAAAACGGTTAAGCTAAAAATTTCAATTGGCCCATCAGGTATGATTGTCTTGTCAGCGCATATCATCATAAGACACTGATCTAGTACGATGTCTTAAGTACAGGGACTATACCCCATATTATCGAAAGCTGAGCTCTTTATTGATGATTGACGAGCCTGAGAACTCTCGACTTTTGTCACGGTGCAACACTGGTGTGACCTTTAATCCAAGTTCATGACTGGAAAGATGGCAACTGCCCTAAATATTTGTTCTACCTGTAAATAGTATTTCCTTCTAGCAAAGGATTAAAAATAAACCTTAAACATTTCCAGACTAAGGTCATTGTGGATGTTTTTTTTCTGTAATCTTAATCTTTTCTCTGTTGTTGTACAGGGTGTCTGGGGGGAAGCAGTTCCAAAACGGCTTTTTGAGACCAATCTTTTATTGTTAATTTCAGTATGATGACTATTAGATAACAACATTGTTTGACGACTTATGACAAAATGTAATCATATTTTCAAGGTTATTTATAATGTAAAAAAAAACCCTTCATGTGAATCGGCAGTTAAAGATTGCAAAATTTAATCATAGTATTCTACGTGTCCTTTACTCCTAGAGCCTGGACCTCAAGGAGTAAACACACGAAGCAGGAATCATCATTTATCAAACGGATGTTCATATTTTACCTGTGCATTTCAGTGTGGCAGCTGCCTGGGCTGAATGTACCTGTTTGAACTCAAGATTGCTGGTTCTCATCATTTGGAAAATGTTAGATTTTGCAGACTAAAGAATGAATGAGAAAAAAAAACTAGTATTGGGGAAAGTGCCTGGAAGGCTGCAGAATGAAATGTCACCAGTCTTGTACCGCAAAAAGCAACAAGTCATTGCGAGTGCAAAATGAATGCAGTCACCAGGTTTCTTTCCTTCCCGTCTTTCCTTGGGGAACAGTTGTGTATGAGGGTGGGTGGAGAGCAATCACATTTATCTCCATTGCACACCCCCAAAGCTAAGATAAATGAGTTCAAATGATGGAGTATTTGCATCACTGAGCAAGGGTTTGGATGAATGAGCCCCAGCTATTGATGAAATCCTATTCCAGGCTCGTATGACATTCATCCAATTCATTCACTCCATTCAATTGCCTCAAGTGCAAGCCATGGTCTTTAAATTTGCCTGAATATGCAGAAAGGTATGGATCCAAAGTTTTTATCAAGATGAATACTGGTGTTAAAAGGGTTCACAGATTTGTGATTATCTCTCTTTTTTGCCGTAGGTTTATTAACTGTGAGGCCAAGAACTTAAAAACTTTACAAAGGAATATAAAGATGGGAAACCGAGCAGATTCAATGGATCCAAGAGATTTTTGCGCCATTTCATTGTTAATTTTGTCCAATAAGAACACTTTTTCTAAAAACACGACATTCTAAGCTGCTGTCACTTGTATCATGGACGTTTCCCATTGAAAGACGTGTTGGTGAGGTCTAAACATGAGGAAATGACCCATATTTTGAGGAACATCTTTTCCGGTCACATATTTAAAGTAGGTCAGTTGCAGCTTATGCGCTACCAGTTATTAATGAGTTGTTAAGTGGTCATCATTTTTTGTAACAAAATGTTTACGTGACCTGTGGTGTAGAAAAGTGGTACTTAAATTAACTACCATTTTTGTATGTTAAGACAAAACTGGATAATTCACACTTCACAGATATGAGGAAAAAAAAGACAAAAGTGATTTATTTCTTCTTTTTTTTTTTTTTTTTTTTTTTTTTTTTTTTTTTTTTTTTCCCAGTGTCCTGTCTAGCACTATGGCAATAGGAATTGATATCTCAATGCCAGATGGAGCTCGACAGATTTTGCTTTTACAAGTGGAGCAAACAGCTTTCGCCATAGTGCTCCACTTGATTTATGCTTGTAAATAGCTTTTATTATGATTCCTGCAAGGAGAATTTCAAATTATATGGACATGACAATGGGAGAGTAAAGGAAGAACAAAAAGTGAAAGAAAAGAAAAAAAAAAAAGAGTAGAGGTGAAAGAAAGAGGAGATAAAAGGAAGAGAATGATAAAATGTCCTCTGTCTGCTCCATCACCTGGAAAGAGACACAAAAAGAACAGCACAACCAACAGACATAAAGCAACAGATACACTCTAATAACACCTAGATGCCATTGCTAAATCATATATATTATTATGTAAGCTGACATGTGTAATGTGATATTTGAAAAAAGAAAGTGACACAACATAAATAAATAAATAAATAAATTATAAGATTACTGTATATAAGTGAACACTTAATACCTGGGACCCAGCACCAGTGGGAGATGTGAAAGTGCACTAGTTTAGGTGAAGATTATCCAGAAATAGCTTGATAGTGATTGTGGAGAACCAAAGACCCACCTTCCCCGAGCACAGAGGCAGGCGTCAGGGGACCCGTAACCCCGGACTCCCAAAGGGGTCCCTAAAGCAGGTCGCCCAGGGGGGGCCGACACAGGATATCTGCAACCCCCCCCCCCCAAGGAAGGAGCAGAGACGACCCCGAGGAAATCCCCCAGCCACCGCAATGCCGACGCCCTCAAGAGCCGCGGAGACGAGCCCGTGGGCTCCGCCGGCAGCCAGCCCCGCTGAAGTGGTCCCGGCCATGGGCCCTGAGGGCCAGAGGCCCCAGGGGCGCCCCGCCCCCGCGACGAGGGCCCCGGCCGCCCCCCGGGGGGCCAGGCCCCGCGAAGAGGCCGCCAAGAGCGGGCCGGCGCACGCCCGGGAACCCGCCCCAAACCCGAAGCCAACTAATGCGCCAGGGGGCCAAGGCGCCCGCCAACGAAGTGGAGGAGGGCAGGACGTGGGGGGATGGGCTCCGCACCTATCGGAGACTTGAGATGTTCTTGGGAGAGGGAGCGGACCACACCCATACCTGGAAAAAAACAAAAAAAAAAAAAAAAAAAAAAAAAAAAAAACTCATTCACCCCATCCCTCCCTTGTGCCCCACTCGCCACACACAGAAAAAAAAAAAAAAACTCATTCACCCCATCCCTCCCTTGTGCCCCACTCGCCACACAAAAAAAAAAAAAAAATGTGCTGTACACACATTCCCACATAACACTCACATCCAACACTGACCAAAGGGGGGGGGGACACCCCAAATCGACTATACGACTGCTTGTGCCCGACCCCCGGCCCCCGACCAGACGCCCCCCGGACCGGGCCCCCCCAAGAGGGCGGGCCAACACGACCCGCACGAGCCACCCGGCCAGAGCCCCCCCCTCCCCCTAAATACCTAATAAACCCACTCCCTCCCCCCACCTTACCCTTGCCATCCCTGCCCCCCGCCCCCTGGGGGGAGCGGAGGCATCAGCCCCAGACCTGGTAGGCCGCTGACTGCACACCGCAGCCCCCCGCCAAGACCCCGGACACAGTGGCCCGCACCTCCTCCAGGCCCCAGACTCCTTGCCTCCATCGGAGAACGGGGGTGTGCAGAAGACCCCGACCCTCCCTACGCCTGCTCAAATGTTGTGTTGTTGCATGTTGTTCTCAAGTGCGTTTAAAAACTGGGAGCGCCGAAGGGGATGCACGGCACAGCCCACCCCCCTTTCGGAAGGTAGCTGTTGCCAGCGCACCCCTTCCGTGTGACTGCCCAGAACCCTCAATGTCTAAGTGGGAGAGGAGGTGAAGGGAGCCGTCCGAGGTGAGGCCCACACAACATAAGCCCCCTCCCAGACGTCTTCCCCCCCCCCCCCCCTACCATGGCCTATATGAGTGTGTGATGTGAAAAATGTTTGAAGTGAAAGTGTCTAAGATGCAAAATAAAATTGGGGAGAGGGGCGTCACCAGAAAGTGGCAACCTCCAGTAACGCCCCCTCCCTCATGACCTGCATGTGTGGCGGCGTGATGGAGCAGGCAGAGGGAGGAGTCCGGGGATGGGGAGCAAATGACTGGGAAGCCAACCCAGGGAGCCAGCTCCCCTACTGACTCCAATAGGCACCCCCGCTCCCCGAAAGCCCCACCTAGAGAAGGGGGCCTCGCCAGCGGCACCACCGTAGCCCGGGGGCCAGGGAGAGGCCGCAGGGCCCGCCAGCCAACCACCCACCAGGACCAACACCTAAGCCCCCCCCAGCCCACCCACCAAGCCTACTTAAACTAAATAAATAAATAAATAAATAAATAAATAAATAATAATAATAATAATAATAATAATAATAATAAGAGGGGGGGACCCTGGCCAGCCGGCCCGCACGAGCCACCCCAACCCCACCCCCCAGGTGAAACCCGCACCGGAAGACGACACAGACCAGGACCGGGACAGGGGGCCGGACACAAGCCCACCAGAACGTCAACCCCCCCCCCCAACCCCCCCCCCCCCCCCCCCCCCACCCGTGGATTTAATCCCTCCCCAACACTAACGTTCAAACAACTCACCATACATTCGACAGTAGACATCCAGGCTGGGTAGATCCCTACTCCCCCTCCTTTCCCCCTCCCCCCACTGGCAGAGTGCCTTTCCAATAAAGGAGAAGAGCATCTGCCCAGAGGTGTTAATGACCATGCCCCCCTACCAGCTCAACGGGCCCCGAGACCCCCCAGCGCACCAGAGGCCCCGTGCAGGGGCGGACACCCGGGCGCGCGCCGGCCCACACCAAAAGCGGCACACCCCCCGGAACCGGAACCCCCGAGGCCCCGCCGGGGCCCGCGCCCGAGGGCGGCGCGCCCCAGGGACCCCAGACCCCCAGACCCACCCCGGCCCCACCCAGCGGCAGCACAGCTACCAGGTCAGTAACCCACGTCCGTCAACACGCAGCTCCCAAAGAGCGCCGCAAGCGGCTGCTGTAGGCCACCCGTAGGCCTCCCAAACTCCTCCCAGATGGGGGCAACAGACCCCGGAGCCGGATCCACCAGGCGCCCTACTCCAAGTGCCCCCAGGGCCCCAGGAACCCCTCCATCCAGCCACTGCGCCCTGCAGGAAGCAACCCACCGCCCCCTATTCCACTAAGTGATGGTGTTGATCAGAGGAGCCCAAAAAGACCAATCAGATGTGGAAGCAGATGCTGTCTCTAGATTAATATGATCCAACAAAAGATCTCTATACTGATTGATACTGAGATTTTGTTTACTTTTCCAATTCATGAGGATAGTTTTCTTTGCGATGCATAAAGCAGTAAAAACCATGTAAACTATTTCTTTTTTCAGAGGACTTTCCTCAAAATTACCGAGCAGGCAAACTGATGGGGATGGTGTAATCTTACAGCTCAAGCACCTTGATAAGTCCTTACATATCTGTGTCCAGAACCTCTGGACTGGTGTGCATAACCATAACGCATGAAAATAATTATCAGGATGATTGCCTATGCAGTGTGGGCAGATATTAGATTGTGCCAGACCCATCTTGAATAATCTTTGTCCTGTATAATGTACTCTGTGAAGGATTTTGTATTGTATTAGTTGTAAGTTGGTGTTTCTAGTCAATTTGAAAGTTCTTAGACATGTCTGAGCCCAGAAATTTTGTTCAGAGGTGCCTGATAAATCTTTTTCCCACTTCATTATAGGAAGAGATATCGAATCATCTATTTTAGTCAGTGTCCTGTATGATTTAGACAGTAGTTTGGGGGGGGTTAGATCTAAGAACTCTATTATATTAGTTGGGACTTGTAAACCACCATTAATATGCTTATATTTATTTTTAATTATAGATTTAAGTTGTTCATATTCCAAGAATTTATTTTTACTGATGCCATATTGCATATTTAGTTTAGCAAAATTGATGAACTCGGTTCCGTCAAGTAGATGTTCCAGATATTTAATACCTTTATTCTTCCAGTATGTAAAGTTTATCATTTTATTATTTTGTAGGATATCAGGGTTATTCCAGATAGGTGTACGACTGCATGGGAAAAGGGATGACTTTGTCATTTTGAGGAACTCCCACCATGCTGTCAGAGTAGAACTAATGTTGATATATTTGAAGCATGTATGCCGTTTTATATTTGAGCTTATAAACGGCAGATCTGAAATCATGATATTATTGCACATTTCCTGTTCTATATCTAACCAAGGCTCATCTAAAAGACTATTTTTTATCCATTTAGAGATGTATTGTAGCCTATTTGCTAAGTAATAGTTATGGAAGTTAGGCAGATCTAATCCTCCCCTGTCTTTAGTCTTCTGTATTGTCTTTAAGCTAATACGTGGGGGTTTATCTTTCCAAAGAAATCTAGAAATGGCAGAGTCTAGAGATTTAAACCAGTCAGATGATGGTTTATTGGGGACCATTGAAAATAAATAATTAATTCTAGGTAGGACCATCATTTTTATTGAAGCTACCCTACCCATAAGTGTGATTGGAAGCGATTTCCATCTTTCAAGGTCCTCTTCTATCCTGTTTAAAAGTGGGGCATGGTTAAGTTTAAGTAAATCTGTTAATTTATTCGACACAGTAATACCTAAATATTTAATATTTCCTGATTGCATTTGTAAATTTAGGGAGTTTTCGAGAGAGCAATTAATTGACAGTACCGTAGATTTAGACCAGTTTAACGAGTAATCTGATACTTTGGAGAAAGATTCTAGTATTCTAATTACTTGTAAAAGAGAATTATTTGAATGCTGGAGATAAAGTAATACATCATCCGCGTACAGACTAATCTTGTGCTCTATTTTCATGCATTTTATACCTTTTACAGCTTTTGTTTGTCTGATAGTTGCTGCTAGAGGTTCTATAAAGATGGCAAAAAGTGATGGAGAAAGAGGGCATCCTTGCCTGGTGCCCCTCTGTAGACAAAAACTGGAAGATATTTGATTATTTGTCCTGACACAGGCTGTTGGAGAATTGTATAGAATTTTTAACCAGTTTATGAATAAATCGCCAAAACCGAATTTATGAAGAGTAGCGAATAAAAATTTCCAATTTACTCTATCAAATGCTTTTTCTGCGTCTAAAGACAATATATTGGTTTTAATGTTTTTACTGTAGGAATAATCAATTAAATTAAGTAATCGGCGTGTATTTGTGGATGACTGCCTTCCTCTGATGAAACCAGTTTGATCTGGATGTATTATGAGAGGAGTTACTTTGTCTAATCTTTTTGCTAAAGCTTTACAGATTATCTTAATATCCACATTAATTAAGGATATGGGACGATAACTAGTGGGCAACACAGGATCTTTGTCTGGCTTGAGCAGAAGGCTGATGGTGGCAGAGTTCATATTAGCTGGAAATCTACCTTTTTCCTGTATTTCCTGCAACATTCTGTGGAACGTTGGGGCTAGAATATTCCAGAACTCTTTATAAAACTCAGTGGGGAATCCATCTGGACCTGGAGCCTTTTTATTAGGCATGCTTTTAAGAGCTTCCTGGGTTTCAGCTGTTGTCAGCGGGGAATCCAGTGTCATTCTTTGGTTATCTGATAATTTAGGAAGTGTAATTTTATCCAGAAATTGCTTAATATCCTTCTCTGATGGATTTATCTGTGGTGTGTATAAAGATTTGTAGAAATCGCGGAAGGTATTATTTATACACTCTGGTTCACTTACTGTATTACCAGTTGAATCTGTAACTGCAAATATAGTAGTTTTCTCCTTATTTATTTTAAGCTGATTATCTAGAAAGCTTCCTGACTTATTGCCATGTTCAAAATTTTCTATTCGGAGCCTTTGTATTAGAAATGTATTTTGCTTTTCAATATAGTGGTTTAATTCTAATTTTACTTCACGGATTTTACCTAACTTCCCTTCTTCTTGAGATAAATCTAGTAACTTAAGTTTTTCTTCTAATTCCTGAATCTTTTTGTTTTCTTTTTTCTTTTTATGAGATGAGAAAGAAATTATTTTACCTCTCATCACTGCTTTTCCAGCTTCCCACAATATCGATGCCGATGTACCTGGTTGATCATTGTATTCTAAGTATGAAGCCCACTGTTCTTTAATGAATTTTATAAATTCTTCATCTTTAAGCAGTGATGTATTAAATCTCCAGCTTTTGTTTTGTGTGGTTATTTTTTTATTAATTAAGGTGAGAGTAACAGGAGCGTGATCACTGATAGCAATAGGATGAATTACCGTCTCTGAAACGACCGACAGCAGTGAGCTACTTATAAGAAAGTAGTCCAGACGAGAGTACGAATGGTGAACATTTGAGAAAAAGGTGTATTCTTTACTAATAGGATGAAGAGAACGCCATGCATCGCAAAGACCAAAATCACTCATGTATTGTTTGACTACATTTACTGACTGCCAACTACGCTGAGTCCCTGTTTTATTCAACCTGTCTATATCGTTATTTAAACCAAAGTTGAAGTCACCTCCTATAATTAGTGAACAATCCCCGTGTTTTGAAAGTGCAAGGAAGAATTGGTGGAAAAAAGAGGGGTCATCAACATTTGGACCATATATACTGACAATACATAGCTTCTGGTTATGGATAGCTATTTTAATTATTATGTATCTACCTTCAGGGTCTATAGTTTTATCTAATATTTTAAAACTAACGCTTTTGTGGATTAAGATTGCTACACCTCTCTGTCTAGAGTTATAGCAGGCCGCAAACACATTAGGGAACTCAGGTGAATTAAGCTCACTTGCATTTGTAGCTGATTTGTGGGTTTCTTGCAATAATACAACATCTGCCTTTAATCTAATAAGCTGGTTAATGATCTTCATTTTTTTCTCTCTGGTGCCAGCCCCATGCACATTCCATGTCACAAACTTTACATTCGCCATAGATGTGAGTGAGAAGTTAGAAGGTGCATGCCCTTGAGAAAATAGTCATACATAGACCCAGGTAGCATCATATGATGTGCTTGTGATTGACTGATGTTCAGGAAAGAAGCAGACAGATAAGATAGAAATACACAAAAAAATAAAAAAGTGCAAAGAGTAAGAGAGTGTGTAAAGGGATAAACCATAGCCCGTGCCTTCTGTACCCAACCGTGAACACCAACCATACCAACGTACTCTTTAGCTGTGCGTGTATTTAATTTATCACCGTGTACCAATCTGTGCGTCTTATTTATTTATTTATTTTATTTATTTATTTTAAATCATTGAAACATGCTTTAAGTCCACCTGTGGTGTAACTAATAAAGCCATGGGGTGATCTTCTGATCCCTGAACAACTGTCCATTAATATAAAGTCTGTCAACCGATATGGTGGCTTTAACGCCGTCCATCATGTATTTCTTCCTGATTGGGAACAGCACTCGCCTGCGATCTAGGATTTCCTTAGGAAACTGATCATTAACACTAAAGTCTGTCCCTCTCAGTTCCCTGCCGCAACTTCTAACGAGTTCTTTTTGTTTATAATGCTCAAATTTAGCTATGATCGGGCGAGGACGGGTTTTGTCGGGTTTCTTACCTCCGAGCCGGTGGACTCGATGAAAAGTGATGTTTTTTACCTGATCCGCCGGGATTTTTAGCTTCTGCTGGAGAAAGTTCCGGACCGTTTCTTCTGCTATCTCTCCCTGCTGCTCCTGAATGCCTGCAAAGACGAGATTATCTCTCATACTTCGCGACTGTATGTCCAGAATGGATTCCTTCATTTTCTTATTTTCGCCGGAAAGCTGGATAATCCCTTCGGTCAGCTCCGTAACCTTCTCCCTCAGCGCGTCGTTCTCGGCGGCCATAGCTGTTAGCTGGGCTTGGCTAAACTCCACCGATTCTCTCAGAGACTGAAACTCCTTGTGTAGAACCTCTACCAAGGCAAGACGCGCATCAAGGCTGGTAAGCTTCTTGTCGATGGATTCCAAGATGTCGCTGAAGTTCCTGTCTGGGGATAAAGTGGAAGAAGAAGCACTGGTGGAATTAGAACGAGTGCGCTTAAGTGACGGTGTGCTAGCAGCTGTAGGCTTCTGGGCCTTCCCCATCACGATGCTATCAAAACACTCGTCCAGGTAGCACTCCAGGCTCGTCACGGTCTCTTCGTCCAGTTTGTTCCCTCGTAGAAAATAAGACAGTTGTAAATGTTTGGGCTTTAACTTTGTATTATTTTTAGTTATTGGTTCGTTCTTACCTTAGCTTGTTTGATTTGTTACATGAACGCCTCCATTATACTTACGCACAGCTCTCGCGAGATCTCAGCCGCTCATCTCACCTCAGCCGATTTATTTCTTCACTTCTAAACCATGGTAAACATGTTTTTAGATAAACCAACATTTGTTGCAAGATATATAGGTATATAGCCTTGTAATATGCTTATAAAAAGACCAAAAACCGTTTGATCATGATACAATAAGGTTATGCAGGAATTACCTAGCCATCTTGACAGTGTTTTGATTGTCCTTTTTGAGTCAAAAGATCATATTGGTTGCGCTTTTTTTCCTTGGACCAAAATAAACACAAAAGGCTTTATTTACTAACAAACTGAGCAAAAACAAGGCATAAAACACCAAAAATAGCAACTAATACGCCAGCAGGACGTGATAATCTTTCATAAAAACCTTGTATGCAACTGCTCCACCGCCTCCCCCTGTATGCAGAGAGGAGCGCGTTCATTCCTCCTGGACCTCCTATAGTCTATTATTACCTCCTTGGTCTTACTCGTATTCAGGATCAGAATGAACTCATCATTGTTGGAGATGAGACCCACTACAGTGGTGTTGTCTGCACACTTCACCACTTTGTGGGGTGGATAGCAGAACAGTCCTGAGTTAAAAAAGGGAGAAGAGAGCAGGGCCGAGGACACAGCCCTGCGGCGTACCTGTTTTGGGGATGAGTGGAGCAGATGTGGGTTTTCCTATTCTCGGCACCTGGGGTCTCTGTTGGTGAGGAAGTCACTGATCCAGGAGCAGAGAGGTGTGGGTAATCCCATATTGCTTCAAAGCTAGCATGTCTTGGAGCACGGTGTTGAAGGCTGAGCTGAAGTCCATGAAGAGCATCCTAACATAAGTGTTGGGATTCTACCTCGCTGTCTACTTCTTCCCGAATTTGCTTTGCTTACCCCGATTCCTGGGCGTCCATAGCGGATAGAGTGGAGCTTCTATGGTCCATTGCAGGTCGGGATAAATAAAGTGCCGTTTGGACGGTCGGAGTGATCTGTGCACTCTGGGGTTGTTTCTCAGTTCCAACAGCTCATCTCTCTTGTATTGTATTAGAGCTTGGAGTGGTGATACCACGAATAAGAACACAAAAAGAAACGAAATTAGCCAGAGCGCATTGGCTGTTGCAGAGTCCTGCACCGCCATATTCTTACGTAAATGATCAATACTTGCATACAGATAAAATCATACCCTGATGTGCATGTGCTGGAGGAGCTGATGATTAGTAAAGGCTCCGCACCTTGTTGTGCCATTGGCAAAGAAAAGTCGTCCCGTGTCGTCCCCGGTTTACTGCTTGCTCCTACGACAAAAAGCCAGGACTCGCTCGATCGATCACGCATTTAGTCAATTGTTATCAAACTACGTCTTTTAACTCATAATACAATACATTGTGTAAAAAGCATTTTTCTTAACCAGTACAGCTCTTTTAAGTTACCGTGTAAAAAAAGATTAAGGAACTTATCAGACTACATAAAAAGAAAAATGACCGGTTTGGCTTCATTATTTATTTTTTTATAATCTTGCTGCTGGTCCAGGGTCACACCTCTACCACCCGCTTAAAAGGCAGCCACAGCACAGCTGTGGCACAACAGTTAACTTCGGAGTGTCAAACTTTTTTTAATAGGGAGTTTTGGGGTCACTGCACGCTGAAGTCACAGGCAATGTGACACAGACGGCTCTCAAGTTGGGCCACGTCCCAGAAGATTCAATATTCCATTAGGACTATTATTTCTAAAGTAGATTAATCCCTGTCATTTAACGCTTGGCTGATGTCCATTTGAAGTCATTATGTAGAGGCACTGACAATGTTTCATAAATTATTCACAGCTTTATCTGGGACGCTCTTCACTCACTATGCTAGAACTTAAAGATAGATCGCTTGTTAAAAAAAAAAAAATAAAACATGCTTACCTTCATGAACACAATGGAAAGATCTCAGACATGCATTTTTTGTCACCCTTTCATGTAGAATATCAATAGATTGAATTAACTACCCATGTTTTTTACTTATAAAATGTAAAGCATGTATCTGAAAGCTAGAAAAGATCCAGCACATTGAAGTCTGTCATGACAATTAGTTGTAGTTTTTATTATAAATAAGAAATTTGAATAAGCTCGGCCGGGTTCTTAGTCAAACCACCTTTTGCTACAAGCCGCAAATCTCTAGAAGTTTTTCTCCACCAGCTTTGGACAACTCAGAACTAAATGTTCTGCCCCAATCTGTCTGTTACAAAATAGCTTAAAAGTTAAGTCAAACTGGATGAAGTGTGTTTGGGAACTATCCCAATTTGAATTAGGTGTGGACTTTGACTAGACCATTCTCATACTGTGGGTATTACAGCTCTGGCTTTGTATTAAGGTGACCCTCTGTCCCTGTTTTAAGTCCTTTTGCAGTCTCTAACAGGTTTTATTCCAGAATTAATCTAACAGTTTTGGGCTTTTAATGTGGCAAAATGTGACCAAAATGAGAACTTTTGCATAGCACTGTGTGTCTGAATGAGAACCATTTCCATGATTTTGAAGTTACCCAAGCAGGACACTGCTTAGGTAACTTGTTCTCAATGTGTTCTTTTGCTAAATCCATTGGTAATCTTAACCTGAACACACCATATTTGATCTATTCTTGTTTCACTTGCTTCTGCAGGAAAACCCCAGCTTTCCCATGGGGATAATTAAAGTTTCATCTACTCTAATTAAAGAGACTTCAACATCCTAAACACACAAGGAAGTCCTAATATAAGGTCTAAAAAGGAACTGCGAGAAACAAAAAAAAAAAATGGTTGAGTGGCTGGATGATTGAAAATGCAGTCATGCTGAGAATGTACGCCTAAAGTTTCCTGCCAACGCTTAATTGGCATGCTGTCAAAGAATGGCGGTGTACGTAAACAACCTGCCCACATGTTGTTTTTTTGTGTCACGCATCCATCATCCTTTCATACAAGCTTGAGTGCAAAGCGTTCTTTCTGTAGGAGTTTTTTTTTAATCACTTTGTTATTGACTTTAAGGATACCATTGATGACACAATGCTTTTATCGTTATTTGCAGATCACACAGCAGTGCTGAAACCATCAATCACTGAAATTTAATTAAAAACAACACAGCTTAAGACAAAGATAGTGATATATTTTAAGGCAACAGCAGAAAACATAAACATTTTAAACATGCTTTCTTTAAGTTTGTCTTAAACGTTGTCACATCCAATAAGAACAATGGGCGGGGGGTTAAGGGACTCTGCAAAACCGCAAAAGATTCTAAGCTGGGGCAGACTACAGCTCATTCCCTTTGGCCAAATGAAATAAAACATATGCAATGAGCTGCAATGGGAAAGTGACTTGTTTACATTATGCACACTCAGAAAATGAGAAGTTGTGCTCTAGTCATTGTTTCAGCGAAGTGGAATCGGTTTGGTAAGGTCAGATGCCTATAGTTCAAACAGTCTGTTCATATGCTGACTTTCAATCCCTACTGTGTAGATAAGGGACAATGAAGATGTTATAAGGATTGAAATCAGTCTACGTTGTCACCGTAGCCGAAAGTAAACCAAATCCCACATTTATTCCTACATAGGAACAACATCTGATTTGTTTTTTGTCACTGAACAGCAAAAGCAGTTATTTTTATTTGACCACCATGTCAACATTGCAATGTTGATTCCTGGTCTATTTAAAATCTGCATAAAAATCGTGCATAAAATGACCGCTTTCGCAAAATTCACAAATTAAATGGCTCCACAGCACAGGGGTACATTTAAGTACCTCAGAGGTCCTGCATCCATGTTGTACAAAAAAACTGTATATCGGCCATCCTAAATTTAATTTTCGATTTTGATCCAATTTTACCCATTACTACCCACTGCATTTGACCAAACTCCTTCTGGAAGTCTTATTTGGGTTTATTTTTGGTGAATGCGTTCAGAAGGCAAGACGATTCTAAAGAGAACAAAATCCACACTTTTCATGCAGGTCTAAGGGGATTGGATAGACCTCAAAGCACAACTTCTCACCAAGAAAAGCACTATCGTTATAGCTCCTACAAAGATAGTCAGGGACACAAAACCTTCTGTGACGTGTCCACATCTGTTCCCCAACAAAACTCAATGGTAAAATGTTGACATCACCTAAGCCCCGCCCCCTGAGAACAGAAAGTCTGTTTTACTTTGGAAGGTACATATTTGACCCCCTTCAGGCGACAGTGACGCAAGAATTGGGGAGTTCATCCTGTATTTGACGGATTGCCAGTTCGATCCCCCGCTCTGACCTCTCAGACGTTGTTTCCTTGGGCAAGACACTTCACCCGCATTGCCCGCTAGCGGTGGTCAGAGGGACCAGTGGCACAGATGTATGGCAGCCTCGCTTCTGTCAATCTGCCAGCTGTGGCTACTAACATAGCTCACCATAGTCTGTGGGTCAATGGCTGACTGTAGTGTAAAGCGCTTTGGGGTTGTCAGACTTGATAAAGCGCTATACAAGTACAAGCCATTTACCATTTTACCTTGGCCTAAACATAAAAATACATATACATGAAAAGGTTCCCACTGATAAGACAGTTGGTGTAAACTCGGTCTATAGTACTGACACTTTTGGCTAGAGGGTGTGAATGTGGCGAAATCTCAAAATCCGATGTCACCAAAGATATACGTTTTAGCTCTGATTTCATTAAATATCAAATACATTGTTAATGATTGATTTTAATCTTAATCTAGGGTCAAAAATTTAATGGCCGTTGCCTAATTTATCCACACTCGAATTTCAATGTCTTACCATTTGCATACGGGTAACTATAAATCACACATGCATGATCTGATTTGTTCCAAACTGGATGCGAATGGTGTTAGTCAACCAACAGAAAGGTCAATTGGATTACACTGGAATTAGAATCAACTCTTCCCCCTAGAATCTTTCAGACACCTATATGTCCCTGATGCCTAATCAGATCCACACCAAGTCGTGTGTGCCTCCACATGCACGACTGTTAAAAAGAATGGTGTGGTAAATTGAAATCGATTGAGCCCTGCACATTCAGAACATATTCACAGGTTTGTGCAGTGAATGGCCCTTGATGACAGTCTGAGGAAATTTCAAACTTTCTTATAACAGATAATTCCAAAAGACATTTTTAAAATCCTTCAGGAAGTCTTCATTAATCCTTCGCCATCAAACAGGAAATGACTACAACTTCCATCAGGAAGGACAAATTTCAGACAAATTTTGAAGACTTCTCACCAAAGCTGAGTTGAGCCTGACTGAGCCTATCAAGACTTGCTCACAGTACCCCTAGTGGCGACGTGTAGAACCGAGTGGCAGGCTCGTTGCAGGCATTGACGTGGCTATGCGGAACGCCCTCGGTTGTGACACCTGCCGATGTAGCACTGAGGGGGGAGGACCATTCAACACTGCTTGCAGCCTTTCTTCATTTGATTATCTTGTTCTTTTCAAGTTATTTGCCAGGTGTAAGTGTTGAGAAGCAGTTGATATTATCTCCTGTGTTAAACCACAAGCAAAACATTCATTGTACCCTCATGACACTAATAAATATAGTAGGTGTGGACCAGCTTACCTCGTGTACACTTTCTTTTAGACTTGGGCTCAAGTTTAGCTACTTCTCCCTGGAGGTGGGAGAAGACAGGTCTTACTAGACAGGTCGGCCCGTGGCTGATGTAAAGCCTGCTGGGGAATTTGTTTGGCAAGGGAAAGCTTCAGAATACCCCCAGGAATAGAGGGGAAGGACTTTGCTACAGCTGGTTGAATCAGTCTGTTGGCCCTGCAGTTTAGGGTGAGCTGCCAAAAGTGAGCAGATAGATGGAGCTCTGCCAAACCCCTCAAATGCACTGGAGTGTTTTGTATTGGCATGGCGTTCTGCTGACAAGTACAGCAAGAAGCACAGCAGAGTGCAACCCTAACAAAACTAAACGCGTTCCATAAGTTTCATCACTCCTGTTGTTCTGCTGTTGGGGTTATTGATGCCTGTCATATATCAGCTGTAGAGATTTTCAGTTTCTTTTTTTTTTATTATTATTTTTGAGCGATGGATTTTCTATTTGGCCAAACTCTCAAGATAAGCGTATTCTTGGCAGGAAGCCAGTGCCTTGAGATCAAGATTACGGTAACCAAAACAGTTATGAAACTTGCTACTGCAACCCAGCTTTGAAACCTCAGGGAAATGTTTAGATATCACAATACCATTCATACAAGTTTGGCGGTTTTCATTAAATATATGCCGTCTTTTTTTATCTCGACACGGGTATGACTGTAATTTCATCTGAGCATAAAAGATTTACGCCAGTATCCAATGGTAAATAATTTATTGGTTCCATTTTTCTTCCAAACTAATCTTCTGTCAGGGTCATGGCAATAATTAGCTTCATAAAACCTTGCAGTCTGGCCCGTGCTGATGCTGCATGTGCTTACCATTTCTTCTCACGTCTTTTATCTGAGGGCTGCTTTTAATAAAATGAGTGCATTTTTATTAAGGCTAATATCTTTCTCAATTATAATTTATAGTCTGCTTGAGCAGTCTAGATATAGTCTACACTTTAGATAATAAAATCAGAGTTGCATTTTGCTCTCAAAGGAGGCACCAGAAGTATGTTTGTAATGATATGTACCCACTGATTCTTGTCACACTGGGACACCTTAAAGCTACAGTTTTAATTGTATTTCATTGGAAATTATTTGATGAACCAACACACAGCAAAGCAGTACAAATCTTGTAGTGTAAACAAAATGAGACAAATACAAATGTTCTATGTTGTGAGAACCTAACTCTGCATATAATTTTTATGACATTGTCCCAAATATAAAACATAAATTGGTGATTTTTATTCTATTTTTATACCTCAGGAGTGACAGGGAAGGTAGTCTGAGATATTTGAAAGATTGGTAGTGATAAATATGCCTACATGGCATTACTTAAAGAAATTCTGATAGAGGGAAGGAAGTCTGAGATATTTGAAAGATTGGTAGTGATAAATATGCCTACATGGCATTACTTAAAGAAATTCTGATAGAGGGAAGGAAGTCTGAGATATTTGAAAGATTGGTAGTGATAAATATGCCTACATGGCATTATTTAAAGAAATTCTGATAGAGGCTGTAAAAGACCTGAAACTGGGTAGATGTCACCCCTCCAGAATCTTTGGCAGAGGTTGCACATCTGTGAATGCACCATTAATGCTGAAAGGTACATACAGGTTTTGAAGAAACATATGCTGCCATCTAAACATCTGCCATCTAAACCACCTGCCAGCCTTCCGGATCTGTTTCCCATTGAAAATGTATGGCTTATTATAAAGCTCGAAAGATGACAATGGCGGTCCTGGACTGTTGAGCAACCGCACTTGTACGTCAAGCAAGAGTTAGTAAAGGTGATGTAACAAAGTGGTAAAGATGCAGTAAATGTGGAGGCATCAAGACAGTAAATATTTGAAAATACACTAAAATCATCAGTTCGAACATTAAATCTCCTGTGTTTGTTGTGAGTTGTGTATCCAAGAAGGTTGCCATTTTGAAGTTCAGCAGTGCCTGACATTATTTCTTTGAGTAAGACAGCAAATCCCAAAATCATATTGGAGGTATTATCCAGCGCTACAATGAGCATCAACCTTCTTTATAAGCCTGAGGCGTTTGATTCCTACAGAATCCCTTTGAAAAGACACGTTTGACACGTAATCCACTTAAATGTACCAATCACAAACCTCCTGCTTCAGCCCTCAGAGATGGGCTGCTATCAAAGAGAGCTTTGAAGAATATCAAAAATATGGATTTTGATCGTATCACTCTTCTTTTTACCTGAAGAAAGGGCCTCCAACAGGGACGCCTATCCATCAAAATGCACATGTGGCTGAATCCAACATCTTAAGTCTGTATGCACTCATGTTCACTGAGGCACCCCTCCCCATATCTCAGCTGTAGGAACATACTTTTCCTTAATAAATGTGCAAATAATTTGCAAGCCCCACTGCCTTCTGAGAATCAGCTTCCACATCCCAGGAAGCGTACAGAATTGCTTTAATTTTACAAAACATTACTGGGGGTGAGTTCCTCGAAGAAGAGGCTTTTGGCGACTCATGGCTCGATTGTCTCTGTTTAATAATTGGCTCTAACAACTGTGGGCTTCTGTTCCTATAACTAGTCATTTTATTAGGGGATCAAGCGTTATAATCTGGTCACCCCCCTCATTAATAGTAGCCTTAGCCAATGCTTAGTCTCACCAGGAGGTGTCTTTCAATTAGTGACACAACTTTGCTCTCTTCACCATGGAGCAAACCAGTGGCATGTTCAGAGGACCTTGAATGAATTTGGACACAGCAAGAGGTTGGAAGCTTTTCTGTACATACTAGAGTAGGGATGTTTGAAAAGTAAAACTACAAAGTGTCCTTTCACTCTTGTAGAAACCATACTCCCCTAATAGCAATGTCAAGCTATGCCATTGGTGATCTTTTAATGAGATTTGAAGTATCATCTGTCTCGCTAGTTGCATGTGTTGCCATATCCATATCCTTTTAACTGTGCTACTCCTGGCTTTAACATTGGTTTGTCTTTTTTGCCATAATTACCCTATTTATTCACGGTATATATTCATCCAGGTGTCTAAAACATCCCTCACACATTTTGGTCTATATTTACATGATAAGTTTGCTGCAGATTTATTTGCTGCACATATACAACATAACAATATACGAAAGCCAGCCTTGGCTCTTAATAATAGGCTGTACAAGTGCAATCATTCATGTTTTTTCAAGGGTTATTAAAAATTTCCTTTTTGCACATTTTTGTACCTCCATTTTGGTCTCTACTAACCTGGTAAGCCAGAATAATAATGTGTAGAACTCTCTGTTCTAAATATTATCAATCTAGGCCCTCTCACATTAAATCTGTTTGGGGTACGGAGGGACTTTTAGCCGAACTTTTAGAGCTGACTGGGTGAAGCAACACTTAGTGCCTGCCTACCAAATGTTGGTTTTAGCCAATCACTTTATCAAATTCTAATGTTGTAAGCAGCAGGCGCCATGAAAAAGCACAGCAAGTTACGCTTGTTAAGGCACTTCTTGCTGTTCTTCTTGCAAAGAAGAAATTGTGGATTCTGACAAAACAAATGTGATAGCAGCAGATACGCCTATGTCCTTCTCCCCTGTCATGTTTATTATGGTTTGACTTTGGGCTTGGCGGCTCTTGCTTTTGTGGCACCCGGTATGTCCCACCTTAAACCATAATAGTGCAACATGATTGGCCCTAACCAAACGGTTGAGGCGGGAGCAGTACCATATGGATTCTTTCCTCTAGAATCAGAGACCTCAGACCTTTAGACTAGCTGCCCAGGTTTATCACTCTCTTTCACCCGCTGCCCTAGCAGCATTTTGGAGAACACCCATCTTCCTTTGCGGAGCGGAGGATGAGGGAACTGCAGGCTGGATCAAAGCTAAGTCTGCAGCCTATCTGCTGCGTAACCAGACGCCAGAGTAAAGAATCCGGCTATACCGAAACCAGCCTTGTGATTTTTCTAAACTGTTTCAGGCATGCCACAGCCCCCAGAGAATGAACACAACCACGCCAGGAAAGACTGTTCAGAGGTCCAACGCTGGAAAAGCCATACAGGGAGCCCAGTTATCATTTACAAAATCGATAAATGTCAGACAGTTTAAGTTTTTACCTCTGTGCATGATGCACATATTTGCTTTTTCTGTTCCTTTAAAAGTTCTCTTTTGGAGCAATCTTCCAGGTATAGCAGCAATATGTCTACAAAAGAAGAAGTTATGTGTATCTAGCTCAAAGATCACAGTTTAGGGGTTGGTGATGTGGGCGTCTCCTCAGAATGCAGGAATGAAAAGATGTTCACACATATACACTACGTTTTTTGTACTATTAAGCTAAGCCAGCAGTTAAAACATGACAATTTTGCATCTTGTGTTGCATTAAAAACACATAACACAAGAATCTGCCTCTTAAATCATATTTGAATGTTAAAAATGAAATGTTGAATGATACCCGGCCCATGTTTTGACACTTCGGTTCATGTTAATGCTCTTTCCTCTGCTGCAAGTCCAAAGCTTTGTTCATCAACTCCGGTTAACGTCAGCTGGAAACTACGTATGCTCTCTATCCTCATATGCTATTATTTTATGCTAATTTCTCCAGATACAGAATTGAAGATATGCTGGTGAAGATTCTCAGTCATCCAGGTCATGGTCATTCCAAAAAAAAGGTAAAAAACAAAGCAACTGGACTTGTTTTCCGTAGTTGAAGACGTTTCACTTCCTCTCCAGGAAGCTTTCTCAATTCAAAAAGTCTGGAGTAATGTGGAGTAACAGGCTTTATACAATTGGCAAACAAAGGCCTTGTAATGGCTTAGATAACATGAAAATTCAACAAATTTTAGATAACATGCAAATTGTTGAATTTGCATGTTATCTAAGCCATTACAAGGCCTTTGTTTGGACAGTAGTATAAAGCTTGTTACTCCACATTACTCCAGACTTTTTGAATCGTCTTCGGTTAATGGCAGCTGGAAACTTGCCAAAGTTATGCAGTGACTTCATCAGGTTCTTCCGCATCAGCACTCCTGATACAGAATATGAAACAAGTCCCACATCCATGTCCTGGTCAACATGCACTCCCACAGTGGAGCGCTGTGCAAGCTGTAATTCCACTCATGGAGATCTGTTCATCTCGATCCATCTTCTTCACAAGTCACAGAATCTCTTTCAAACAGAGTTAAGTAGCTGCATAAGTAGCCATCAGCTCTCTTCAAGCACAGAGCTTATTGGCCGTCACGCATAACAAAAGCCATCACGGAGCAGCACAAATGAGGCATGCAAACGAACCGCGGCTTTACCCACCATCAGAGAAATTTTAAGATGAAAACATCCCAAGTTTAAACACAAAATGTAATGTTTTAAAACCTTCGAAATGGTCCTTTAAAGCACTAAGGTTTTTTTCCATAACTTCAAAAAGCATATTTTGTGATAAAACAAAAATCACTATTTTCTCAGGAATTGAAGAGATTCCACGTTTTTCTCAGTTTGTGCTCTGACGACTTGTTCCTACTTTTGCTGTGGCGGGTCACTTTTTTTTTTTAAAAACTCAATTTTTAACTCTTTGACTTGTCAACGACTTCGATCAAAAGCTAGACTTTCTTCCTTTTCAAAGAATCAACCTTTTTTTATGTAAACCTGGAAAATTCCATCACAAGATGAGTCATAACTGGTTCCCCCTTTTAAAGAGGTTTGTCACTTGCATCACAAGTCAGCCTTCCCAACACCACTGACATGTGCTCAGCAAAGCTACCTGCACTAAAATGTCTGTTCTCAGAGAGATTACTCCTCGATTTCACTAACGTGTGACTCACTTCTCAGTAGGAGCCAAACTTTTGTTCCAACCAGTGGATACCAACATTCCCTCTCCCAGTCGTAGCTTAAAAAGGGCACATTTACACTTTTTTAGTTGTAATTGTAAATATTATATTACCCTAAATGCTAGAAGACCTTCATAATTATACCCCCGCCCCTTGCTGAGGGTGATTCTAAAGAAACTTTGAAGCCTGTTTTCTCACTAATCTTCTTTGCAGAGTGCCAACATTCAAATAATTATATCGTATTCCACTTGTTGTTGATTTCCACAAGTTTGACATAATCGGAAAGCTTAGATTCCACTCTTTCAGAAACTGTAGGTATCTCAACACGTGCTGGGGAGTGCTGGAGAATTGTATGTGAAAGACCAACACAAAGCATTCAATTCTTGTAAAGTGGAAGGGAATATATGCATTGTTTTCAAACCTTTTAAAACCAAACTCTAATTCAACTTTAAGTTTGGCTTTAGCCAAATAAAAATCATGAATTGAATTGCTGACAGAGTTCACATTGCATCAATTACTCTAAATATATATTCACCTGAAGGCCTAGAGGATTGTTCAAGGACATTAGTCAACAAACTGTGTAATTAAAACCAGCAAGCTCAGTAAACAGGATAAATGAAACATGTCATCTCAAGGCACTTTCCAAAGTCAAATCAATCAAATTATACAGATTGGGTCAGATTATACCGATTGGTCAAACATTTTTTTTTCTATCTAAGGGAACCCAGTTGATTGCATCAAGTCTTGACAAGCAGCATTCACTCCTCCTGAAGAAGAGTAGAGCCACAGAGGCAGTCGTCTGCATTGTCCATGGCTTTGCAACGATCCCTCATACATAGCAAGCATGCAGCGACAGTGGAAAGAAAAACTCCCCTTTTAACAGAAAGGTAAAACCTCCAGCAGAACCAGGCTCAGTATGATTGAAAATCTGCCTCGACCGACTGCGGGGTTAGAGAAGACAGAGCAGAGACACAACAAGAGAGACAACAAAGCACAGAAGCACTTATTGATCCAGGAATCTTTTCAACAAAGATATTCTGTTTTTTCTTTATCAGGGATGGACCAGCTGGCCATTGTAGATGTTGTAAATGAATAGAGCCAAATCCTTGAGGAAAACTTGTTAGACACTACAAAACTTTACAGAGTGACTCTAAACTAAATCCAATTGAGAATATGTGGTAAGACTTGATAACTCACAATCATATATGTATATAAAATTCCTCCTCTGACAGAGCTTTAATGATTTCCAAGGCTAATATAACCCCAAAATATTTTTTATCTTAAATGCAGTAAAGGGGGATTAAACAAAGTATCAATTGAGGTAGTCAGGATATAAATGCACACCACTCTTAAGATGTTTTGAACATCATGATCTGATCATTCGTACATTTTGAAAACCATACTTGATTATAGTTCATCTAAACAATGTTTGTTGGTCTACAAAATAAAATATCCTTAAAATAAACAGTTGTGTGCAGCTGAAAAACATACTATATGAAAGTTTACCAGGTATGTTTTTGCTATAATCTGCAAATTATGAAAATGAAACTATTATACATTATTCAAGTAAGATATGTTAACTGTGTGTTAACAGGAATCTAGACAACTATATCTTAAAATTTGCCAGGAAATGGACATAAATGACTCTGTTGGATCCTCAGAAAACAACAAAACAAAGAAACAAAAACAAAAAAACAGTGGGGATTTTCATCTGACTTTCCTGTTTAATCACTATTTCATATAAAACTTTGGTTGGAAGTGTTTCAAAAAGGGGGAAGAAAAACTTTCCACCATAATTTTGTAATGAAAATAATCAGCAAAGGAGCACTGAAGTTTATCACAGAAGCCACAGCTTGCGTAGGAAAGCTGCAATACTTCCACTTAATCCAAGCCCACAAAGTTTAAAAACATAAAAATGCCACCCTATCTTCCATCGTTTGACCTTTTAACTTGTACAGCTTATTATGCATCATAACACATAACTCTGACTTCAATTAATTTGCATTGGTTTTTCACGAAATGATTGCAGTAATAGGTTTCCAACCTACACAAAACTCAAGTACCAAACTACTAATGAATACTGCTAAACCAACTCCCACCATGGTACCTTAATCATGGTCATTAGTGTGCCAATAAAAGGTGGCACACAAAAAAAAAGAAAACTTATCTGCATTTAAAAATAAGCCTCAGCTCTGCTGTTGGTGTTATTTTTAGGTGCTACGATAGCTTCCCAAGTTAACTGTTTGTCTTCACAGAAAATGCTCCTTCCTTTTGTCGCCCATCCTTTTAGACATATGGGACTGATTTCTGAAGATTGGAATTAGCTGTTTGGAGAGCATTTCAAAGAGCTCTGTCTGGTCTGTTTTGCAGGCTTCATATGCCCGGCTGCTATAATTTTTGTCATGCTGTTTGAATTAACAAAGACCATGATTCTGCTGCTAGTGCTGGTGCCAGTAAAATGGTGGACGCTTCTAAAATAGCTTTTTGGAGACAAAAATAAGTATGGACAGACTTTTTTGCCAGGTTGCTTACAAATTAGGAGTCCCTGACTAAACGGAACTCTGACATTTGTTTTATTTGTATGTGGAAAACGTAGTGCTGTGACCAAAAAAAAAAAAAAAAAAAGTTAGTGTGGGTAAGTGCTTTGTTTGTATTTTTTTTTTTTTTGCTAAAGTTTTATACTGTAAAGTCATTTTGAAAGGACGGTATTTCATGAACACACAATCATGAACTAATTTCCCATACTTGCTAAGTCTTAGATGTTTTCACCAGCTGGAAACTGCCAAACCTGTACAGGCAGCACAGATAACCACAAGACAAATATCCATGCTTGCAAAAACATGCACTGAAGGGCTCTTTGGAAATACAAATATACCTTTGTGGGTAGTTTTGAACGGCGAACAACCTAGAGCGCCAATATAACACTCATGCATACTATGTAGGAACACCAAAACTTCCCCTAGGCCTGACAAGAGATTTAAACTAATTTACTTTCCATGAGGTAGCTTCTCGACAATATTTCAGACCTTGACAATGAACATTATGTCTTACCCATAATAACTTGCTCCTATCCTATTCGTCCATAGCTCCCGTGGTAGACTCTATGCACCTAAACACTAAACTTAAAATAATTCCAAAGTTTTTGTTCAGGTTTTTTTTGCGATTAACATTTTAATAGATTCTCTTCATGTCTGAAAAAGTGCACACTGCATGTAAACATGCAATTAAAAGAATGTTCTTCATTACAACTTGGCGAACTGCATCTCCCAGCATGCAACACAGTTGAACTACACCTTCCCGTGCTGCCCCGCGACTCTGATTACACCCGAGGCTAAGTGTGCTTTGTCTATGCGAAATGCCTCGATGTTTGAGTGCAACATTAAAGTTCCCGCCTGGGAGAAAACCTCCCGGTGTAAATAAGTTAACGCGCTAGCTGCTATTAGCTGTTGTTAGCCGTCCTTCTAGGAGCATGACGAAAAGCTCCTTGCAATTCCCCGTTCCGCACCCCTACCTCCCCCAACCCACCACTACGCCTACCGCCAGGATTACCCCGTTTTGTGAGGGGAAACCATGGAATGTGTATGGGTTAATGAGTGTGATTGGGTGAATGTGGCCTTAATGTAAAGTGCTTTAAGTGGTCAGTATGACTAGTAAGGCGCTATATAAATTAGGTCCACTTACACTTTAGCAGCTGCTACTCCCTTTCAGAGCTGTTTCATGTTAAGCTGACCATCTAAATAAATATATTATTCAATGAATGAATTCTGGACAAGAGATTCAAAATTGTATTTCTTGTTGGTTTTTTTTAGGGAGGGTTGTTATAGCTAACGGCTTTTTAGACAATTTTTGGACTTTGCTGAGATATGTAATTGTGTATGAAGTTATTTTTTATATTTACATGCTCTTACTAGCTTGGATCATAACAAACAAAAGAAGTTACCATTACTATGAAGACACACCACTCTACGTTACGATGTCACCAGGTGACTATGAACCATTTCAAGCGTTCAGCAACAGAACTGAACAAATGAATGTGTGAATATGGCATAGCTTTCTTCTGTTGAATAAAAAAAGAACTTCAAAGGTAGATAAAAAACAGTTACAACGTTGGTCCTCTATCACTTGAAGAACATTTCTACGAAGACTAATGTTAAAGCAATGTACTTTTTTATGCGTTTTGTTTCCTTCTGTTTTTCATCATGTAAAGCACTTTCCTTTGTCTTGTTGTGAAGATGTTGTACACAAATGAACTTGCCTTGTCGATGACAGTGGATGTGAGCAAATGTAAAACCTTCAACTCGAGCAGTCAGGGCAAGGCTAAAAGTAAGAAAGTATGCAAGATTACCCATTACTGAATAATCATAGGAAAATGGCCATAATAGCAACAAGATGACAGAAATGTTGTTTGCATTACAGATCTCTATCAATGTTGTTTTGTTTTGCTCCCACAGGAGTCAATACATAGAGACCATTTGCTTTGATGATGACAACTCTCACCATTGAGACTTTTAAATGCAGGTTAACTAAAATCAAAGCACAATGTCATCCATCCACCCACACTTCCATTCATATATTGATTCAAACAGCCAACCTATTAGTACATTCCACATCAAGTGTAATTGCTAATTCGATTACCCTGGCTTTGAACTGAACGTCTGCGTGTTGTTAACGGAAATCCATGTTTTTTTATAAGTTCTTGACAAACATCTCATGTTCTTGTTCTTCCCAGAGGCAATTTGTCCAAACTTGCAATACCTCCTGCCAAGTTTCAATTTCCATGTATTATACTTCCTCACCATATGCTGGCTATTGTTGCAGAACCCACTTGGGTGCAGCAACACCCCAAGTCCATTTGGAATTGGCACATCGGCAGCCGACAAAAGCAGGGATTTGTGAGACAAACATAACAGACAGATGGTAACCCGTGACTGTGCCCAATCATTGACCCCGGCTGTAGAATACTGTCGATGATGAATTCCGAGGAAATAGCACAGCTGCATGATTAATGCAAAACACCTGCACATATATTGTGGAAAGATGTTATCCTTCCTAGTCATGTCTGAATGTATGAATAATACTAGAAATATCAAGCCTTCTGCTGCCCTGACAATTACTAAACACTTTTTCAAAACCTGCATAATGTTCGAAATATAGCAAAGATGGTGAGCAGATCTCATTATTTGCATTATTCCACAAGCCCTAATGCTTCCCTCACTAGTGTGTTTTCAGGAACAGGACTCCTCTTTTGTTTTGTTTTTTTAATTTACACACATGAGCCGAGCCCTGCCGCATCATCCAGACACAGCTTATATAGTTTTAGCGCCATATTTTGCCTCATTATCGATGCGCCCCGGTTGGCACGTCTCCATCTTGGATGCAAAAATATTGACGCCGAAGCCTTTTGTGTTCATTCACCCAGGCATCACAGTGTTCCGGCTTCCCCTTAAAGGCATTAAAACGTTATTTATATTCGGGAGTGGAGCTTGAAGTCAGCCTCCTTCCTATTAGGCAAGCTAACCTTCTACTCCAAGTGTCTTCCCAATTACAGCGACTACTGCTGATGAAATGGCTGTGCAACATGGCGACTTGTCATTTGGCCAATTATTCTTAATGAAGCGACACAGTCAGACGGGTAACTCTGTTTCGGCTTGCTGGCTTTGCAATAACCGTACAGGGACAATAGTCTAAGTGTTTGATTTGACTAATCCATTGGTTTAAGCAACAATTTCCCACAGCCTGTGGAGACCACTGATCATTCAAATTAGAGTGGATTCAGTGAAAAGGGAATTGAGACATATCCATCCATGCTGAGGCAGCATCTTGGGAATCCACCCACTGTAATTGATGATCTTTTGATGTCAACATGTTTGATTGAAATAATTGGATATTGTTACTACCACTTGAATTAACGTACAGTATACAAAACTGGTATTGTAATTACATGGAAACACAACTCAACAAGATGAACTGAATTGCAAACGCGGGGGACAGGTGTGACGATTATAATCAGTCTGCTGTAAAGAAATGTGGCTACTCAACTTCAGTAAATATTTACCAGGAAATCACTCGGTTATTTTGGAGCATAATCTCATTTTTAGTGTGAACTGGAAAATCGGGAATCGGAGCCAAAAGACATAAAAACGGAAGCAATACAAAGTTTTGTATATAATACGATTTAATGTAATAATGTGCAATTTGAGCTTTATTAAGACCGTATACCATGGATTTAGGTACAGGTAATGTTTATGTGCAGAGGTACAAACAGGTGAAAGGGTAACCTAACCCACATCTGAGATGAGAACAAACCAAACCAAGGGGATAAAAAGTAGAACAACAAAAAAAACAAGACATCCATGTGATGTTAGTTTAAATTTAAATGCATACATTTTAGAAAGGTCACACATCTTCCCTCTGAAGGTGTTTGGTGACATGGGAGTGCTGCTATTTAAACTACTGGTTGGTCTTTTTTGTTTCTGTTTCCTGTTGCAGTGCAGACAAAAAATACGACTGATCTAGGAAACGATCAGACGTGTATTTAAATATTTCACTGGCTGTTTGGTGCTGTCAGTTTCAATCCTGTGCATTTTTCCCCAGCGTGAATTATGGACAAAACAGAAAACAAATGACATATAATGCCAGCTGACGTTTACATAACCCACAATCTAATCAAGAGTATAGTGAGCAGTAGGCCACAGTCTTACACAGTATGTCTTTTCCTATCCTTTACTAAACTAGGAATGATTTGCCAAGCATCGCTGCTTTCCTTGTCAACGGCGTCCTTCACATTTATATGTGTAGACATACTCACAGCTGGGAGCTGCTCAGCACAGACGGAGTCTTCAATTTCTGACTTCTGAGCAGCTCCACTGGAGCATTTAGCAGTTAAATGTCTTTCTGGAAGGTACTGTATATCACTGATCTATCTGGAGGGAGGTACTTTTCTCTAACAGTGGGCCAAGAGAACACCAGACATCAAAATTTAAAATGAACATTCATGCTTTCATTGGACATGAGCAATTAGTGTTGGGACAAACACTGAATTTTACAGTTTTAATAAATGTTTTACACATACAAGGACTTTAACTTGTCTGATGTTGACTAATTTAAGTCCCTTTTTTCAATTTACTTTTGCCAGTCATCAATAATTCCAATCTTAGCTGGCCTGAATAGACTTGAAAGACGCCTATATGAATACCTAGATCAAATCGTAAATATATCCATTGTTGAAAAGGTAGAGATGACTGACAGCAACTTAACTGGCTTGATGTTTCAGAAGAGGTACATTTCTAGTAAAAAAAGAAAAAAAATCAACCTGCAAGACGAAGAAAGAGATTGTGAAGACCTACAAAGGTCAGGTGATTTACGGCAGCAGATTGGACTCTTGATGCTCCAGCTTCGATGGCTGCTTAAAGTGAATTGTCAGTGAACCATTTCAGTTTATAACAAAAACGTAAAAAAAAAAAAAAAAAAAAAACTGTCGGCTCTGACATTTAGTTTTTGTCTTTGCTATCCAGAGCTACCTTTATAAAGGGTTAAGATGCACCGCACGTATACTAAAATAAAACTTTTAAGAATTCAGGTTAGGACAACAATATAAAGTATAAAACACACACAAAACTCTATAAAGGGCTGGTCAGTTTTAAGAGTGAGAAAAGTAACATGTATGTGACTTTAACAGCAACAGAACAGCATGTGATATTGTCGATGACTTTTTCATCAATTTCAGGGCTCAGTTTTCTCTTAATGGTTTGCCGGTGTGTTTTACATTTAGATGATCCAAATCATCCACAGTTTTAAGCCTTTAAAATTTCAGCCAAAGCCAGTCCCTGATACAAAACATACTACATGGTGTTACATAATACTCTAATAAGGTGGATTAGCAAATACAAACTCAAAATAAGTTTATCCTTGGCTAAGAACCCTAGTGTTTCAAATTCTGTCACATTTTTTTATGTAGGACACTGAGTGTAGGGTAAATGGTAGAATTTGTTGCAAATATCTGTACAGATATCGTTGAAGCCCCGATTGCAAGGTCATAAAAAAAAAACAAGGCAGTAGACTAAGATATTTGACGGGCCGTGGGTGTTGGGCAAGCAAAAAGCCGGGTGAGAAAGTTCAGAGAGAAGTTCAGCCCAAAAAAAATAACAATTTCAAGGGTCAACAATAAAGCACAAGAGTTCCAGTTGAGGAAGAACTAAAGTCAAGACCAGTGAATATTACACAGATGTATATTCCATCGTTTGTCGATGTGCAACTTGCACATCTAAAACCAGAGGGAACATCCTCCGTCTTTCAAAGCAGTGACTTAATTATTTTTTTTCCATAAAGCTCATTAGCTAATGGTAAAGCACCTCATCTCCATGCCGGATACTTATAGACATTACCCTGAATAGGACATCGCCATTGTAATCAGCATTTTCTGATGACCTCAACCCAAATAAGATCATAAGTAAGCAATAATCTAATCAAGCAGCGCGGAGCATTCCAACTCCAATCACATTATGTCAACACGTATGCACCTTAATGCGGGATAATTTCCTTGCAGCGGACATGTCAAAACGTTCTGAGATACGCGTGGCTGATTCTCAGCGCACGCCCTTGGTTTCTGAAAAGTCAGTGCAGCATGAGATAGCTGCAGGTAAAAAAAGACGAGACCTTTATTTTTTTGGACTAAGGGATAATAATTTAGTTTAGGCTTTGGATAAACAAAAAGACAGGAGTGACATGGGGGACATAATGTGGGCATGAGTCATAAGGGAGACTAGATAAACTAATGGAGTGATGCAGGCAGATCATCTGCCTTCTCAAGTGTGGTTCTATGAGAGGATTCTTTGTGGAACGTGTTATTCCTCCCCGCAAAGTTGCAGTAAATTAGAATTACTTGGGTTGAATTTGACCATGCAGCTGATCTCTTTACAAAGTTCTGGTTTGTTTTCCACAAGCAAATGCAAGATAGACTGAGGTATCAAATGGGGGGAAACAAAAAGTAATCTTTTCTTATGGAGTACCAGCTCTTTGCATAAAAAGAAGGCTGTACATCTAGATGATGAAATGAGTGGATTACTGAGTGCTTCGTGCATACATTTTTCATATCATTCATCCATCTTTCTATTAATCTACGTACACCTTACCAATGTCAGGGCAAAAGTGGGGAGAATCAGGCCCAGGATACTCCTCCAAGCTCTTCTTGGGTATCCCAGAGCAAATCCAGGTCCAAAGGGAAATGTTGCATTCTGGGATGTAGTTGGCCCTAAACGATATTTAATGGGAGGCAGCAACAAGGCCGCCTCCCATTGTGATAGCAAATAACTTAAACTGACTTGCCTTTATGTTGAGAAGTGGAAGCTGTATCCGGAGCTCCCTCTGTTTGACTGACTTTCTAACCATATATTTAAAGCGGACATAACATGCTTTTCAGTTCTTTCTTACCCCCCATTGAATTATTCATTTTAATAATTCAATGGGGGGTCCATATAAAGGGGAACTGCAATCCTTTGGTCTGTGTTCCTCATTAATTTACCCCCCCCCCTTTTAACCTCGGTTCTGAGTTGGATCTGAGAGCAACTTTATTTAGTGTGCTCCCAAAATCTAAAGGAGACACTTCACGTCCTGCCCCCCCTCCAGGTGGCAGAACATTCCACTCCACGCCGTTTGGCCATTTTTGCAGTATGCTGGGGGACGGTGTAAAGAGCAGCTGTTGATTTATCCATTTGTAGCTTCAGTATCCTTCAACTTGGAATGCAAGATCGGTCCGCAAAATAAAAATTTAAAATTTGCGAGACTGGTAAGCTGGAAGTCAATGACCTTGTTTAGCAGTTATCTATGCAACACCTGTACTACATTCACATTTTCTGCACTCCTACAGACTCTAAGTACAAAACAAAATGTATTTGAGGGCTAAAAAAACTGGATTTTGCATATGTCCCAGCCTTATTCAGCCATTTGTTAAAGTAATTCTCTCAAATTATTTTGAGATTTCAGAGATTCAGTTTTCCCCAAAAGTCCTCCTTATCAAACTAAACCTGAGCAACGGACCTAATTAATACGGACAAACCCCAAATCTCTCAGTCATAAATGAGCATGCCGTGATATAAAGGTTTTTTTTTTTGTTTTTTGTTTTTTCAAAACCGTAAAGGTTTCCCCTCATTTAATTTTTATGTCCCTTATATTTAAATCCCAGAGCAAAGTGACAGAACAGCTTTTTTCCCTGGTTATTTAGCATAGTGTAGTGGTTACTGCACACTGCTGGTTAAAGGACTAAAAGGTTACCAGACCAGGCCTACATAAACACCAGATCCAGTCGTTTAAAATAATTTCCGGTGTCACAATGCTCATGAGTTGGTAACTAATTGAGCACATCACTCTACCCAAGAGGGTGCTGTTTTTAAACAACTAAACAGTTGGCAAGATGGCGTATTTAAGCTCCTGTACAAGGAGAGGGAGCTTTTTAGCAGTGTCAGCTGTATTAAACGGGAAATGATTCATGCTGAACAGGATCTGGTATTTCATCATAGATCAACCTAGCTGACCCTTACAGTTGGTGTTTAAGGGTTAAGGGTTAAAGGTTAAAGGTGAAATGTACCAGCTTGTAAAGAGCTGTATTTACTACAATGGGACCACTGCCATCATCATGCTAATACTGATTTTACACATGAGAAACGACACAACAGATGTGTGATACACACACCTCGAATGTTAACCTAAACTAACAATAAATACTTCTGTGCATGACCCCTCACGATGTCTGTGCACACAACTGTCATTCATGCAGGTTTTGTCTGACCCGTTTTTTTTTAATACATGTCCACGACCTTAGAGGAATAATTGTTAATTGTTAATTTATATGTTCAGAAAGCGATACAAAAAAAATAGAATTTATTACAATTTAAAACATTGATAGAGTTAATCTTTGAATGTAAAAGCTGTCTATTATTCATTGGAATTGTTACATGTTTTACAGAAAGTTGTGAAAAGTCGTATGATGGGGATTTTGATTATACTAAAAAATTGACTTTTTCTGGAACTTTGAGAAGTCTGAGTCTGAAAATAGGTGTTGATGTAATTTATTTTCATGTTGTATCCCAAGACGTAGTTCTCGCGTAAACCCGAGTTTACCTTTGATTGGTCGGTCGAGCTTTTGAGAGAAGCTCAGACACTACTGGTAATTCCTAGACTCTAATCTGTTAATTCTGCTGAATTTTCAGTCCCTTTTCCCAAAAACCTCCACTTCCTGTCTGTAGTATGTAAATTAAAAAAACATAATTTTTCCCTGTTTATTAGTCAGTTGTTTATTTTTGGTCAAATCTTTCCCGAGGAGATGAGAGTTTGAATAATAAGTGTTACTCTTGATTAATTTGTAAACCCAGGTAATATAAAGTAATCTTATCATCCTTTTTGGTAATGTGACTGATTTATGAATATCAGTACTGCACAATGTAGTTTATCACTCCAAACATTAAAAAAAAAACATCTTGTCATCTAAACATCTTGCCAGCCTGCATTAAACATGTAAAGCAAACTGAAAAAGTCTGAATTATGACTGTTGTTTTTTATATTGAGTAAGCAAAAACAAGCCAGAATGACAGAAAAGTAAATTTAGAGTTTATGACAATCTCATCAATGGCAATTTTTTTTTTTGCCCCTTGGCTGTGCAAACAATGTCATCTTTGTCTTCTTTTGATTCCATGTGAAACCCGAAAATTAAATTGTGCATTTTTTATTTTATTTATTTTTTTACGCAGCAGCCAAGAGCGGTTATGCGAGGGAAATCGCAGCCATTCTTCATCTGTAATAAATGGCTCTCCAGAGTGACAGCTGTAATCCAAATAAATAACATTACAGCCGTTTTTTTTTTCTTCAAGAAAAAAACAAAAAACTAATCCTATCTAAAGTGGGTGCTCGTGTTATTCCATTTTTGCGCTGCATGTTAGCCTGATGGTGAATTTGCTGGCCTTGGGAGCTGCTGACTCTAGCTGAGAGATGTGAGGCAAAGTATGTCAGGGTAGCCTAATTATACCTAATTAGTCAGCTAAATGGTAAGAGACTGTCTAATGGTTGAATATTCTTAGAAAGACTCATTTATAAGCTAGGTAATCATGCTTTTTAAAATAAAAGTTAATTAGAGGAAAGTTTTTTTTCTTCTTCTTCCCCCTTCAGTTGTTTATCATGTTTTGAAAGAGCTTGATTTATTCCTTCCAGTTCTGTTAAAAAACCCAGTCGGCAACAAAGATCATCTCTGCCACCCACCCACACGCACATGCACTTTAAAGGCACTAAAAAGCTTATGTGCACCACACATTAGCTCACACTAAGAACCAGCGAACGACGGCGCGCGCACAAATCGAAACAGATGCACACGGTCGCCCACACACACACACGCGTGCGCGCGCACAGGCACACACCCTCACCCACTCGCTCACATGTACGCATGCACGCACACACGTGAGCACGCACCCGCAGTCAATGGGAATGGCTTATTGTTCAGGGGGACTTCTTTGAATTCAAACAAACAACCTGCTTGCAACATATATTTTCTATAATCATCTTTTTTTTTTTTTTTTTGTCTCACAGTCGTTGGAAACTTTCATCTTTAGCCTCATATAAAGACTCGGCTGCGAAAGAAACTTCATTTTCTTTAACAAAGAGGTGTGATTTGATGTGGATGGAAGTGAGAAAAGGGGATTTTCTTTTGGAGTTGCAATCACAGGTGAAAAGGATGAAGGGGAGGCAGGATGAAGAAGACGGAGACGTAGAGAAGGTGTTGGCGAAAATGACAAACTGCTTGATTCTTCCGCTGAATTGATTTCTCTGTGTGTCGTATTTATCTTCCAGCTGCGCGCTGACATTTGCTCAAGCGTACTTACACACATTTATTATCAGCCAGGCCCTCATGGACCACCCTCTGTGGCTTGTTTAAAGCCCGGGCCACAAAAATACCTTAGCTCGGAATGAGGCCGATTTCGTTACAGTGCCAAACCGGCTGAGGGAATTTAAAGTAAAATTTCACGAGGTCTGCAGTGTCACAGCACTCGAAATCAGGGGGGTGGCATAAAAAAAATGCATTTTAAAGATGCTATTTCTGAGCTTGTATATGAATTAGGAAAGATGGAATTTTTGAGAAAGAATCACTTCACTAATGTGAAGAAAATACTATAGCTTTTTTTTTTTTACATTCCTTTTGCCAAACATAAACTTCTCTTCAGGCTTAAACATTTTTATCTGTTCTTGAAAATTATGTACACCTGTAACACCAATGGCAAACTAGAAGTTGGTGTAAACATGGACATTATTGTCATTGAAATAAAAATAAAGCTGAGTAGTATATATATATATATATATATATATATATATATATATATATATATATATATATATATATATGTTTAAACTATGATTTGGCCAATCAACACATACATTATCCATAGATTACATGTTTGTCGTCCTGTCTTGTCTTTTGCGGCCTCTAGCAAATTTTCTTCCAGGACTGCCCCATGTTTTCAGCTCCATCAGTCCTTCTGTCAGCTCTGGTTAGCAACACTGTCCCTGCAGAGAAGAGCCATTTCCACAGCATGATGCTGCCCCCATCAGTTGACACGTCTCCAATGGCGTGTTCAGTGGGATGTGCAGGGTTCGTCTTTTATAAGACCTTGTCTTGGGAGGTGTGCAGTTTTGCGCTACTTTATTTTTATATCACGGATCGCACTCTGTTAGGTCGTTTTATATGCACTAAATTTGTTCATCATTTTATCCCGAATAATGTTGGCTGTGTTCCTGGGTCTTCATGTTGCTTTGTTCACTCATTCGCCTGGTGGCCATCACTGGTACTGCATTGTTAAAATAAGCCTTTGCTTCGCGTATAAATTTTGTTTTGTTTTGTTTTTTGAAAAATTGGCCGGATTCCATTCTTGAAAACGACAAACTTTCTTATCCTTGCCAAGTACAATTACAGTCACTTGAAACATTCTCTGGCTATCTTTTGCTCCTCACTGTCAGATAAGAAGTTCTTTTCATAATGTAAAACTTGGACCCGAACGAGAAGATTACATGCCATTAATGTCTAGTTTATTTCAAACAACAGACTTTGGGCTATTGAAGCTACAGCCAATGCAATAAACCTGACTAAGTACCTCATCTTACTCCACTTCTAGCGATCCAAACAAATGCTTTGTGTCAGATAAGTACCATTAGAAACCATTAAATTTTATTAGCTTCAGGAACAGCTTTTTCCTACTTAACCAAACCCTTTTCCCCCAAATCCCAAGTCATGTTGTTTTACTCACTCCGGCTATTCTTTATTCATCAAGATTATGGGTTTTATTGAAGTACTCTTGATGGATGTTGTCTGTATTTGGACATAAAAAAGAAAGCTCCTGTCTCTCTTTGTCAACATCGCCGCCGTTGCCAGTATTGATATCGGCGAGTTCAAACAGGGGACTCCTACACACTAAACAGCTTTTTGGCTTAACACAAGCTGCATATTTTAATATCCCATCCGGGCAGGGTGGATTTTAATGAGTGCTGCTTTATTTTAATCTTTGCCGCTGCGTTCGGAGATCTCGGAAGCGCACGGATCTCGGAGTGCATGCGTTTGTAGTGAGGGACAATAACACGACTGCTCTCCGGCTGATGGGAGTCGTCACGTTCATAAATCATGAGCACATCTCATAAGATCAAGTTTGGTCGAAGACCTTGGGAATATAACGCAGAGTGAGCTTCCCCGGTCGCGCCTGAGTGTGTACGTGTGTCTTCTGTCTCTCCAGATTGAATTCTTAATCCCCCGCTATGCTGATTCATCTGGGAAAACAGCCATCGGTCCCTTGTTACCAGAAATAATATCGTTCTGTAAAGTTGGATATCTCTGTCTGCTGAGGGATAGTAGGTAATTAACTCTGCAAGATTAACTCAGATTTTTTTTTCATGAAGTGTTGAGGACGCGCACATGAAATGCACAGAAACGCGGGACCATTTGTTTTACGGAAGGTTCCCGTTCTGCATGAGAGCTAGGTGAGAAAGTGTTTTCAGAAACTGACACATCACCTTTAGGCGTGTTTCTGCTCGACTGCTCCCCGGAGTAATGTTGTCTCCCCTTTATTTCTCAACATTTTTTTTTACGTCGAAGATAGGAAGAAGAAAAAAAAAATAGGCAGTGACACATGTTCCCGAAGCTGTAATTTTGCCCATGAATCATTGATGAATGGTCAGCATCCGGCAGTTGCAGGTGGTGACACACAGTGGCACTTTTGGCACCGGAGATGCACTCTCGTTTTCATCGAATGAAGACAAATCGCTGACATTGTGCTCTCCCTTTTCAAGACTCCAATCACTTCAGACCCCTACAGGCAAGTATAATTGAAGAAATACAGCCCCCGCTTGATCCAGAGCCTGAATTACTCCTGTTTTTCTGTTTGATTATTGGAAAAATGTATGGCTTATTGTAACTGCAAAGAATTTGCAGTTTAGAGCTGGGGTGTCAAACATACGGCCCGTGGGCCGGTTCCGGCCCGCCGAACAATTTAGTCCGGCCGGGTGGCTAAATGTATTATCATTATTCAACAATTTATTTATTTTTTTTCCCCAGTGTCCTGTCTGGCAATGTGGCAATAAGAATTGTTGTCTTAATGCCAAAAAGAGCACATCAGATTTGACTTTCACAAGTGGAGCAGTACGGCTTTTGCCATAGTGCTCCGCTGGATTTATGAATGTGAATAGTTTTATTATGATTCATGCGGGGAATATCTCAAATGATATAGACACTACAATAGGAAAGTAGGAGAGGAAAGGAAGAACAAGAACAACAAAAGAAAAGGTGAAAGAAAGAGGAGATAAAAGGAAGAGAATGATAAAACAATTATTGAAAAAAAACATGTACTTGGTTTAATTGAAAATCTGCAGTTCATATATTGTCCACGAGGGGCGCTGTGTTTTAATTAGCAGATACATTTTAAATATTTTCTTAATTTTTATCTGTTTGATGTATTTTGTCATGTAGGACAGTGTTTTTAAGTTCCAAAAAATGTGAATAAATGTTTTTGAACATTGTACAATCACTGTGATCAGTTCTTCAATCTGTTAATTCTGCACATACTTTTCTTAAAAACGCTGAGATTATTCATAATACATTGTGTAAAAGTGAAATTAATTTAATAAAAAAATCAACAAAAAGCCCACTTTTATTAGTTCTGTTTAATAATTGCAATGAGTTTACTTGTGTGGCCCTCTTGAGATCAGATTAAGCTGTATGCGACCCCTAAACCAAAATTAGTTTCTTCAAGTTTAGAGTGACATGTTTTAAGTTTTTTTCCATTTCGGATTAACAAGCCTACACACAAGAACTAACTCTTTTTACAACACTTTTCACAAATGAAAGCCAAAAGAAGGTACATGATCCCCATTGTCTGATCATGTTTCTTATTTACTTTTGCTTATGAGCATATGGCTCATTTTTAGCCACTAAACCATTTGCTGTTAGTTAATCCTTTCACTCGTCCCAGTTTTGCCACAAAATCACAAACTTTAATACATGTTTGCTGGATTTTGTGTGATAGACCAACCCAGAATTGTGGATAATTTTATTATAATTTTCCATCACGTGTCACGTGACAGCGTTTCAGATTGGTGGGTGAGCGTGTAGAAATTGTGTTGAGAGAGTGTATATGAGCAAGTTTGTCACCTGGAGGTGAATGGTTGTAAGAGTGGTGAGAACAGAAGAGGAGAAGGCAAGTCACAGCACCCAAGAACGGCAAAGAACAGGTGGTGCTGGCTGTGGAAGGCCACCCCAGTTCCAGGCAGACAGACACAAGGCAGCTGTCTCACCCCCGGGCCTTCATACAGACGTCGGTTGTCAGTGAAGAACAGAAGCAGCAGCACCCGTGCCGAGAAGGCCCTGGGTGAGACGTATGATACCAAACCCTTCAGGGACCCAGTCCTCCTGGTGGGCTAGGGCCCATACTAACCCCCAGCACCTAGGCAGGGGTGACCTCCCCACGGCCGGGAACACTGGCACACTTTCTACTGTTAATTCTCACAAGCAGAAGCAAAATAAATTATATAAAACATGTTTACTATCCCAGTTCCAGCATTGTTTTTTTTTTTTTTGGCAATGCTTTGAACTGCTAGAAGGGTCGGGCATCTGTTCATTTCAAAATTAATTTTGTGGTCTCCCTAAGAAGACAAAGAAGGCCGATTGGGATTGGCTATTCCAGGTATGTGTATAGGTCTTCACATACAGTTAGCCAAAAGCCATACTTAGGCAGACATTGTCAGAGAGCATGTAAATAGTAAATAATCTAAATCTCCCGGGGAGTTTGGAGGTTAGTAAGTGGAGAAACCCATTTAGAACATATTTTGTGCTATGTAGCAAATCCTATTAAGGACATTTTGTACTGGTTGGTAAATCAAGGTTCCATTTACTGAGAGAATGTGAGACTGTATAATCTACTTCTAAAGGTTTAAAATATGTTTTAGAGAGTATTTTTTAGGGTTTAAGGAAGTTGGTGATATGCAAAGAAGTTATTTTCATCAACGCTATATAAATTAAGGGTATGGACTCTTTTCTAGCATATATATATATATATATATATATATATGTGTATATATATATATATATATATATATATATATATATATATATATATATATATATATATATATGTGTATATATATATATATTTATATGTGTATATATAATATATTTATATGTGTATATATATATATATTTATATGTGTATATATATATATATATATATATTTATATGTGTATATATATATATATATATATATATATATATATATATATATATATATATATATATATATATATATATATATATATATATATGTGTGTGTGTGTGTGAATTGATTTGTTCTTTATCTAGTTAAAATTGAAAAGTTAAGAACACTTCTTTTTCAAGATGTCTGGGATTTTCCAGATGAGCGTTAGTCTACGTGGGAACGTTGAAGACCTGTTAATTTTGAGATATTCCCACCTGATATTCAGAAATGTATGAATGTATGCTTTTAAAAGAGCTATGCTGCTTAATCAAAGGGGTGATATCTGATATTCAAATTTTATTTTGGTAGATTGTTCAAACCATAGCTGGATTTCACAAAGTGATAGGCAAGCGAAAACAGAGGCTTTTCAAAACTTTGCATTAATAAGAGCACACATCTATATCTAATGTGTATTCCGCAGTGTAGCTAAGGTAAGACCATGCAATTCTGTTTTATTTATTTGCCTAGCAGGCTTTGGACTGGTAAATGTTGCCTAATGAGTGAGTTGGGGGAAGCCATTAGCTTATTTCCAGCCCAGGCAACCAGCTGTGAGTTAATCTAGCTATCATATTCCTGGGAAATATTCATAAAAGCTATCCGAACACATAACAGCTGAAAAATAAAATTTAGATGTTTCTCAGGTTGATGGCACCTCATTAGCTTGCAGACGTTTCTCTCGCAACACATGACTGGAGGCATTTTATGCAACATTAAGGTCACCTTCTCATTTTGGTGAACTATAACGAGTGAGGCTCCACTTGTCGCCTTGTCACTGCTGCGCTGTAACTTTTAGTAAAAGTTGGGAAGCAACAAAAGCGGGAAGAACTGGTGAGACCTTTTTATATGTCCCCCCCACCTCCCACCCCCCTTTTCTTTTTAAAGGCGTTTTGATCAACCATGTATGTTGGTATGTCTGAGAGACAGGCATCATTTAATCCCCCAATTTCAGCATGCAGTGTGATGTGACAGTCTCTCTCATCTGAACAGGAAGAGAACAGTGAGTATTGTTGCCTGGCTGTGCCACGTTCTTCTTGAGTTTTCTTCTTTTTTTTTTCCACACCAGGGCTCACCAGTGCAGAAGATGTAAAGATTTATGAGAGGGCAATGACGGAAAAAAGTTATTCTTGAAAAAGTGTTAAAAACTCTCTTTTGTTTCACATTTTGTCCACTACAACCAAAAAAGTAAAAAGTTATATAAAAAGAAACGTAAACCTATGAAGTAGAAGGAAAATCATACATAGTATTCTAGGTGTTTTGCAAATGAGAAGTGAAAGAACAAGGTGTGCTTTTGGTTTTAGACCCATTCCACTGTAACCTGTTCAGATAACCAGTGAACAGGTCATTTGGAACTCTGGAGGAGCTGCAGAGATCCATTTATGCAAGGGTGGCAAGAAGAAAGCTATCCCTGAAAGAAGGAAAGGTTTCCCATAATTGAAAGTTCCCTGCAAGCCCTGCAGGGATACATCAAACATGTGAAAGGTGTTCTGGTCTGATCGGACCAAAGCTGATATTTTTGTTACTTACCATATTCTACTTTTCATATAAATACATTTATTCCACAAAAAAAGCTGCATTTATATGCTATAACATTGGAATGGGCAAAGCTTCTGGTTTAGGTTTTTTCCCACTAAACCGAGACAAGAAAAGCAGAGTTTTGGAGCGTTCCATTTGTCTCGGAAGTCAAAACTAGGAGCTAAAAGAGTGGTTAACCAGAGTCATAGAAGTCAGGCTTCCAAAATAATAAAAAATGGTTATGATTTAAACATGGCGATGGCCAGGAAAGCTGTTGTTTTACTCGTAGTACCTCCTTTAGAGTTGTACTTTCCACATGCAAAAAAAACCTAACTTTTGAATTGTTCAGTTAAGATCTGCAGCCGGCTAAATGTAACATTGATTTCAGACGCACTCTTACAACTGTGTCTTAAACATGTTTTCATCCCAGCTTACTGCTGTTGATACGAGGAGCTGCCATATTGGAATACGACTGTCGGCCTTAAGAAATTTCTCCGACTTTCCGAGTGGTAAGTCCGACTGTAGCTGCCGTTACGGTTGATATTTTTTTTCAGTTGGAAGACGGGATTTCCGAGTTAAAACTGCGCATAAAATGCCACATTATTTCTACGTTTTGCAAGTGTCAGGGAAAGGAGTGAAAACTATAATTGAGGAAACTGGAATAATTTGCAAACTCAAAGAGATTATCTCAGGCTGTTATTCATCTAAAAGGGTACACTAATTCCTACTGGCAACAGAGGGCTAAATAACTTGACCCTGATTGTTTTTGATTGATGACCATAAACATACAGCCAGAGCTACAATGCATGTCTAATTTTCCTTCCACCACCCAATCATTCAACACTTTTCTATCTTATCCTAAGAAAATATAACAAACAAAGTTGCTGTTGACCTAAATAAACAGAATGCAAAACTGCATCGGGGAACAGGGTGGTCTTCCTCTGATTCACTTTTTTTTCTCTCTCTGCCAAGCTGCTGGCTTTGGGGATAGGCTGCTTCCTGATCTGCATCTAGCTTTGCATGTCTTCAGCAAAGGGACATCTGGATGCTGCACAGAGCATGACATCAGCCAGCACTGGTTTGGAATGGCCTAAGGACAGTCACAGGAACAGTTGTTTTTCAGTGGGGGTAGATTTTTTTTCTTTCCTGCATTCACATTGGCTCACTTGATTTACTCAAACACCCCTTGGCTTTCTTTATATGCCTGTGTTCTGTTTCATTCTATTTCCCTTCTCTCTCCCCCTTCCTCTTTTTCACTTTTGCTTGTTTTTTTCTCTGATCCTCTGGCTACATTTCATATCAAAAGCTTCTTTGTTTCTACAGTGTTATAACAGTTTTTTTTCTCTTTTTCTTTTTTAAGATGTGCTGCATCTGCTTTTTAGTTTCTTGGACCCTTGGAATTACTTTTTTCACCAAATTGAGGACAATCAAGATAGAAAAAAACCCCCGCAATAGGCAACGGAGAGAGCACTAAAATCAAAGCAAAATTTTAACAAATCCTCAAAATGTCAGCAAGTACAGAACGGCGAACATTGCCAGTCTCCAATCGGGAAAAACAAATAAACAAAAAGCAATAATGAAAAGACACTAAGCCAGTCATTGTCAGAAGCAAATTTCCTTGGTGTCAGTTAAAAATTCATTTTTTTTTTCAGAACAAAATAGCAAGCAGTTGAAAACCACGTATCAGTCCAAATTAATGCGAACCCGATAATGTCCAAAAGACGTTTCACCTTCCCTTTAGAATCGTGAACTCTTTTCCAAATGGGCAAAATTCTGGCAGTTTGAAGGTTTTGTCTAAATTCTCTGACTGAAATTAACATTCTCACTGCAGATGCATGTTTTCTACTCTGCTTGAAGTGCATGATTTTCTTAGGTTCTGAATTTAAATCCTTCAGCTAAATTTAACACTTGAACATGAGACTCAAGGGGGTATAATGCTGTGTACCTGCTCTATCCAAGGCAAATTCATCCAAAAGGAGACAAGCACAGACTTTACAATTACAAGTCAAATGTTAATTGTTTATTTTTGTAACTTGTGTGGTTCCAGTCTAAGCTGACAGGTCTTTGAAATGCAAGTTTAAGAATAATAAACAATACTGGTAAAAAGGAAAAATCTGTTCTGAGCAGACTGATTTCTGTGCCTGTTTGCTGAGTTATAGCAACAAAAGGTAGAAAAGCTTTTTATGTCAACCGATTAAGGAATTGAGCAGTGTGAAAAGAGATGGACTGAGTTCAAGGTAATTGTTGCCCTTCCTGGGTGTGTCCCACAAGCTAAGATTTCTCCATGACCAGAGGGCAAAATAAATTTAAACACTATTGCCACAACCTACCAAATCGGCAAAGTGGCTTCTTATTACCCATATTTTTTGTGCCTGTCTTAGTCGCTTAGTCACTTAGACACTTTGTCCAAGTTTTGTAGATAATTTACATTTAGACTATATCTCATGTTTTAACAGTGTTACATGACACAAGATTTCTACACATCAAATAATGTTTTTTGGAACATGATGTTAAAAGTGTTATGGTTTCTCCCAGTTTTTCTAAATTTGCCTTTCTGCAATGTTTGACTCAGGAAATCACTTTATTGCCACGGAGTTCCAGCTGTTTTGCACAGAAAACAAAATATATAAAATTTTTGTATGAAGAAAAGATAAATTGTTCCTTTCATGCTTAGCGAATTCCAGATTTTCAGAGATTTTTGTTTCACAAAACGATTCCACGGTACGGCCTCTTCCTCTTTAAGCCCCCCTTGTTTTTATAGGTTTTGTTTTTTTCAGGCAGATCTTAAGCAATTACAATGTCATCCAGAAGTTTTATTTCTCTAATTTAATTCAGAAAGAAACTTTATATTATCTTTATACTATCTTCAAACCTCCTTGCCACTATGGTTAACTAGGCATTCCAGGCCTGACTTTAAAATATCTTGCAAACGGAGTTTTAGTTTTAGTTCACCTTACTTTCCTAAAGAACCTGAAAAGAAGTGTGTCGCCTTTATTTTCTTAATTATTTTAAGTGACACATTGACTGTATAGTGGCTGGAGAGTCTCCATTATGTTGCTCTACTGACTTTCCTATCAAATGCCAATTGCTAAAATGCCATAGATGTGTCCGGTATTGTCTATGCATGAGTATTAACATATCTTCAGTGTACGAATATCTCTTTTACATTGTAAACAGCCTTGAGCTTCCACCAAGACAAGAAAAGCCTTACATAGATGCAGTCTTTTCATCATATGCTCATTGACTATTAGTGGTTAAACACATGCCTTGCAGAGCATACCAGAAAACAACAAAGGATTCTCCCAAGTACTGGCAATGACATGGAAGACATTGGGGAGTCGTGAAAAACACCCAAACCATGAGCATCGACCGGCTAAAAGGGAACAGGCAAAATTCTTGGGTCTTACCACTTCAATGGAACTTGTAAGAAATGTGCTCATCATTTAGTTTCAAGTCAAACTTTTAGTCTCTAAGCCTTATATCTACCATGGCTTTGAGGTTGTTTTAATCCAGTCATTGCCACCAAGGCCATGTAAAAGAAAAAAAAAAAAAAGTCCTCGAATCTCATTTTTCACTAAATCCCAGAGCGGCGCCTGTCGTACATCTGATCCCCCTTTTGTACGGCAGCGTGAGAGGGCCGAGGGCAAGCAGACCACAATGTGGAGAAAGTAGCATAACAAGAGGGTAATGGGGAGTGGTAATAAACCTGCTGTGGTTTGGAAGGCTTCATATTAAAAACTGGCTTTGTCGTGAAAGCTAGACTGGTATTTGAAAGAGGTCATGCCCGGTCACTTGCAAGAGTGCTTATCAGCCATCTTGAGACGCTATCTGTCACGCAACTGGATAGACAGGAGTCGTCTTTGACTTGGATGGCATATGTGTCACTCAACAAGCACGCCTTCATCCATGCCGCTCCCCTTATTTCCTGGGACTCTTGTCACTCCACATCAGAAATATCTGCTTCTCTCTTTGCTTTTCCTTTTGGATATTTCTGCACCGCGAAGACTTTCATTTTTCTGTTTTGTTCCCTTATACCCATCTCTCTGCTGAATTCTCTATTCTCTCTGTCATTTTCTCTTGTAACACTACCTCGCACTCATTCTCCCTTTATGTACACGATGTTGTGGACAGCCCCGTGAACTTGACTTCAATCCAAGTGTCACGCATCCCGCTTTTGCTTTGATCAGACGTGGCTATTGTCTGCCCTCCGAGGCACAGTCTGGAATTGCCTCCTGATATGCCCCCTGCTCCGGTAAAGTGAGATGTGAGTCCCCTCTGTGCACTGGCAAACACAGGGGGCTTTTGTGTGCATATGTGGGCTGTGTGCAGCATGAGTAAAAGAGAGCGAGGGTTGGGAGGGTGTGGGGGGGATTGGAGAGCACATTAGCATGGTTTGCTAGCCTGCACACTAATGCAGATCTAGGCCCCATAATAGCCAGGGTTCATTCAGAGTCATTCTCCCAGAGATTTCAGCAGCCAACATTCTATAAGATGGAATGAGGGGGAGAACCCCGGCAGATCTCTACGGCCGATTAGGATTCCCTTCTCGCTGTGCTCCATCACAAAGAATAGCCATATCTAATTTCCCATGTGCCACAAGTATCACCGTTCACACAGTCACAGGAACAGCCACGCCATCTCGTAGCGGCCAATTAAATTAATGAATGGATCGTTTTGATCCGCAGCCAGTCCGATTCTACCACGTCGACTCTTGTCAACAAAAGCCTAATTATTTTTTCCTCACTGCCATGTCAGAAAAACGAAACCGCTGGTGAAACGATGACAATGCTCCCCTCATTAGATTTTTTTTTTTTTTTTTTTTTTGCCCCTTCAGGAGCTGCAAAATGACATTTTCAAGAGGACAAAAAATAGCTTGCATCTGATTAGAGAAGCAGGGAAAGGGAGGGTGGATGCTGAACGAGAGACGGTTTGAGTGATTCAATTGAGTGCTTGGATATGCCTGGGGTTTAAGAGCTTTAAGAAATACAGCCAAAATGAAACCGGCAGCAAAGCACAGAGGGAAGGCTCCCATCCAGCCCTCCATTATTTCCCAGTAGTCGTTTTAAGAGGAAAATATCCAGAAGAGAGAAGCGGGTGGGGGTGGGGAGGGGGGTAAACTTTCATAAACTATTAAGACTCGCAGAGTATGAAAAAGATGATTATAGATGCATCAAAACTGCTTTGAAAAATTTGGGGGGCTTTTAAAATGCAGCCAGCAGTGATTTAATTAGGGTTTTTTTATTTTTTTGTCTTCTTTGCCCAAGTCCTTATACAGTTTTGTGAACCCAGTGATGTCTACTTTACTTTAACTAAATTAATCCCCTGTGGAAATGCATGAAGGAGTCCATTGGTCTTAAAATTTCATAAGCACAGAAGGCGGGCAGGGTGGTCATCATGAGGGTAAATAAAGGATGAAGCAAAACAGTGCCATGTGTTTGAAGCATATGCCCACATGGTCTCGCCACAAGAACCACACCAACACATATATTGCATTCCTGTGTAATTGTGTCTGAAAGACCATATGCCTGAGAGGGTTGCTGAGGTAAAAAAAAAAAAAAAAAAAATGTCATGGGCGATCAAGATAAGCAATTGCTGCTCAAGAGCTGCATTTTTTTTTTTTTACAGTGAACTTCTGTAAAGTTGCTATCAGTAAGGGTTCCCTTACCTGTACCACCAGATATGTCGCCATGAGTTTGTTGAAAAGTGAACAAATCTTCAGAGTGGGGAGATTTTGCAAATTAAAACCACTCAAGCAGATGCTTGTATCCACTTCTTCAAAGCTAGCAGCAGTATTTGTTAGAAACTTGTCATATGTGAGTGGGTTTGCTGAAGTGCAAAAAGCTTAAGAGCAGCCACACTTTAGCTAACACTAGTAATACTTTAGGAATCAACTCGAACTGAAAATGTTTGTAACCATAACAATGGTAAATTAGTGGATATTAATCGCCTACACTTTCATAAGCAACTGTTGAGTTTGTCCATGTGTTCTATGCCAAGCACCTTTTGTTTCAATGCTCTAAAGTTATGGTAGTTGAGGCTATTCATTGCTATTAAGGTCGAGACACACCAGATATGGAAAAAAATCCAGATCATATGAAAAAAAGTAGCAATAACATCTGGTTAAAGTGAATGGTCCTGTGTCATGCCTGTCCTGTGTGCGGTTATACGCAACTGAGTGTGCATAGTTCTGGCCAAGATAGACCAGGGGTCTACCTTGGTCTACTCAACAATTTTCACCAGGGCCAAGCACAGTTTGTGGCAGCTACTAATGGCACTTCTGGTGGCAGCGGCAGCTAATAGTGGCACTTCCAGTGGCACATTCACTGCCACGGAAGCGGGGGTGCATGCCAGCTTTCCAACAAAAGCTTGTGGAACTTTCGCCAGTCGCCTGCCACAAGGTGTCACAATGCTTCTTAATTCAAAAACAATGACACTATCAATTGAAAGTACTTAATCAACTAACAGTCACTAGCTCATAATTATCCTGACATCCCGTTTGCCAATAATCAGCATTACTTCCACGAAAACAGCGGCAGCCGGCGTGGCATGTTAAAGGCTTTTACAGCCTGTCTGACATCTTTGTAGCATCCTGGCATCCCCTGGCACTCTTGTGGCATCAAACCACTCACACAGCCACCTTATAACCTTTTTAATAAATTGTTTACTTTTCTTTTGATTAAATGTCAATTTAGCACATCATTATTTGAAAATAAATATAGAACTGGCATTAAATAACCCCAATGACAAACCGTTTGCCCATAAACAGCAATAGAAGTACGGCGGCAGCAGGTGGCCTGCCGGCTTAGTGACACCTTGTGGCAGGTGGCTGGCAAAAGTTCCACAAGCTTTCATTTGAAATAATATTAATAAAACATGATTATTTGGGAGTAGTTTTAGACTAACAGGCATCTGTAACAAATCGTTTGCCCAAAAATAGCAACAGGAGTGCGGCAACAGCCGTGGCACCTTCTTGGCAGTCGCATGCCAGTGAAAGTGCAACCGGAACTGCCACTACTAGCTGCCGCTGCCACCGGAACTGCCACTACTAGCTGCCGCTGCCACACTGTTACACTGTGAAATAGCCTCCGTGTCAGAGTTATGCACGTTTCCATTCTGACCTGAGATGACTGTCCATTTGTTTATGCATGCCCAATCTGTGAAGTCCTTGGCGTCCGTGAGTTATCTACTGTTACTCTGTAACTGCTGCCTGCGCCTCCAGCATCTGTAAGCTCATAATCCTTAACACTAACATATTTGCTCTCCATTTACTTTGAGAACATGGACGGGAAAGGCTTTCCATCCGTCCTTTGGTGGTTTCTTGCCAAACACCCCAAGTTCCACACAACCAATCCTCTTTGAGTCAAAAAGCATTTTTTTTCTTTAACAAATGTGTCCATTACCACCCTGACTTTGTTTCCTTTAACCCATCTAATCAATAGATTTGTTTTGTATGTCAAAAATACAGGAGAATAAGGGCTATCTGGAAGATATATTTTTTTAAAACGGCAGAATGAATGTGGATTTCTCCCAACAGTAAAAAGGATGGCAAACTGAAACACGTTATTGGATGGGCATTTCAGTCTTCAGCTTATGGGCAAAGCCTGATTGGATGAGCGCGGTCGTTTATAAATCCATTAGCTTGCACATGCTAGATTGAAATTTCTTCTTATTGTCCTTGAATTTTTTATTGCGTTCAAAGAATGAGATTTGATTAACATGTTTTTCTCCATATACAACGCAGTAAATTAAGCTGTCAATGTTGTGAGGAGGGTGAAACAAAAGAACATGTTGTTTTAATAAGTTTTCGATATAAAAGAGAAGATATAGGCCTACTGTATGTTGGAGGAGTTTAGAAGGAAGAAAGAAATGTTTGATTGAAAAACATATATAAACATATAATCACAAGATCTTTACATTGAAAATAGTCTGATCATGTGGTGTACCTGTGAGAAATATGTGACCCACATATGGGAAATGGAAACCACATGTGAACACGTGTAACTCAAGGGGATCGTTTTGTAAGGAGAGAAAAATGTGGAAAAACTTAATGGTTACAAATAAAAGTATATATGGCTAGCCTACTATCCATATCCAATTGTATCCCATGGATTGAAATATCTTTTTATAAATTTGACTCAAAATGACATGTGTCTGCTACAGTAAAGAGAACCATGAATGATTTTAACATCACTTGAAAAAAAATCTTAACTATCCTTTAAATGCTAGTCAGGAGTTCAAGGCTGTAGCTTGGCAAAGCATACAGAAAAAAAACACACAATTAAAACAGGCCAGCTAGTTTAGTTTACTGGTTTATTCCAAGCCAGCACAAACAAACACTGTACATATAATGTATTACAAAATACAGAAGACTGAAAAAAATAATTGATAGGAAAGGAGTGTAATGAAGACAAACTTATTTACCCCCAGCCCCAATTAAAAAAAAAATTGTATGGTTGCTGCTAATTGTTTTGCAACACATTTTTGACGCATTTTTAACGCATGTGTCAAATCAACTTGGCGAATGACATTAATAACATACATAAAAAAAAAAAATATATATATATATATATATATATATATATATATATATATATATATATATATATATATATATATATATATATATATATATACATACACACACACAAACAGTGTTACAGTTAGTATCTTGATTAAAATTTATATTTTTAAATGGCTTAGGCGGTGACCCCAATGGACTCCAAAGTTTACCACCACATACAGGACACCACATTTAAACCACTAATGGTTCCTAGTGGTTCCCCCTGCATGGGGGTTACCACAGCCCCTCAGATTATAACTCCATTATCTCTGTGTAAAGACCTTTTGGATATTAGTAGGTAATATATTGTGAGTTGCTGTACATATAAATTGGATGGTGTAAATATCTACAAAATCAAAGCAGTTTGGACTGCAAGAACAGTGTTGGTGCGATCACAAAATCTGACTTTGTGTTTAACCCTCACATCACATTTTTTTGGAGCATAAAGCGGGGATGTGGTGAACTTTTGTAGTTATTGCTCCCAATTTCTATACAATAAGTTTAGTAGATCAAAACTAATGGGAAACACAATAGGTACAGTGCATTATACGCTAATTATTTACCCTTGTTAATGATTGGGACACTTTTAGAAAAATGTTACTTGGTACATTTCTTTGTGGTTTCCAGTTTAGAATTAAATGTCTGACACAATCTGATGACAACAGATGGAAACCTCTGTAACCTAGCAAAACTTCTTTAAAGACCCAAAGACCTGGTAATAATTGACACCATTCAGCCAATGGTTTACGTAAGTGGCGCTCTTGGGATAAAGCCATTGACATCTCCATATCACAGCCGATACACGTAAAAAAGCAACTTTTCAAAGTCAAGGCGCCGCATGTTTTCTAATCTTCGGCCGATGACAGCTTTCAACGGTGGGCGAGTGCTTGATTGATGCCCGGCGCATTTCACCACAAGGGAGGAAAAAAAATAAATACCCCCACATTTATGATTTGAAGAAGCCGTTGTGAAGGGAGGTGAGGTTTCGACAAAACTGGTGAGACTGATGGGGAAATAATGACGATGTTATTTGAACTGAATGATGGAGATAAAGGTAATTACATTTATTAAATGAGTTGTTGATTCATCATATGTCTTTAGCTTTGCTTTAATGTTGTGATTTACTGCAACTATGATTCAGATGGGGAGACATTTCATTTATCTTGAATCTCAGTCATGTTAACATGCTTTGGAGTTCACATCCAATTTTGTTATTTGTCGTTTAAAAAGTAAAAAAGAACATGCAGATAATCAAGACTGACATTGTAATTTGTCCATCATAATCTTTTTTTAAACAGTCTGTTTAGCCTGCAAAATGACACAACAGTGCATGAGAGTGGATAACCATCTTCATATGGCCCCCGGTATCAAAGCCCTGGATGAATTAACTCAGGTTAATAGGAACGCAAAGCAAAGCGACAAACATGTGCTCCACGGTCATGGACTGCAACAGGTGCTGAATCCACGATAAAGTGAGAGCTGCTTGACTGGAAATTGAGTAGCTCTGACATCTTTTTTTTTTTTTTTTTTACGCTTGCCTCTAAACGATTGAGGAATCACTGAGATGTGAAGCTGTGCCCGACAGCGGCACAAGGATAACAAAAAAAAAAAAAAAAAACAACACAAGAAAACGACTGATCGCTGCCAACAACAACACATTCTGTTTGAACCCGTTGGCTCTGCTCGGAAAACCTTTGCTTTGTTGTTCCGCCTGCCAATACCTGAGGTGATGATGCTTTGATATTTACTGGCCAAAGCAACCTGTTTGAGCTGCCAGTCAAGTTGCCATTGATTTTATTTCCGAAAGTGATACCACACCAAAGCCCACACCCCAAAAAAGTTAAATAAAATCTATTCAGCCTTGCCTGATTATTTTTCTTTTCCGAAGGCAAAAAACTGCATCCAGTAAATAACTTTAGTTTCATTAAATCACTTTGCAACTGGAACTTGTTATGGTTTGCTGTAGCTTTCTGACCCACATGCAGAATCATACACAGGACACCGAACTGGATGCGGTTCGTCTGGAGCTCTTACTGGCACCTCTGGTGCCTGGGAGGATGGATGTCACGGTTAAAAGCAGTTGGGGTTGAGAATGGGTAAGCGAGAAGCAGAGTTACTGGGCTTACTTAGAGGGGAGAAGACAGACTGCCAGAGGAGTGGCTAAAGCGGAGTCCGGGGTGGCCGATACAGACTGGTAGAATCCTAAGGTCCTGGTGAAAGCTGAGTGGATTGAACCGGGTGAGTGTCAGACAGCGGGCAGGCAGGTGGGAGTTGGCAGGGCTGCTTTGGACGATCGTTGAGTTCCACAGGTCGGAAAAGGACAGTTCCAGTGATGTGCAGTCAGGGGAGGCAAGTGTAATAAGTAATTTTTTAATCTAATTTCCTCATTTTTGATCATATTCTCTTTAAATTTGCAGACTTTTTGCTATTTTCCATGTAAATCCTTGGTGGCGCTTGATAGCGAAGCCGGTGAGGTTGCAGCGAGCTTGGCCTCCCCTGGCATTGCGCAATCCCATGTTAACTGCGCTGGCTTCCATTGTGTGAATGCATCTTCCTGTCTCTAGATCATAAGTTCAATTGTTCAAACAATTATGAACTGATTTTCCATAATTTAATGTATGTGGATTACGAATTGTGTTTTGGTCATCAAACTGTGTGGAGGTAACATGTTTTCGTGCTGCTGGGTCATCATACACGGCAGAGAACTGGTTGTAGGTGAGGCCGACAGTTCCTTGGCCTCTAGGCAGGGGGCGCTCAAAGGGCACCGCTCGTGATCCCAAAACTGTAAAGTGACAGCAAGTTTTGGATGTTTTATTAGCAAGTTATGCTAAACAAATTAAGCACAAAAAAGACTCAAAACATACAGCCGGAACAGGACTGATCAAGGAAGGCTTTACTCGCTGGCAGTGAACTCCATTGAGACTGAGAAACTTTTAAAACTGAAGTAGATAAAGAGAACTTTTACCGTAAAGTCTTTACCTTTTTTGCAGAAAGAGCATCGCATGGACTTCATTTATAAGTAGAGGTAAGTTTTCGTAATGAAATGTGCATAATATGGGTTGTAGTTTTTGAATGCGTTACAAATGCAGAAATCCATCATAACTCATAAACTGTTACCAATCAAAGGACAAATAATTTAGTTTTATTTTTTTCACCAAAGAATCAATATTTTTTGATTCTTTGATGTCTGTAAGATGAAAGTAAGATGTCTCTTGGTGAATTGATTTGGCTCAATCAGTCTCCTTCAGCACTTTGCAATGAGTCTACTCTGTAGAGTGTATATAATTATAAATCTGACTCTGATGATGTCAGTGCCTCACCAGCTATGAACCCTACCGCACGTCACTGGACAGCTCCTTAGACACAAGTCAAAGATCCAAAACGAAGAGGCTGTTAATGGAAACCTGGGAGCATAGACAAGTACAAATTAGTGCCGGGAACCAAACACTGCAACAACGGAAATCTTCCATGCATGCGTGGAGATGCGATCGGTTGGATTACCAAGAGTTGAAGACCATTTGGCAGTGAAGGATCGCTCTGCAGCTCCTTAAGAAGGCCAACACCTGATGAGCGAGTGATTGTTGTGTGACACGCCACGCAGCAGCTCACCTCTGCGCTGAAAAATGAACGCCATAGCACCCAGACCCTGACAGAAAGAAGTGAAAAAAAAAAAGTTTTGTGCTGCTCCTCCATTTGTTGAAAAAAAGAGAGCTTTAGTCGTGTTTGCAGACAGCACAGAGGTTCACCGCATTAAATTATGGGATTTAAGTTATCAAAATAATTCTATTTAAAATGTGAAACTATTAGTCAAAAACCGCAGAGTGATACTGAAGTGTGATGAAGATGGCTTATGGTTATTCAACACCCGAAGTTATGTGTCAAATAACGGAGAAATGTTACATTATGGCCTAATGTGTGGCAAAAAAGCGCTTCCAGAGCCATTACACACACACACACAGTGGCATGCAGGCCCTGGGTTATAACTGTTCCTTGCCTTGTGGTAAACCCCTTCTGAAGCGCATGAAAACGCCAGGAATGTTTGTAAATGGGACAAGGCAGCAAAAGTCGGCTCGTTTGTCCAATGTTTTCAAGAAATTATAAAGTCCCAAAAGTAGAGAGGTTGATTAAGAAGGAAGAGACTCCAAGTTGTTACAGGTCCAGAGTGAATTTTTCACAGTCTCTGATTGTTTCGGGGAGCCATGTCGTCTGCTGCAGTTTAGTTGATTTCTGCAGAGACACTGTTTAATCTCCCTGATGCAACGCCACATTTAGACAGTAATTCATGCAGAAGCCCTGACCATGTGACGAGCATGTAGACTTTGCAGTAAATAAGCCTACTATATATATATATATATATATATATATATATATATATATATATATATATATATATATATAATTTCTTTTGTTCTGATGTCACATTTTTATTTTATAGGGAAACCAAGTAAAAATTTTTCATGAGCTGTAAGCCACGATCATCAAATTTAAAAGAGATGGTTCAAGTATTTCACTCTCTGTTTAATACATTTTTATCATGCGTTTCACTTTTTCAACCGAATTACTAAAAATAAATTAACTTATTGTTTTGATAATTTTCCCTCTGGCTCAATTTCTTGCTCTAGCTATTGATTGCAGCTACGTATGAAAAATGCCTTTCACTGACTCCTGATCAAACTGCAAAATCCCCCCCACCCCCCAAATCTTCATAGATTTGCTGCCATATCATGTCTTCAATTACCGCTCTTATTACTCACAGGAAGAGGAACGAGTTTGTTCAGGTGACAGTGCCCATGCTTCGCAGGAAGCCGGGGTTATTCTGGGACATGATTCAAGTTTTAAAATCCAAACCTGTGGATTTGCGTCAGGGTTGCGTGCTGAGAAATAATGGATTGCCACCAGTCGGAATGTTGTTTCCTGCGAGTTCTTTAGTTAGAGCTGTTAAAATTTCTGCATCACATGTTTGGTCCCTTGTTCACAGTTATGCAATATTAATCTCATTTTGCTCTGAGAAAGAAAACCAAAAAAAAAAAAAAAAAAAAAAAAAAAGGGACTGCGAAATGAGTTACGTGCCAGATTATCCTGCCTTTTCAAAGTTGAATGGATCTAATTTTGGATTCTGTAATTACCAGCTGAAATATACATTTGGCATATCAACAAATTAAAAATTAAATTCACATGACTTTTAGATTGAGCTCCAACTGCACCACCAGCCGAGATCATGACGGCTGATATATTTATTTAGTTTCACATAAAGGACCGACTCATTAATTGAGGTTGGATTTATGAATTCACAGTCCGGAGTGATGACAGAGGCACTTCAGTTGATGTCTCCCCTGTTGAGCTGATAACATGAAATTAAAAGTTGATGCCCGACAAGGATTGCAGATGGAACTCTTGTGTTTCATGAGTTATTGATGCCTGTTTGGGAAAAAAAATAAATCATTGCAGACTTTATAACCTAACGCCACATGACTCCGCTTGCTCTCCCCGATTTTTTTTTTTTTTTTTTTGGAATACAAAAGATGTTCAAAATACTTTCAGCACTTCTGGGGAAATGTAAACACCGCCAGCATTCAAGATGTCTCTGAGAAATAAGGTCGGCGTGGGGGGGCACAAGCTTGACCTTAGAGTTCGCGGTCTGTAATTTTGCAGCTTCTGTGCCCAGCAGCATTTTCTGTTTGTTACCTGAACTTCAGCTTGACTTCCTGAAGTTGCACCATAAGAAAATGGAACAGTCAATGGAAAAGGCCAATAATGTGTTGAAGATGCAGCCTAATAAAGGGGGGGGGGGGGAATAAGTACTGCGATTCAATTGGTATGCAAACAGAAAAAAATAAACTCATTTGCAGTAAATTTGTCGAAGGAAAATACTGGTATAGGTCGGTAAATTAAAAAATCATTCAAAATTTGATTTACTTATAATTAAATTGAAAACTAAAACTTGTAGAGATTTACCACATACACTAATATATATTTTTTAGCATTTATTTCTGTTACAGCTTAATAGAAACACAGAATGTAGCACTTCTCAAAATAGCCATAATTCAGACCATTAACTTATACATTTCAACACAGATGGTTACATTTTGGTCATGGTCATGGCTGTCATCAACAGCCTCCACAGGGAGAGTAGTCCACAAAAGTCCATCGCTACAGAAGCTGGCTCTCCAGAGCGCTAGAGGCAAGCACTACAATGAAAAGTTGAGTGGAAGGAAAAAGTGTGGTAGGAAAAAAAATGCACAAGCAGCATGTAGTCAAGTTTATTTCTATAGCACATTTCAGCATCAAGGCCATTTTAAATGCTTTACATCATGAAAACATAAAAAAAAACATCATAAATATGTAGAAACGGTCACTGGTTGTGAGACCAGTAACAAACATTAAATTGTACCAAACCAAAACATCCATACACATCAAATATGTTGGTCAGTGTTCCTGTTGTTAAGGGTCAGAAGCAACTCTAAACAGGTGGGTTTTCAGTCTTGATTTTTAGAAGAGTCTTCTCAAGCACTCTACACGATACCCCAGTAAGTCAGTCTATACCCCACAGAGACTCCATTGATCATTATCAAGAGGAAGAAGTGATACACCAGAGCAAACTATGCAGAATAGCTGAACACTACCACCAAAGCAATATGCTGATCTCCTCCATGTCCCGCTGCATTGATGCAGCAATTCCTGCAAAATGAGCCCCAACCAAGTGTCAGTGCAGACACTGTTTAGTGCTTATCCGCACTTCTCAGTAGACTATCTGTATTAAAAAATATTATTGGCCTCATGGCAAATTCACATTTTCTAAGAAACTGAATTTTGGGGTTTTATCAGTTATAAGTGAGAAATATTTATTTTAAGACAAATAAATGCATTAAACATATAAATCTGTGTATTGAAACTGTATGAGTTTCAGTGACTGAATGGAATCACTGAACTATGATACCTTTTCAATTATCTAATTTGTTGAGCTGCATCTATGTCTACTTTTTTACATCAATGAAGAGTAAAGAAGATTAGCAGTGGGACCACCCAGATGTCGGTTATCAACGTGTCGCAGTGACGAATTGTTTTGAGGTCCAGGTTAATACGTAGGAACTTGTTTGAATGTTCCAAAAGCTCCCACTGGAGGTCAGAAGCTTATATACAGGTTAGTTTACAGAAATGTTCAGTGAGTCACCAAAAAAAAGACACCTTAGACTGTTTGCGTTACTGTAGTTTAGACTTTGGCATTTCTTAATTTTGTGATTTAAAATAATTGGTTCTTATGAAGTAAGTCTTAATGCTTCCATGTTTGAGTTAAAAGTGTCAAGTCAATACATATCGTGGCTAACAGTTCCCTCCGAAACTAATGACAAAACACGACTTCTGTTCCACTGTATTGTAAAATATGTTGGATTTGACCTCAAGATGAATACGAGCAAACGGATCAGGATTTACGTATTCATCTCACCTTCAGGAGCATCGTTTCTAATGGAGGATGAGAGACAAGGTTAAGCAAAAGCTTAAGAGCAGGTGGAACAAAAACACAACCAAATCTGTATCTTTGAAAAAACTATCATGCCTGGAAAATAAGACTCAAAAGTATCTCACAAGACTTAGAAGCAGCAATTATGCATGAGTATTCCTCTTACAAGCCGGGCTGGGTTATCTCTGGGATAGGTTCTGTGAAGCAAAACAAATCACGATCCACTTTTTTTCAGTTGTGGCACGTTATGTCCTGATACATTTTTGCTTAAAGGTGCCATTCTGGATTTTCAGTGTCAGGGGGTGGGGGGGTGGGGGGCTTGATCCGCTATCGGGATAGTGCCTAGCATAGAAACAGTCCCTGAGAGGGATTCTGTGAAGAGGACTGAGAATATATCATTTGTAAAGGCCCCCTTGAATTGAACAGATGTCGTAGCAGCATGGGCTTGTAGAAAAGTGAATATTTTACAGAAAAACACAACTTTGAAGTTTGTTTGCTCAGCTGGGAAATGTCCATGGTACTACATCAGCTTTTGTTGGCCACTATGCCTGTTGTATCAGTCTGCCTCATCAGCTTTCCACCCTATCCTCTTAACACATTAATATCCCTTGTTCTGAGACATTCCATTATAGATATTGCCGTATGCATAAGGCCACTGGCATAATCAGCACCGGTCTCAAATCTTGTGCAGCTTCTATCGGGTTTTCCTCTTGCATTGTGCTATATTTAGCTTAATCCATCTCACCATTGTCTCCGACAAGCGTCCCTGTCCTTGGAGACGAATAGCGTCACCGCGACATAATGCTCCCACCTACTATCTTCATGGTGGGCTTTTCTTTTACGCAGAGGTTTGCTTGTAAGCAAAACAAAAGTATTTTGGTTTCATCTGACCAGGGCACCTTCTCTCAGATATTTGCAGTTACCTACGCCGCGTGGCATACAGCAATAAAGACTTAAGTCTTCCTTTTGGCCATGAGTTTCTTCTTGCTACACAGAGGCAAAGTATTTAGAAATAAATGACCTCTGAAAGCAGTTGGCTGCACTGGATATATTTACAGGGTTCCCGCGGATCCTTCAAAAGTATTAAAAGGCATTGAATATTGTAATATAAAACTAAGGCCTTAATTGGCATTAAAATGTCTTAAATTAATCTTTCTTAGGTCTTAAAATTGTTACAAGGTCATGAATAGGATTTTATTTTTGTAATCCTTACCAAACAGTAAAATAATTGACACAATTATATATTTTTTAATTTACCAAACGGCTCAACATAACCATTATTGGTTCCGTCCTGATAGTGGAACCAATAAAAACTGTTGCGGCCGGACCATAGCTGCGAAAACGAGTTGGCACTGGTTATGTTGTGGTTTTTAAAACTGATTTATAGTTTATTTTAGTAGGGAACAAAACAAAGTTTGTGAATTCAGTTCAGTAGTTGTTAAAAATATATCTGTAATTTGGGTGTTTTTAGCTTTCTTCCTATACGGAATGTTTTTCAAAATTTTTAACATGTCTACTGGGCCAGAAAGTAATAGTTTATGTTAAAATAAACATTTGTGTGAAGTTGTCACAACCAGGTTTATCTTGTTTATCGTGAAGTTGGTCTTAACTTTTTATTTCAAGTGGAATTAAAAAGTCTTATAAAGTCTTACATTTAACTTGCCCTATGCTGTAGGAACCCTGTATTTAGGAGCACCAGATTAAAGTGAGATGAGCTCAGATGCTCACTTTCAGATTGCTGATTGTGATCCATTTAGATAACCATTCAATTTTTTCCTGTCAATTTACAACTATGTGCTGCTTTGGTCTACCACATAAAGTCCCAGTGGAGTCTATTGAAGATTGTTGTTATAACAGGAAAAAATACGGGGAAAAAAAATCAAAGGAACATGTTGTCAATACTTTTACAAAACAGTCCCCCCGTTTTGCAGTTGTTTCCAAGTGACTATCTTCAGGGTATTGTGCCTTCTTGTCCCAAAGTGTCCGAACCATTGAAACGGTGTTTACACTGAGTGGTTTCATGCTTTCTGAAATCCATTTGCTCCTTTTTTTCCCCAGCCTAACTTCTGCTCCAGTGCATGTATCGGGGATTGTGCTGATAAGTGAAGATTGGATTAAAGGTTTGAAGACGATTGCTATTCAGGCCAGAAATCGCCGACTCGGACAAAGAAGCAATGTATCAACGCGCTGCATAACACTCCTTTGAGAGAGGCACCATGGGGAAAAATGAAAAAAATAACAGAGGTAACATTTTACAGTAGAGCTGAGATTTACACAACATATATCTACTTATTCTTTTCCCCCACATTCTTCTCCAAGAGCTACAGACTATTGTGCTGCAATCTTTGTACCCAAACTGTCAGCTGCCTGTCGGAAACAGATCCTCGCCATGCTGTTCTTTACCTCAGAACCTGTGCTCTTAAACATCTATCAGTAATGAACACAGCCAGGTCTCAGAAGACCACTAGCAGCCGCAGATGGGAAAGAGAGATGTACCAATTAAGGAGGAAGGACATCAATGTGATATATTGTGAGCATGATGGAACAGAACACAAAAGTGCTGCACACTGATCTAATATTACATCTCAGCAGGGCTCTTGAGCACAGAGAGCTTGCAGTAGGTAAGCCGATTCTTCCACTGTGGATAAAAAACGCCATACAGGGCGTCCCCCTGTTGCTCCCGTGCAGCCAAGAACGTCCTCATCTCTGAGGCTTCTTGTGTTACTTGAAACCGGTGGGATATGTTGATAGATTCTCCACATTCCTGCCTCAGTGCCTGAAGACGTGCGGTTCCTGGATATTAAAAAAAAAAAAGAGGAGAAGATTCATACATCCGTGGCAGAGCAGCTGATGTATGTTGAAATGTGTTCCCCTTTTATTTTGTCAACCTTGTGATTCACCTGTGGCTATGCTGTTATAGATTTTCTCCTCTCTCCTTGCGCTTTATTGCTTCTCTCAGGAATCCCGGCGACGAAAAGCAGGATACATATTGTTTCTATAAAGTAGTACTCCATGGGGGTAAATCCTGCCTGTCAGAGCATACTGACTTTAATCTATTGCTTCTTTCATTACATTTTTCTGAAAGAAAGTAGGCACATGTGGTCCATATAATATCCCCCTTACGGTCTCTCTGGGAGGTCATGTTTGCCTACCTGCAGGCCGTACCTGGAGACACCTGTTGGTAGGTGGGCCCTGTCTGCCCCGGTGCAAAGAACATGACCTCTGACCACGAAGTATCTCCTGTGTTAATCCTCTAAGTACAAGGAAAACCCCTTAAAGCGGTGTTCTCTTACACTCTGTGGATAGGAAGGAATTATTTGCTACTTGGCTGACATAAATCTTTGGTTTCCTGCAGAGAGGAGCTAAGACACAATCCCACCTGGGGGGAAAAAAAAGCAAGAGTAAATTGAAACCAGACTGAACTGGAAAAGAGGTATTTTTTTAATCTTTGATTTTAAAATGAAATACGATATTGTTAAGTGTGTGTGTATGTGGGTGTGTCGCCAGATAAAACTTATCTTAAGTTTCTCCTATCCACTCCTGATGTTGTGAATGGCTGTGTGAAGATTCTGGAGCATGTTGGGGGCTTTTAGCGCCCCTTTTCATACCAATTATAGTTTTTCTTACCTGATGCTGATACTATGAAGTAAACAACTCAATATTCAATTATTGTTAGCTTCAGTCCAAGACACACAAACAAGCAAAAAAAAAAAGAAAACTCAAATTGATGTGAAATGTTCAGCATATCTACACAAATATCGTGTGCATCATTTCATACCTTCACAATGCCATTTCCCAAAAAGATGTCAATCAGTTCTTATTCAAGTTATTGTTGAGTTGCAGTACAAACATCCCCAACCAACGCAAAGGCCAACACTCAACACTGCAGTTTATGAGGAATAAAAAAACGGTAAATAAAGCTCCCATTTCTACAAGTATCAATATCAAGTATTGATATCCAGGATAGTGTGCACATTTACTTTAGAAGTGGCAAATGGCTCCATTTTGCACCAAAATAAGTCAGATTCACCAAGTCCATTCAGATGTTTCCATATACAGCATATCCATATATATTGGATACGTGGACTAACCCAGATTCCCCCACAATTTTACGGACAGGAAAAGTCACGATGGGCAGAAATGCAACACTAAATGCAGGCATTTATACAGTATAGAAATGGGCTCTGCATTATGGTGGGTTGCTGATTGGGCTTGTTTTCTGATTGGGCTTTACTGTCTCGGGACCCAAGATTTTCCAAACACTCCGACGCAACCTCCATTCTAAACCAAAACAAAATAAAAATGCGCCCAGAAAACAAAAACTACCTATTCACCCAACGGATCCCGCCCATTTCTGTCCAAGTCACAGAGATGCCTAATTGCATTGGATTAGTATTATCTCAGGACCACTCAGTTCAGCAATATATAGCAGGTAATTTGCAAAGGAACTTTAACTTTACACATTACTGAGATGGCTGATTAGCACGGGATTAACAACACAGAGAATCTCCGTAATTATTGCAAATCACTTGTGGTTACCAGGTAAAACCAATCACATCAGAATAGGGCTTTTGTCTATAAATCACTGAATGGTCTTGCACCAAATTACATCACAGACTTGTCAGTGTATCATTCCTCCAGATCAATCAGGTCTTCTGGCTCAACTCTACTCTGCATACCAAGAACCAGCACCAAACATGGAAATGTACCATTTAGTTCCTATGCTCCACTTATCTTGGGACAGAAGACTGTAAAAGACTGAAAAAGTCTACAAGCATACAACACAAATAAACTTACAGAGGGCATCATGGACTCTTTTCTGAAATACAGTCTTCCACCTCTTGCCTCTGTCAATCTGCACCAGAGCAGCTGTGGCTACTAACATAGCTCACCACCGTCAGGGTGTGAACGTTTGGGTAAAAAGGTGACTTACTGTAGTGTAAAGCATTTTGGGGTCATCAGACTTGATAAAACGCTATACGAGTACCTATGGCTGCATATCAGAACATGGCCATGAGATAACGATTCAGTATTAAAAGCCCTTGTTAAAAGTATTATGTAATCACACATTTCTGAGAACCTGAATTTTGTATTTTACTAGATGGTGCCTATTATCAACATTAATATATATATATATTTATATATATATATATATATATATATATATATATATATATATATATATATATATATATATATATATATATTATTGAATGACAAATATATGAGCTTTTTGATATTGTATGATTAATCTGTAACACTATATCAGTAAGGAATATGGCTTTTAATGGTTAAACCTCCTATAGACAAGTTGTATGACTACAACATACAAGCCAAACTAAGGACACACAACAAGAATACTGGCAAGGCTCTGTGTAGAAACAGCAGCCCTAAGTAGAGCCTACTGGCTGTACCTTTGATGCAGCATGTGTAGATAATTGCTTCAGCTTGATTGGAGAACACCAGTGGGGTGCCGGTCCAATCAGCCAGGCTCATAGGTGGGCTAAAGAGCCAACGACGCTTGGGAAGACAAGAATCCCAGGCACCAATCGCTGATGACGTACACATACTAATGAACATACTGAAAGACACTCAAAATGATCAAGGCAGAGGGATGGGGAATCCAGGAACAGCATGGCCTGTAACAAGCTCCTTTCACTCTGGACGGATTAAGTGCAAGAACAAACTGCCCTATGGGATACAAAAAAGGATAACTTAAGTTACACTATAACATATTCAGTGCTGAAGTTTAACAAAGATGCGATTGATTGAACTACAAATGTGCACTAAAAACTGCGCTGCATCACATCTCTCCCTTCATAGTCTTTCTGCTTATAAAATATTCATATTGATTCTGCCTGGAGGAAAAAACCAACCCACTTTTAATGAACACAAGCACTCCACTCATAAGGTATTAAGTAATGATTTTCCCATAGCATTTAGATTTTGATTGTGTCTTTATGGGGGCAAAAAAACGCATAAGAGTTTAAAGAGGCTAATTTATTTGTGCTCATTTTGGTCCGAATATCTTGTGACAGAACTGTCATTATTTAGCTTGGAGCAACAAGCAAAAATACACATTTCAGATTTTTCTATCAAAGATAACCTGAGGGAATGCAAATGTAGTGGTTTGAAATTGAAATTAGGATTTCATTAATTTAGGTAAAAACGTTATCCAGACCAACTTGGCTCAATGTGAAAAGAAACATTTATATACATATTTTCCCTTTGGTTAAATCTTTGAATTAACTGTGATTACCCGCGTTTATTGGCAAACCGAACATGATTTATTTTTGCCACACTAAGCCATAATTACTTTGTGGTTCGAAAACAAGAAATCACTTCAAAGGATCGAGCACCAGAATACATACGGTAATTAAAGGATCAATGAAAACTCAAACATCAAAGGTTTTGATTTGGTCCAGTCAAAGTCTGGGCTTAAATCCCATGCTTAAATAAGACATTCAAATTTGACAACCATCTAGTTAAATCCAAAGCATGGGCCAAAATTCCTCCACGTTGACTTACACTGCTCATTAGCTAAATGCATATGTCTTATGCCAGCTGTTGCCGCTAAGAGTTGCCAATTACTAATTTATGAGGAGCCAACATGTTTTGAATAGGTTTTTTTTTTTTTTTTTGCTGTCCTACTTATGATTTAACTTATTCTCATCTTGTATTCCGATTAACTTTGATATGAAGATTAGTTTGATCTGAAACATTTAAATGTGACAAAAAAGATAAAAGAAAATCTTTAAGTGTGGAAATACGTCTTGACAGCACCGTGTCCCCAGAGGTACGATGTTTACAGCTAACTTCCCATCGTGAATAAAATGTCAAGAGGTTATTAGTATACTTGTCTAAACATGTGAGTATTTCTACTCATGCGAAAGGGGAAAAAAAAAAAAGTCTGATTCACTGCCAAGCCACTAATTGTTAACGACCAGATAACAAAGAGGAGAAATATTCTGTCCTCGGCTATCTGCAGAGCAAACTTCTATTTTGATTGTAGCCCCTGTTGCTAAATAATGGAGCTCTTTTAGAGGAGCGTCCCGGTGACACTCTTGTGATAGCTCGCTGCGTCTCATGGTTAATCGTGTAGCGTCAGCAACTACTGACGTAAACAAAACATGACTTGATAACAGCCCGGCGTCTGAAAGAAAAGTAATTGCTCCGGGAGTGTTGCTCTTTCGGATTTAATACCTGGAATGAGGGAGCTGGCACTAACGATCCTATGATCCTCATTCATTTTTCGATACAGTCGGTTGGTTGATGCAGCCGCCTCAAGGCAATCCTGCATAACAGTCCTGCACGGGCTATTATCTAAATTGCTGCTGTTGCATGAAGGTAGGGTTACCTTACATGTAGCGACAAGATGGGACTTCTTGGTAAACAGGATGTTTTTGATCAAGACGCAGAAACCGCTGTGTCATAAGAGTCACTTGTTACTTACATAACGAGCCTTCTGGCACTCCAACAGCATGTCATATTAAATAAGACTCATTTACGGGAATTATAAAAGAAGAGTCCTGTTTTTTTGGCATTACTTTCCCAAGTAAGAAAATAAAGCACAGTACTATTAGTGCCTATTGGCTCTAATGGGAGAGAGGGGGGGAAGTGGTGCAAGGCCCATGATAGGAGTGGGCTCACAACCAGGCCCTCAAACCATCAAATAATGTGGAAGATTGTTTTGCTCTCAAACGGTCATATTTAAGGTACATAACCAGAAATTTATTGGGTATGACACAGCTTCTGACTGACATTATTAATGTGTAAAAGTAGAATGGGGTCGGTGTGAGAGAGGAACATATGCAGCTTCAATCTGCTCCTCATGTCTGGGTCAGGCAGCCACAAGGAAACACTAAAGTCACCTAAGGAACAAGCCAAGAGCTGCAGGTACAGCCTAGCCATTGTACCTCTTTTATCTCCGTGCTTGCCACTCCAGCGATGCGAACAAACTGAGTAGTTTCTTTCAGAGACGTGGTCCATCTTCACTAGCGGAAATAATAACCGGGACAGGTCTGATAAGTAATATTTTTGTGGCTGGTACACATGTATGGCTGCGCTGTTTTGTAACTTGCTGTAATTCACACGACATATATATTTTGTAACTTCATATTGAGGTTCCCGTCAACATGAACGAGTTGGACAATCCACCGGTATGGAAACCCAAAAGGGCCATAATTCAATACATTAAAAAAGTTCCAAAAATTGTATATACATAAGGAAAAATAAAAATAACTGAAATATTCTATATTTTAATACCATTCTATATTTATCTATACATTTTTTTTATTTATAAATACATAATAATACTAAAATAAAAATAAAAAAAAGACAGCTAAAACCCAATAAAACTAAAAGTAAGATGATATATATGTGTGTGTGTATATATATATATGTATATATATATATATATATACATTTTCCCTCTATGTCCACATGCTGCAGAACGCTGTGAATTTATTTTATATATCCGCTTTACATATAACGCTACTGTAGAGAAGCTGATTGGTCTTCAGTTTAGTTGTTGTGCAGGGTAACCAGTCAAATGTAAGCAAGATGTGCAATGAGTTTAAATTACTTAATGAAGTCGTTTAGCACAGGAAGCCAATTAAAAACGAACGACCTTGAAATGTATATGTAGGATCTTACCATATATTGATTTACCAATTTTAATTAGAGTCCACAATTGAATTTTTGCATCGAGTAAAAAACTGCACCTTTAATATGCATTGAAAAATACATACTATTTTGGCATACATTTAGATTTTACTAAAATTATCAGGTAACAATTTACTCGATGAAATACTTTTTGAGGATTTGTGTCACTGTTAAACCCTCTATGGCAGGAATTTCTTCTACAACATGTTATAAGGAGGGAAACTAAAAACAATCAAAAATATGGAAACCATAGCAGGGGGAGAAGGGAGAAGACGGAAGAAGAAAAAAATAATGCTGTATTAATCATGTCATGAAATGGTAAATATAAGCAAATGTTCTACTTGTTACATAATGCCTTGGTTAGGGGATAATCAGATCAATACAATGTTACTAAACACGAAGCTAAAGGCAATAATGTTTTAATCATAAAATAAATTAACATCACTGATAACAACCCAAATCTCATTTCTAGTTTATCTTTACAGGTCAGGTTTTATGCCTGAATTATTTTTATTTTAAAATATAAAAAACATACATTTTCTTTTATTTAACAAGTATGCCCTACTTTGTATTTGTCCATCTACTAAACTTTTTTTTTTCTTTATTATATCTGACCGGAAATGTGCCGTTGGGATTAAATGTATCTTCTGCCCGAGATTCCTGGTATCCTAATGAATAAAATAAATTAAAACATTTATATTTGACTGTAATGTGACAACCAGATATATAAAAGAATGTTGAAAGAATATTTCTGGAAAAGCACTGTTACAACAGCTGGTTTATTTAGTTGACAATCAATCAAGATCTCCAAAATCTTTAAAACGTTTGGGCAACTTCCTTCTGTTACCTTGAATTCCTGCTACCTACTGTAATGATGCTCCCACCCCTCCTCCATTCCCCATAATTAGTGTTTAATTATAATTCCTCAGCCGCTACCCAAGAGGTGTTCCCTATTATGAATAGAACTTTCATTAATTAACTCGTCAGACGGCAGACATTTTTGACCAGCGAACAGAGCTGCAGCACACGTGTAATACCCATGAATACGAACATGGGGTGATGGACTGCAATGCTTGTGCGGCTTTTATGTTAAACAGCAGCAAGTGGGAATTCAGTTTTGTCATTTATATCCACCCTTCTCTACAACAGGTCTGCAGATAACATTTTTGTTGCGTCGCGAAGGAGTAATCTGCTTTTCGGGCTGGCTCTGACGTGGATCATGACATTTGGCATCCATCATGCCGCTGGGAGTCGGGATTTGCATATCGGGAATGACGTCACGTGCAGCTGAATTCTGTTCCAGTTGAAAAGTTGAGTACCAACGGGAATACAAATTGAACTGTCCTGTGAGCAACTGATTTAATGAGCAAACATAGCTTTTGAAAGGTAGATGATTTCTGCAACATTGGCTGTAGTTAATATGCAATAAAGCTGTATCAGATTTCGTTATGGGTGCTCAGAGACCCTAGGCTAGTTGTGCTGCGATGCTAAAGCTAACTGCTATGTAGACTGGGACATATAGGGATGATGTCATGCGCAACTCAATTCTGTCCAAGCTGCAAGTAAGAAACAGCAGAATGTCCCAGTTGTTAACCATTCTAACTACATTTAGCAATACCAGAGGATTTCAGAATGTGTGGCAGTCATATTGGAAGTAAAGGTTGGCTTTGCACACAGACCTTCAATTCCTTAGGTAACAATTTCAGTTGATCTTGTCGACTTGGATTACATAGCTTTAGATTTCAGCGTACAGAAAGCTTGTCATGAGCTTCAACCTTTATTAGCATTTAATCCAGCTGTAATTGAGTTACTTTTATTGATATCAATCCTACAGCCTATGAGTGTGTCGATTTGTAGTAGGAGTATGAAGAAGTCTGCCTGCCAAAAAAGCAAGCATATAAATACAAATTTTAAAGGTCACCAAAAGTTATTAGAGCCAAACTATCAAGCATTGGAACACTGATCTGAGCAAGCCAGAACTTAGCCACACACTATGACACATAATGCTTTCTTAGAAACAAAATGCCCGATCACCTGGATATGTTTCTGTATAGTGTGTGGCTGACATTCTGAGATTAGGTCATTAAAATGTTCTGTCAAAAAATAAACACTGACGATCTTTGACTGATTTCACTTCAAAATAAAATTTAAATAAAAATGACAACTGACCTAGGCTCCTGTCTTATCTGTTTATTTAACACTAAAAGTTGTTTAGAGTCTGTGGTTAAAAAAAAAAAAAAAAAACTTTGCTGGGTTATGGCTTGGGATTAAACTTTTGGTTGTTTTTTAGGAAATGAAATGTCAAATAATGTTTGATTTTTGGATGTTTTGTGGATTGACATAGCCATACTCTGGCTAGCTCTGGTTTTGGTTATATTACACCGACCTTAATAAAAATGCCAACAGTGGTTACGATTTCCTTGTCAGGATTTTCCTGTTTTGGACTCAGGGCAAAAATAGAAAAAAAAAAAGAGTCTGTCTTTATTTTCAGACACTTTAGAGTCCCTGACTTCGAAACATTTTGAAAGAAAGTAAAGTAACATTCTTGAATTGCAGACTGACTTTAATGCAGAATGGTAAAATTACAGCACACAAGTGGGTGTTTAGTGTTTAATGTATAGATCTGAAAAAGGTGGGGTCCATTTGAAAGCTGCATTTAAGATTGAGACATTACATAATTGTTGTTTTCCACAAAAAAAAATTAAAATGTGTTCAATATATAGACCTTTCAGACATCCTTAACATACTACATGATGGGAATGCTGAAGTATATTGGAAAAGCATCTTCCCTATTCACTGTTTGGTGGTCAGATACATTAAAGAGATATTACTCAAATCAGCTCACCTTTTTTAATAATATTTACGCTTTTCCCTTAATCTATACTCAGATGTTCCCGAGTCCTAAAATAAAAGTATGTTTTAAAAGAAATTGAATATGTAGGCATCTTGCTTTATAAATAAAACTTGAATACTGCACTAAAAACTCAGCTGATGACAGGAAGCAGCCCATTTTCAGCGTGAGCAGCCCTCGCTGTTAGCCGGCAAGCCAGAAAGTGATAAATTGGATATTTTCTAAACACTCTTTGGTGTATCAGTTGCTGTGGTTAGAAGACTCGAACGTAGCAGTTTTCTTTATCAGTCACAGAGCAAGCACAAAGCCGTAAAAGGAAAATTTTACACAGCCATATGTCTGCTGTTCTTTCAGACTTTTAAAACAAACTAGACCTCAGTTGGCTCTCATTAGTTCGCTCCTTCTCCAATTTGTACTTTTTCAGTTTTTGGTCCTGTTGTATCAGACCTATTCGGGCATGAAAAGGAGCAGACTTCCACAGGACTTTAAGCGGTACCTACGTTAGAGACCTCTCGTCAAATTGGCATGGGGGGAAAATTAACCCAAAGTCAACTTCACTAGATAACAGAAAGGCTACATATATTACAGGAAAGTTATCATGTTTCATTGCCTTGAGCTTTAAACCTCTATAGCCAGAAACAATCTTGATTTTGAGTTATTAGTCTTTTGGGACTCTACGAGTTGATGTAAATGCCAAAATATTTTTTTTAATACATGTTTTAAAAAAAAAAAAAAAAAAACTTGTTTACAGTTAAAGTACATTTACAAGTGTGTTATCTCTGTTGCAGATCAATGGTAAAATATTTTCTTAAAGCAGCTGCTCTCACACACAGTGTGACATCCCCTCTTATAACACAAAAAAATAATAACTGCTTATTGTAGAAGGGCTTGAAATTCAAAGGTCACCTTTGAAAACTGGAGATGACAAAGTTAGAAAAACAGGACAATTTGAGCAGTATATTGGATTTGAATTTTATTAATCAATTGATATTTTATCTATTTTAAAACTTTGCAAGGGTTTAAATGTTTATCTGGCCATTTCAGAGATTGTAAAACATATTTTTATAAAACTAATTATTGCAATACTCTGCTTATGCAAAACTTGGAGTATATAAATTATGCATTTGATGTTTAACTAGGGAAAGCTTGAAACAGTATGGTTCATTTATTGGGATTCTGAAAATGCTTTCGAGGTCAAACTTGGATATACCAAAAAAACACCTGAAACCACAAACAGTCAACCTTCCATCAGTGTGGTAGATTTAGTATTTTCCAGATATCTTTCTGAGATTTTGGAACTCTTTGACAAGCAATTTCACAATGTCAATCTCTTATAACATAATATTTCTGTGGATGTTGCTGCTCATTCGTTAACACATCTAGTGACACCGATAAGCACTGAGGACAGGTTTGCTGAGGATCTGTGCTGCAGAGCAGGAATTCAGATTTACTCTGCAAAAGTAATCTGTAGGAGTTCAAGGTTCTAACACTACAAAAATCAGCTTCAGCAGGTTTCAGAAGCTTATCCTTGTGGTGTTAAAAGGGATTTACGATCATCTAATCATATTTAGACAACAAATCCCAAAAGGTTCTCTGATAGACGCGTTTTAACAAACTTCCTGAAGTTCTTAATTAACTGTTTACAATCTCAAAAGGAACTACATCATTAATGTTGTGATGACATGTCACTAGATCTTAAGATAAAGAAACAAAGTTTTTCTTGTCAAAGTTGAGTCTTTTCTTGAAGAGTACAATATAGTTGCGCTCAGCATGACTTAGTCTTGACAAGGAAGCGTGAGCTATTATAAACCCAAGATACGAAGCTATTTACTTTGAGCTTGACACCTTCGATCTATACATCTGAGACTCTTCAGTTCCAAACTTCCAAGTAGTTCTTGGGTTTCCGTGTTGTCTTGAAGGTGTCGATCAATGAAAATTTCTCATCCACCTTTAAACCATTACTGTGGTGCCCTGTAAGAAAGAAACGGCTTCAGTATTAAAGACTTAGATTAGATTACCTGTTAAAAACACAATATATGAACTTGTCAAACCTGGACTTTAATATTTTACACTGGTTTCAGAGTATTAAGAGCTCAGTTTGCGATTGATGAGACATACCTTGATCTGTAGAAAACATTTTTTCCAAAAAATGCTAAAATCCCGAGTCGTTTTTCTGAACCCAGAATCGTGTATCGTCTTGTGACCCAAATCTGTCGTGATAGGAATTGATCTAGTGCCATAGTTTTCACTATAAGTTTCTTTGGCTTCCTGTAGTGCCAGTGGAAGAGATTGATGGTACTAAAGATTTGAAATGCAAATACAAATGAATTGTTTAAGGACAAACATCTTCATGAACAAACTGAAGTGTTCAAGAGTGATTAAGGCAGTTTATGCTGTGCTTTATTTGCCATTGATGTAAAAACCTGAATCTGAGAATGCCATCAAAACCAAACTAAACTTGTTCCACATCCAAATTATGAAACCGGTGAGTTTTAATAAAAGGTCATTTCAGTGAGCAGGTAAATGTTTAGTAGAACAAGCAAATAATGCATTTGCCTGCATTATACTGTAGCAACATTTTCAATTAAAAATGAAATACAAAGCAGCCATTTTGCATTTTGAAGTCAGGGTTGCTGCAAAATCTTTGACATTCCCAGTTGGAATTATTCTAGAGATCTTCTGGAGAGCTTTCCTCCCAAATCCTTCCTGATTCAACCATGGATATTTTAATTTGGGAGCCATTCCACCAATGGCTCCCATGGTGCCATTCCACCAATCAATCAGAACCAATGAGTATTTTTGTTTTTAAATGTATTTGTGTATTTGTATTTGTGTTGTCTTAGTGCATTAAAACTACTAATTGCTAGTCACTGACTTGTGATTTCTTAAAGATGGGACTGAGTCTTGAAAAAGCTCTCACTGAACAGATCTGAAGTTTTTATGGTCAGAAAGTGACAGGCCTGGGTATGATTTTTGACATTTTCTGTTTTATTCAACGTCCCAAGTGGACCCTTGACTTCTTTTTTTTCTCCTTACTTTTAATCAAAGGGAAAAAGGCTACAAAGCGCACCCCAGTACTGAAGGAAACTGCAAGCTGTAGGAAGCCTCTGTGGCTTTTCCGCATCAGTATCTTCATATTCAAGTCGTTAAATCAAAGAACATCAAACCGCGGAACAGCTTTTACAAAACAGATATTCTCACTTGGATTTTCTTGAAGATTCTCTCACAGAAAGAAAAGGAAAATCCATGAACACATGGGCTTTAGTTGTCTAATAAAAAATACACAACTCCATAAAACTGAGAATTAAACATTGCTGCAGCTGTCGTGTCTATATAAACACAAGCACTGCAATATTAGCTGGATATAATAAAAAACCTTCACTTTTACTAATGATATTCACATAGTTATGAAAAAGTTTTACATTTTCCTGGACTAAGAATAGCTGTAATTATTTTACTGTACTTTTAAAAGATTATTATATTAATACAGTCATATTTTCTCCCATTTCTAACCTATACATTGTGACTTTGTCCCTTTATATGTCCACGTCATACTTGTCAACAAACCCTCTTAGCCATTTACTTAAACCATAGATCAGTTTTCTCTGTAAAATGATTTCATGGATTCTTATGAATTATTATTAAATGTGTAAAAATGCTAAAACATCACATCATTTGCTTAGATTGGTATTAATAATTATAATTATTATTGAAAACACTATTACACTGTGTTTGGTTTTATGCTTCCTGTTCAATATGACCTGTTAGAGCATAACTCGGTTACCTTCTACCGGCAGATATTTTTTAATGGAGTGATATAACTGCATTTTCTTAGAATGCAGTTATATTCTTTCATCTACAATTTTAATATGCAATTTTGCAATAAATGATGACTCTAGTAAAAACATACTTGTACAAAAAATATTTGTATTTTTTTATTTTCAAGCACTTTTCAGAATTGGAAAGAAAACATCCTGGTGCCATAAAATTTTAAACAGTGGCTACATCGTTAATCATAACGCCCTGATGTTTACACAATGTGTGAACAAATGTGTAAATAAATAAATATTTCATGCCGAAATATTTATTTTCCCTCTTAAACAAAGAAAGACATGGTATTAAGTATTTATATATAAAGTAATACTAGTTTTACATTTTAATAAAGTCACAAGTTTTATTCATTTTTTCACTCTCTCACACACACACACATCTAATCCGGAGCTTTCACACCAACAGTGAGCACGGGTCTTTCTCTTGCTACAGTCTCTGGCATTCTTGGAACTACGGAAAGCCAAGAGTGAAAAAAAAAAAAAAGCACAGTCATGAGACCGCTGTGGAGAAAAAAACAGTAACGCGATTAAGGCGCATTAAAATAAATGTTGCTGTTATGGTCTGACAAAGTTAACGTGTTAAAACTGACAGCCATAATGTTTGTATGTATTTATTTATTTATTTATTTATTTATTTATATATATATATATATATATATATATATATATATATATATATATATATATATATATATATATATATATAAAGTGCAAAATAAATCTAAATTTGGTAACATATTTTCTCCATTAACTATCATAATAACAACAAAGTCTATTTATGATTAGATGATCAGGCTTTTGTGATCAGACACAATAAAACCTTTTATGGTCAACAGAAACTTATGTTTTTGTGGAATGACAAAAAGCCTTTCAATTTAATGCCAAGTTGGAACTCTCTAGACCTACTCAGTTTGTGACAGACAAAAATCCCAGAAAATAACAAATGTATGGGGGCTGGGCAAATATTTGGAGATTAGAAATTGAATGCAATAAATATGCCAAATTATGTATTACAAGAACTTAATCCACAACAAAAAGTTCTATGACAAACTACTAGAATTGCGCGGCGGGGTGAAAAAAATTGTTGGTCGAAGCTCCTTAAGCAAAATAGACCTTTTTTTTTTTTTTTTTTGCAAAACCATATCTCGACTATTTAGAGTATGAAACATGAAAATGCTATTTTACAGATTTAGGGAATGGTTGAATGCATTTCGGTGTTTATGTGAGCCTCTGACCACCGAGGATCCCTGCTGTGCTATGGGAGCAACCGGAGGGGGGGGGGGGTCTGAAGACACATAACTCAAAGAGATCAGACAGCACATTAAAGCAGTAGCCAAACAGGAAGGTGTCACAAGCTCAGAGGCGCGACCCAAAATGTAACCCCTCGCCAATGCATGCAGCGGAGCCGCCTTGGAGGCACACGAGCACACACAGGAAGTGAGGAGAACATCAACCTGGCCGTGGGAAGACGACAGAGTCTTAGAGCTCCGTCGGAATACATTAAAGTTATTTTCATTGTATGTCTCCCAAGAACGTGTTTATCAGCGACACAGACCTGCTTTCTCCTCGGCGAAAGAGCTGTGCGGCTCTTTCGCCTGGATGTGCTTGTTTGCTTCCTACCCGGAGACCCCAGAACACTTAACAGAGGAACCTAACTGGGTCAGCTTTGCATTTCGACTTCTGAAGGCGAGGCGTTGCTTTAAGCTCAAGCCAAGGCGTTGGAAGGACCACGCCGCACCTCGGGGGAAACCTCCACGGAGCCGCGGCGCTGTGGACAAACCCGACTGTGCAGCACTCCTGTGAGGGGGAATATATCACAATGTGCAGGCGGCTTGTCAAACTCTGTCGGACAGGAGCTATAAATTGCGATGGTTCCTGTAAACATGAGCCAAAAGGTGCCTGGCAGGCCTTCCACTGTTATGACACTTGAAGGGGAGTTGTCATGCTATCTTCCTTCCCTTTATTAGTACAGCCCACAGCTGGTAAGCCCAAGCCAGCTCTGTCTCCGGTTCGCCACAGATTTGGAACATGTAGTACCTTGGGAAAGTATTCACACCTATTGCAATTTTTTGTTTACATTTTGTCACCTTAAAAGCCATAAACCATACATTCTATCAATGCGTTGAGTCAATGCATTGCAGGACAATCTTCTGTCGCAGTTACGCCCGCAAGTCTTTTGGGACGAGTCTTCGTTCGAACGTTCGTCTTTGCCAAAAGGCTTAGCCGAACTCAATGGATTCCGCAGGTTCAGAATCCAACTAAGCCCTGGACTTAGTCTGCACCTTTCCAACACGTGAACATGCTTTGATCTAAACCAGGGGAGCCCAAAATCCTGTGCTGAAGAACAGTGTCCCGCATGTTTGAGACGTCTCCCTGCTGCACCTCGGCACATGCGAAAGGCTGAATTCGCTCCGGAGCATGTCAAGTTCTGCGGAGGACTGCGGATGACTCATTTGATTGCTTCAGGCGTGCTAAACAGAAGAAACTTTGTCAAGGACACCAGCCCTTGTTGACTTACTTTAGATACTACTGATCCAAGCCCTTCTATTGCAGTTAAGGCTGCATGTTTAAAGACCTTCGCACAAGCCTCAAGTCTGTAGCTGACAGCTTTTCTCTGTCTCTTGCCTTTCCTGTTTCAGAAATGCAAGCATCCCCACTGGACATGGGATAAAAAGTGACAACATATTTCTGTTTTTGAATGATGGATTGCTGAAATATCGGGATATTGTTTTATTGCGTATCTCTTAAACCTGTCCGCAACTTTATCCTCAACCTTGCTGCTGTGGTCCATGTTCTTCGCGGTGCTGTCGGTGCACAAGGGTTCTCATTCAAACCTCCAAGGCCTTCGCAGAACAAGCAAGTTGTTCCACTTGACATTTATTTTTCTGTTGTTCTTTCACAACAAAATCTCAGCTGGATACGTTGAAGTGTGCGAGCTATAAGATGATGAAATGTGAAAACTCAAGATGTTGCTCTGTACAGATAAAAGTGCCATCCAGCAATAAAAAAAACAACATTTCCACTCCTTTTTAGTTCCAGTTGGCAAAATAAGATTGCTCCTGATGCATTGATTGTTTTTTTTGTTTTGTTTTTTTTTTTTACTTCGTATTGCCCTTGAATCGAAAATTGGCTCAACTTGAGTGGATTTCTTACCCTCGGGGGACCAGAAAAGCCATTAAGCACACATTATACGGTGTGATTGTCAGTGCTAAAATACAAGTGTTTTTTTTTTTGTTTTGTTTTTTAAAACCAAACAACTTCTTTCTTTACTTAATCTTTTGTTCATGTCCATGTAAAATGAGTTTTGCATTCAATACCCTAATGAGTCTGCATGCCTATACAGGAGATGTGAGAGCCCGCAGATGAGCCACTTAAGCCACCTCAACATCCAAAAGACAGCACAGCTCTTGCAGTTCCCCAATACTTGGCATATCTAAGCTGGTATTTCACATAAACCTTAAATAAACCTGGCTGGTGATAAGCAGATCAACAGGAGAAAAAATTTAGAAGCTAAATGATCCATGTGTAAATAAAAATAAAAATAACAATTTTAGGTGCTGCAAAGCAGTTAATTATTAATAATAAATAAGAGGGTTAAAATTATGGCATCATCTGGTTTTTTTATCCACCAGTTGTATTTTAACTGTTAAAAATTAATTGACCTGCCCTTGTTTATTTCTAAAAGGTAGAATGGAGCACATTTAAACGGGAATTCCACATAGCTGCTTTTTATTCCCAAATGGCAAGAGAGATTTAATTGAAAAATAGCTTTCTCTTGTGAATGAGAAGCTATGTTTCAAGGAGACTATCGGTATGCTTTAATAACAGAACATCTGCCATATTATGTGATAATTAGCGATTTCAGAATAAGCTGTTTTGGCCAGGAATTGGAAGTTTAACCCTGCTTCAAAGTAATCTACAACTTTATTTTCTAGAGCGACTGCTGCAGTCTCTGATTGGTTTCTTTTCTCTGTAGTATGCTCCTTGTTTATTATGTTCTATTACCAGAGTAGCTGCATTTATCCTTAGGTTTCAATTCACACAGGTAAACAGTTTTTACTGATTGTGTGACATTTTAAGGCAGTTTATTGCACTAGAGTATATTTAGGTGTAAAAAAGTGTTGTATACATCTGCGTGGCACACTCTCTGGATATTTGCAAGAAGAAAAAATATCCTTGTATAATTTTAAATCCAGCTTAATAATTATGCATTGCTTTCTTTTTATCACAAACAAAATTACAGTAAAATACAGTTTTGAGGTTTTCGCATGGTTCAAAGTATACACGTGCTGTATGAGCTCACCGAAGCTTTGGCGCATCAGCTGAGCTGTGATTTAATGGTTCAATCAACATCATATATTCTGTTAAGAAAACCACATATTTTAACTACATCACCATGTAATCTCGACACAAAAAGGCTTGAGGCCAAAAAAAAAAAAAAAAAGATTTTAACATGAGATCTTCTTGCTGAGAGCCAAGAGGCTGTATCTCATTATAATTAAGGGCATATTTCATCATATGTTGGTGCCAGAAACCCCACATATCTAGATAGTAATACCATAAATAATTCAAACCCAACATTCCCACTGTTTTTCAAAGCAGGTAATTTATTTTTTAAACGTACTTCTCTGATGTTAAGGGGTTTTTAGAGGCAAGTGTTCATCAAACCTTGTACTTCCTTATAAGCACTGATGACAACAGAGTGCAAAGTTACAATATATGAAAAGAAAATTGGTTGTTTTCAAATAGACCTTTGTAACCGGAAGGTCCTGAGAGGATTTGTAGCCTCTTATTGGCAGCACAGAAAATGGGTGAGTGTTCTTACTTTCTGCACTAAACATGGGTCAAAATTAAAGACTTGACTAAGTGGAGAATTTTTATTTTATTTTATTTTTTTTGGGGTGGGGGGTGGGTTTAAGAATACAGCAGTTCCTCTAGAAAAGTAATCTGGTTCCTATATAAATTCTATAACTTTACCCTGGTTTTTACTTTGTGTTTGGTCTGTCCAATATATCAACTATCTTTAACAGATCTTAGGATTAATTACCAGTTTGTTCGAAACGTCCCTTATGTGTGATTTTACTCTCAATTGAGACGCTTGTTTTATTTTCTCAGTCTCTGAGCCAGATGAATGAGAGGGTTTGAGCTGAAGGTGGTGGCTGATTAGCCTACTTGCTAATTGCATACCAGTGTTTCAACTTTAAAACCACAAGACTACCATTGGCTTTAATAGTTTTTTTTTATTATTATTATATGTTGTTACAGGAAAACAAGCTGCCAATGAATTTATAGTGTGAGTGACATAAAGGTGTTGCCCTTAGAACAGGGGTGGGAAACTTCAGTACTCAATTCAAGTGTCTTGCATGTTTGAGAAGTTCCATGACTGCTACTGCCAAACTCTGTCACAGGCTGAGGAGAAGTCATGGTTCTCCTAAGAATGAATTGAATATTGTTTTGGAGTAGGAGCGTCTGCATGACAGTGACCCTTGTGGACCAAAGTTACCTACCACTGGTCCAGAATAGCATTTTGACAACAATTAAATATTGTTTCAGTTAAACCATCGAGAATAAAATATGAACTGACTTTTTGTGGAAACTAAGACTTTCAGCTGCTTCCATTCACTAAACTCGTTTTCCACAAGTGCTGCCTGGCTCATTAAGTATGTTGTTGACACATTTGTTTAATCAAAACAAATTGTTGGTGCTCACTATTTGGTCAAAACCAAAGGAGAAATGACAACAATTACTTGAATTTAGGCATTTATAATTTCATTTTTTACACAAGCGGTCATTACTCACTGGCAAATTACTGGTAGTTATGTGGTGCTCTGTTATGTCTAGCAGTTCAAATAACATTGCCCATAATTGCACATCAGTAGACACTTCTCTTTTTAAATCTTCATCTTGTGACCCTGGTGACTCGAACATCACGGTCTTCTTCTTGGGTGATATTAATTGAGTTACATATGCAGTGATAAGCATCATACTTGAAATATACCCTTTAATAATAATAAAAAAATAAATATGTATGTACATATTGTGCCCTGAAAGATTAGACAAAAAAATAACCTTGTTTTAAAGCATATCAAAGTCTTTGTACATTAAGGACTAAGATCCATGTAAAGGAAATGTCATTGTAAAAACTTAATTTATGAGCAAGGTACAAAGTCCAATAATGGGCTTAGAGAACAAGAGGTTGAGACTAAAGCCAGTTCATAAGAGGGGAGCTTTCTATTTATCTGATTGCCACTAAGGCAGCCCTCATGCTTTGAATGAGCACTCTTCTGCTGTTCTGAGGTGCATCGCAGGGCCAATGTTATTTTGTTAGCCTGAGCAAAATATACATATTGCTTTTAAATTGGTCTAAAGCTTCTACGCTTATTAAAACAAGATGTCTCACTACCCATCAATCACATATTTAGTTAGACTAATAATACTATGGGATATAACCTTTAAAATAGCATGTTGAGCATCCACATCTTGAAATGTAAAGATTTAAAGTTCATACAAATATTTGTTTTCCTAACTGTGCCTCTTCTTGGTGCTGCTAGTCTGATGGGGAAAAAAAAAACCTAGAAAATTTCTGAAGAAATTTAAGAAGGCGACTGCCTCGTGGTGTATACAGTACCGTCAAAGCCAAATCTTAGTTTTACATCAGTTAAACTTGGCCTAACTGTACCCCCTATTTGCTCTTTGTGTTTAACTTCTACCTGAATATTGTTCAACACGAGTCATGAGTAAACCCATCACCTAAATCTGACCCAATAAAAGGCAATGTTGAACAGACAAAGACTTTGCAACCTTATTAATATTCAGATTTCTTTAGAAGTGAAAGTATGAAAACAGAAGTAGCACTATGCTCAGGGCAAAGATTTAGAAGTGTGCACTGTTGGGTGCTGGACCACAAACCGTAATATACTTTGAAAAAAAACAATCACATTGCATCACAAAACATGTTAGTATGTCTGAATAAAGAAACTGGGGACATTATTTAAACTGAAATCAGAAACCGTCTGAAACCAAGTAAGTTTTTTGGTGTTGGTTTTTGTTAGTTTTTTGGTTTAGTGTTTAATCTAACCACTGCCCATCTCTAATATTAAAAAATAACCAGATTCGGAGTTTTCGTTAAGGCTACTTAACTCTTACGGCAGTTTTTAGGGGAAGGTATTTTCATTCAGGTTGAGTAATTAAAATTGTGCAGTAAAGGTGGTTTTGTTGAGAAAGTATTCCTAAATAATAGTCTTTCATTATGGAGATAACAGACATATGGTTTCCTTTTCTAACAGGTATTCCAACACACTGTCCACTGTGTGGTTTTACTGTTGAATAGTGAATACTGAAGGAAGTGAATAAATCATTGGGAAGTGTGTAAAGCTGACTGAGGCTGTAAACCTTATACAGAAATAGAGGCTCAAAAATGGGATTCTAGTAAGCAGTAACAAGGAATGGGTTTTTGTTACACTGATAAATAGGTTGAGACATTTTGGTAATGAGTGGGTTTTTAAAATGTGGTGTCCTGAATTTGCGTGTATGGTTATTTAGCAGTCTGAAAGGAAAATGCGTTCCTCCCTTTGAACTTTTCACAGTATGAAGACCGTGATGTTGGCTTGCTGACATGGCCAACTGTATCCAAACTAGTTGGTTTGGCTCCTTGTGCTCATTTAATACAGCAGCTCTGTTCCCTTTTCAGTTTTGTGGCACTTTCCATATGTGAGAGAGACAATGTGTATGCTGTGGATTGGAAAATGCAAAATGGTCAGCTCCAGTTTCTTTTTTTTATCTTCATATTGTTCAGTGATATTTAGATAGTATTTTTGTGAAACGTTGTTTTTCTCTTCCAGAGAAAGTAATCACTGGTTCTGAAGGATGTGCCTACGTTAAAGCTCCGATGACAGGACATCTACTAATTACGGGTTTAGCAAATTTGGCATTTATAGAAAAGTGGCAAGAATAAATCCATAGGACGTTCCGTTTTAAGTTTGCCATAAGACGTGTAGGCAGCAAAGGAAACACTTGGGAGGTGCTACTGTGAGAACAAACCAAAATTAAACGTTTTGGCTGTCATATAAAAACTGATGAGCGGAGGAAACCTAATGCCGTACATGACCCTGAACATACCATCCCCACTATGTAACATGGTGGTGGTAGCATTTTCTCACCAGGAACAGGGAAGCACAATGAATTTTAATGGAATGATTTAGATCAAAGCGTATTAATGCTTTAGAATGGCCCAGTCAAAGTCCAGACATAAGACTTGGCTGAAATGTCAAACTTTGGATGTGCAAACACCTGGTAAAGACAAACTCCAAAAGACTTGCAGCTGTATGTGCTGTAAATCATTGTTCTGAAAAAGTGCTAAGTCGGCGGTGTTCAACAAATGCACCCCACTGTTTTTAGACTTTTTAATTCACTATATAATTATGAACAGTTTTGTGTTGGTTTATTACATAAACTCCCAATGCAATACTGTGACATGTGTGGTTGGAATGTTACCATATCGGGGAAAGGTTTCATGAAAGATGCATATGAAGTCGAACTAGAGTTATGGATTATCAATACACATTACAGCAACGTTTTTTGTCAATGGCCAGAGTCCCAATTAAACTTGTTTAAATTGTTCTACATTTTCTTCCTACTTACTTTTATTCTGTTTTTATTTTATATGTTTTAACCATGTCAAGCACATTGTGTTGTCCTTGTACTGAAATGTGCTATACAAATAATTGTGCCTTGACTTTCCTACTTCAGGTTGGACACCAAGAAGGCTATTTTAGCGTGAGGAAATTATCTGAGTTTCTTAATGTTGATGGAAAAAGAGGCTTGGAAAAATGTTAGCAGTGTCTTCTTGGGTAACTGGCAAGTTTGTTGTGCTACCATGTACTTTTCATTTGAATATGATGGATTTGATGGCGCTCCAGGGGAACACCAAAGATTAGCATATTTTTTTGTATAACCCCTCCGTGACTTGTACTTCTCAACAACTTGAGAAACAACCAGACTTGTTTGGAGCGCTCCTTGGTCTTCATGGTGTGATGCCTCTTGCTTAGTGGCCTTTGAGAAAAGTTGTTTATACTGACGGTTCATGTGACCCTTAGACTGCACACAAATGAACTTAATGTCCCTAATTAGGAGACGATTGAACATAACTGGATGCAACAGAACCTTTTAGGGGCTTCTTGCAGAGGGGTTGAATACATATCCACATGTATATATTTGCATTATTTCACTTCAACAACATACTGTTTTTGGGCAGATTCATCACATAAAATGATTTCAAACATTTATATTAGAGGCTGGAATGAAACAAAATAGGTAAAAAGCTAAGGGGAGTGAATCATTCTGCAAAGCACTGTGTGTAATCTCCGATGACAGCAGTAATAAAAGTGCAGATTTTGGCGCCGCGAGTAGTAACGTGTGCACTTATGTTGCACACTGATTTCTCAGAGGTGAACTCTGTTTATTCAGACCATAACAAAGGATTAATAAATGTCAGACGGCCCGCTTCAGTCCTTTTTCCCCATGGGAGAGAAGCAAAAAAAGGACAGAGAATGTGCACGGACAATGGCTGGGCTAACACCTGGGACTGATGACAGGGTTATCACTGACTGGTTGTCCTCTTTTCTTTTCTTTTTTTTTTTTTTAAAAGCTTTCCTTTAACGTTGACTGCTCCAGATAACTGCACTGCACTCATACGTGGAGATAAAAACGACAAAAACAGCTGAGCAAAAAGAGAAAAATAAAGGAACCCCGAAGGGATAAGCTCAAAAAACTGGACAGTCGTCCTATCCACTGAGTCAGTTTGTGAGACTAATATTCTAAAATAAATTACAATGTAGACCTAGTCTAGCTTGGGATGTGGTTTACCTCATCCGACACAATAACTGGGGTGTAGCCTTTTAATGTGAGTGAAGACAAAACAAACAGAAACGTCCTATTTCTCTTTAGTTTTTAGCAACAACAGGAATATGGACCAAACTTTGGCAGCAAGTAAATTTACTGAATTATATACATAAAGAATACACAAAACAAATATAAGAGGTTACATAAAAGAACTACGACACTGGCCTCTGTCTGCACACGGCAACAAACAAAGAGCGAAATTACACGTTATTTACAGCATGCGGAAGTATTATATGTGTTATTTTCTAAACCATAGCCTTCCACAACAAAATCTCTGCTAGACACTGGAGTACACATATGATCTCACAACTTAGCTATGTGCGTATTTGCCGATTTCTTGACCATAAAAAAACACAAACATATATCCACCTTCAAATAAAACTATATACGCCAAGCATTCGTTGATGAAAGTTTTTACTTTTTGAGCACGAAACATGTTTTTTGCACCAGGCGTCATCTGCAGACATAACCATCGTTGTGCCATCTGCTGGCAGTAGCGCGGTACTACCAGAATGCAAGATGGCAACAATTGACACAGCTACTTTCAGAACCAGTAGACCGTCCTGCAATGCCTCGCAGTAAAGTGACCCAATCCACAGGGTTAGGGTTACCTCACCTCTTTTTTTGCAGATCCGCTGGATGTTGCAGACTCGCTTGGCTCCATTGCTTCTCCTTGTTTACTTATTGCACGCATGAACAATGTCGTACTTCTGGTCCCGTGGTCTTGTTATGGTAAATATACACAAACGAGCTTTGGTTAGAAACAAATGGAGTGAAAAAAACTGTAAAATAAAAAACAATATATATATATATATATATATATATATATATATATATATATATATATATATATATATATTGAGCCAACCGGGCACGGTAATTTAATCGGAAAACCTTTGCATGCAACCAGAGGGAGCTCCTCACGTAGAAATTTGTAAAGTCATAGTATATGACTAGGTCCCTTTAAGCTGGTGAAGATTCTCAGTCATCCAGGTCATGGTCATTCCAAAAAAAGTAAAAAAGCGAAACGTCTTCAACCACGAAAAAACTTTTGGAATAGGTCCCTTTAAGGTAACTGAGAGTTATGCACTTCCCTCAGGTGAACAAAATGTGCAATTATAAAAACCAGCGCGATGAACAAGTTTGAGTGCATAAAACATACAGATTTTTTTAAAAAGTACACAATACAATTACGTATAATAACATTGCTGCTATAAGACACAAAATACACCAACATATTTAGACTTCTTTTTCGCCAAATGGATTCCAACTTATTTAACTAAAGTAGAAAATACCATAAATTTAGTCACCTGGCTACACTAGAGTAAACCGCTTTGGACACACAGGTAAAGCAACCTCTTTCAGGCAGGCAGTATCTATTGAGGGGATGGTTTTAATCTCCGACAGAAACGTTTATCTCGGTGCCAAAAAGCTCCACGCCTTTCCATTGTGTTTGTAAGCCATATGCACAGCACATTGCTGCAGAACACACACACACACACACACACACACACACACACACACAAACAGTCTCTCTGTATTACCTTGTATTGGTTCCGAATGCAGTCACAGACCTTATCAGGCCTATGTCATAAATAATATTTGTGGGAGCAATCAAAGATAATCAAAAGTTGGAAGATTGAGGATTTCTTGAAGTTTATGCAAAAGCATTCATGCCTTATGGAAATAAGCCACGTTTGACGCAGGAAAGGCAGAAGAAAAAGGTAAAAAGGGTACACTTTGCATCCTTCCCATCATATTTCTTATGCGTATGGAAAATGCCCTAAGATCTTGGGTGGTTTAAATCTTGTTTGGAGCCCACACAGTGTACAGATGATGGGATAAGATTGCTCACCGCCGTGACACTTTATTGTAATTAGGACACACATGCCGGCTTGTCCACTGGCACACTTTAAGTTTCCTGAGGAGTGAACAATTTCGCAGCTAAAAATACCACCTGAACACAAATGACTGGCTCCGACCCAACCCTGGCAATGATCAAGAAAAAAGAAAAAAAAAAAAAAAAAAAAAAGCAGCCGTTGGTGTCAAAATGAAGATTTCTGAGCAGATTAATTTACACCCAAATGAAAAGACAAAGACCATCTGCCAGCAATGTGGATGCTAGTTTTAGAGCAGCTCTGGCAGTGTAAATAAGAAATCTGCTTTCCACATGTCTACAGAAATGTCTCTATCATCGTTGAGCCACACGGAATACTGAGAATTTTTGAAAATCCGATGCAGCAATTGAATCAATCAATTTGACTTGGATGGTCATACATTTCTGTTTTAGCTTGTCACACTTATCACAAAGAAAAACATGGGTTAATGCGAAAAAAAATCATTTAATTTATTAAGGAATACATTGTTTTAATTGGGTCACATTGGGGGGGGGGGTCTTTATAGGGATGCACTCTTTAAGGCTGACTCAGTTGAGTTTAAATTTAAACACTCCAACATCTTTCTTTTTGTCTTTGTTTTTTCAGGTGTGAACTTACTTGTTTGCTTTTGAGCCTTGTGTTCCTACATAATTCACATGTACCTGAGCTAAACTCAACAAACTGGTGTTCAGACATTCTTCTTCAAGAATTTCTAGTTGTGAACAGAATTCCATCAATTACAAAAAGTAATGCTACACATTACACTACCGCCATCATATCTGACATGAGGTATGGTGTTAATAATCTGAAATGCTGATGTAGCAATATGCATACCTTCCAAATAGTGCAGTGTTTTATGCTTGAGTACAAAGAATATGTCCCTAATGGGTGTGGGGATCATGTTGTATTTTGGCAGATATTATATATCCATTTTTGGTTAGCGTTATTTTGGCTGTTGAACTCGCTCATAGATGCCATATTTGCACTTGTGTTTTTTTTTTAAATTTAATCCTGAAGTCTGACTGAGGGAAGTGAGGCATTCAGTACTTTAGATATCTTCCTTGGCTCTTTGGTGACCTCTTGGATGAGTCCTTGGTGTGCTTTTGGACTAATCTATGTATGTTGGATAATCCCTACACCCACTGTGGTTTACTGGAGTGGTAAAGTCTTTGAAATGTATTTGTAATCCCGTCCACTCTAATAGATTAGACGTTATTGACTTTGTTCCTGATCTGTTCCTGAATCAGTTTGAATCATGTCATGATGTGTTGCCTGTTTTAAGAGCCTTTAACCGATTGTTGCTGTTCTATTTAAGTGTTTTTTTTATTATTTTACAAGTCAGGCAATAATCAGGCCTATTTGTGGGACAATTATTTGAACCATATGAATGCTGATCATGAAAGGTAATTCGAGATTTCTGTGAGAAAGGGTAATTGTGTTATAGAGCCTGGTAGGTTTAGACAATCCTTGTCCATTAATAACTCAAACATGATTTGAAAAATCTGTTATTATTATTTTTTTTTTCAAAGGGATGTTAAAATTTGTTGGAAGACCTGAAAGATATTAGTGTGATACCAGGAAGCATCAAATGAGAAACGTTCTCCACATTGGCATACTTCAATGTGACCTTGGTCAGGGGCGTTAGTGGTTTGGTGTAAGAGGAAAACCACAACATCCCATATGAAAATTTATTTACATAGAATGCCAATAAAAAAAGGTTGATGTCAAAACACCCTTTGATTCAAAACATCTCCGAAAAGAAAATGGATTGACTGGCCCAGAATGTAACTGTAATCAATGGAACAACCTGGTGAAGCTTGAGAATTACACATGTAAAAGCAGACAGAGCAGACAGGATGTGAGAGGACATATGAGCTAACTTCTCGTGTGAAAGGAGTGCCAGAACCATTTCCCCAGGCAAGCAGAGTTTGTCTCAGTGACTGCAGGCAGCCCGGAGGTGGAATTTCTGTTCATCTTTACCTGTGAAGATGTGGCTCCCACACTTGTCAACTGACTTTGAATTATTCAGCTGACCAAACCCAGCTGTCTTACTTCTTTTTTATTGGTTAGGTTATGTAACTGTAACCTGACAATTGAAAAGTGTTGAAAGGGTAGGATGCAAGGAAATCCAGCGTAACATCAGAGTTGCCCACAGCGTAAAAATGACCAAGACCAATGACCGAGGTATGCACAAATTCCTGAAAATGACAGAAAATGGCTTAAAAGATGTATGCCAAAACCACAAAGAGTGACCACAATGCAATGCGATGCAAAAAAAGTTATAATTGTGAAATCGGCTCTACCATAAATGTGAAACTGAGAGATGAAGGATGAAGTGAAACGCAATAAATAAATCAAATTGCAGCAAACAGACATAAAATGACAAACAGATGGATACTAATATAATGTAGGGACAAAATTTGAACTGTATAAACAGAGATTGGAAAAGGATTGACACGTCTACAAATTAAGATAGTCATCTGTGTCTCACTCAATGTCAAAATGACATGTCTTTCAAGATTTACTAAATTGTCAGTCATTTACATCTTAGTTTTTTTTATGAAATTTATTACTTTCAGGAAAAAAGGCTTTCAATGTCACTATACATCTACCGAGGACAAATGGCTGTTTTGAAGACAGATCTGCTTAAGGAACGCATTAAGACGGATGCTTTTTCATCTTTTGTAGTGGCTACAGAGAACTTGTCAGCAGTACTGAAATGTTTTTCCTCTGGTGTTTCATTTGTTGGCATTTTCCATCCTTATCTCTTGCTATTTGAATGCATTAAGCAGAGTTTGTTCATTTAAATATAGCTCATGCAGTCATTGTAAATACATATTTAGCATGCAAATTAGCAGCATTATGCCTAATTGGGCATAACTCAAACCACTAGAGGGCAGCAAAGCAATAATCTTTGGTATGTGTGGAATATGCATCATCAGGCTTTAGTAGGAAATATGTAAAATATTGCCAATTTGTGATGAATTAATGACAAAATTATGTGGAAGGATAAAAGCACTGGTCTCTGATAAGTGATAAAGAAGATACAAAAGTGCATATGTCTTTTTCAGTTTACTCAATATCAAGCAAATAGCTTCACAATTCTATTGTGAAAACAGTTAATGAAGGCAGCAATTTGTTAAACTGAAGACTTGCCACTGATTAGTGACATGTAGCATGGTACCAGATCATAATCTCAAGGGCCTTCCTGGATGACTAAAGGTTAAATAAATACCAAGTTATAATTAGTCGCTTTTTACCATATTGTAAGGTTATGGTTATCACACAGTGTGAATCCTACACCTACAGACTGATTTCATATCCTTGATGGCCCAACCTGAAGACTTTTTCTTTTGTGAAAAAACTGACCATACACCACAAATTCAGCACCAAGGCTAGAAGTCAAGAATAGTTGACCTACTTGACCTATCCACATCATAGACAACGTGTCATCATCAACAAGCTGCAATCGTTATTTTCTATTTACTCGGACACCGATAGTTCACTCGTTTATCTTTTTTTCCGACAAGAGATGGCAACATTAATGAAGCAAACTATCTACGTTCGTTCATGCATCCAAATTTACTTTTAAAAATGCCAGGAAGGGGGATCCGAAGTGAAACCTTTGCCAAGCCTGTGTGCAAGTTTTAATGACTTGCTTTGGTGACCCCTGAATAAACGAGCAGGGGAAAGAACTTGCAGCATTGTTGTTAAAAACAAGGACAAAAAACAGCATTGCCCTGCATTAAGCTACAGCTGTAAAAAAAAAAAAAATACTATTACATTTTTCCTGAGTGGTGCAAAGAGACCCACAACTTTTGAAAGATCAGTAATTACCAGGTGACTAGCAAGAGTACGAATTCTACATTTTAACCTTCATGGGGAAAGATTTTTCCGCTAATGGACTTTTTCCCACTTCAGCTTGCTGATTATTACAATTACATCCTCTTGAAATGAACGATGGATCTGTCCCTTGCTTTGATGTCACAGTACAACTGCAGAGAGTATACTCAGAAAATGTTCGGCAACAGATTTAGGAAATCATCTTAATCGACTTCTGGGCGTTAATTAGGACCTCGCCCTGCATACAATTGTTATTTTTGGTCAATTTGTTCCTAAATGTGCCAGCGCTCCGCGCAGAAACAAATGGGCCTTCTTTGATGGAGGATTCCTGACGGCCTAATTGCAGCTGTTGAAGCTAATTATGCAAATTTAAGCAAGCTGTCAACTCCGGGACGATTTGCCGGAGCCGCCGCTGTCAGCTTGTGATGGTACCGTCAGTTTTCAGAGCGGACATCTCTGATATGCGCTATCTCAATCTGTCCACGGCCGATTGCTGGTCACGATTTATGAGGACTGCATGTGGATATTTTGATACAAACATCTTTGTTCTAACTTTTGAACATGTGGGCGTTGATGCTGTGTTGCTGTTGTCGGTGGTTCAGCTTTTGAAAACATAGCTTTGCATGTTCAACATGTTCTATCTATAGGCCCGAGCTATAGGCGCTCAAGAAAGGCAGTTCAGTTCTAACAATAATATATTTTTTAATTCCACTTTACTTACCAAAGGGTAAGCAAATTAGGATTCTCAAGTGGCTTCCCGTTACTGTGGTATAATGACCTTGTGGCCTTATGAAGCTCAGACGGCAGCTGTAAAATAAACACATACAATTCGGAACCTCTGCTATAAATACGGACCTTTAATCTATCAGTCCCCTCGCAGCACAAACAGCACAGTTACACCCCCCCCCCCCTACCTCCTTTTCTCGTAGTGAAACTCTACCCTCTAAAGCTTGCTCAAATTTCATCCCTCTCAAGTTTTGCCCGGAGTCTCATTTTCCTTGTCCTGGGATTGAGAGCTGCCATCTGTCTAAGTCATCCAAAACTTTTGACTCTGGAGGCCTTTTGATCACACACGGTCTCTTGCCTTACTGATATTCAAATAAGTCTCATGGGGGATTTTCAAAGCGCCACTAAAAGATGCATTCGATGAAGAGAAAATGGGGCTCTTTTTCTCAATTTTACAACCTAATCTTGCATTCTGGAAGTTTTCAGATCAGAGCGACGCTCTGATGAGGTTTTTATTACCATTTATGGAAGAAGTCTGAAAGATGCGGGGCGACTCTTTGGGTTTCGCTCGGTGAGCAAACCAAAGAGGAAATATTTATTGCAGCAGACTTCCAGACCTTAGATTTCTGCTTTTTGTCTCCTTTCTTGTCTTCGCTTTGATATGTATATATATTTTTTGGTACCCCCTTTTGTGGTATACCTTCCAGCAAATTCCAGACATAAAATCCCACTTTATACACAAATATTAAGCTGTACAAAAAAAAGCGCAACTATTTCTGTACTGTTTTGACATACTTTATTTTAGAATTTAAATATGAGAAGAAGGTATTACCTAAAAGTACAGGCTAAACAAAAATAATGAACTACATTTGTGTTGGGAGAACCTTAAAACTGCTTAGCTTTGCTGAGGGTATTAATATTTTCAGTGTCAATCTTTTAACCACCAGCTCAATCCCCAGACAGCGTAGGATTTCAAAGACGTAGAAAACAAATACTTAAAAAGTTGAAGTGTAGCCAGGGTGTTTAAATGATTTAATGAATAGAAAGATGTTTTATGTTAAATGAAAAATGTAATTTGCTAGAACGATAAAGTGGAAATCTCTTTCCATGTTATGTGCAGCGTTTCCACTGCTAACAAGCTGACGTTCCCGCCTAGGAGGCTGCAATAATTGGGAGATTAACAAACATCACAAAAGGGAGAAGAAGAAAAAAAGGATTATTTTTTTTAATTAAATGTATCTTGTGTTTTCATTGATACTTCTTGTCATTTTTTTCATCCGCTTACATTTGTAGATTTATAGTGACAGCAAAGACAAAGTTAAGTGTCTAATTGTTTGTATTACAAAGACCAATATTGGCCAATCACGTGCTTTATTGTTTCTCATAATGTCATCTCACCATTATCCTTGCAGAATTTGGGACATATAACGTCATTATTGACTCCCTTTCAATTCCTTAGGTTAGATAACATGAAAACCATATTAGTATATGGCATCCTACACACACACAAACACACACACACATATGACCCTTGTTTTGTCCCTCATGGCACCTGTATTGGACCCACACTAAACCTATTGATGGGAACTGTATGGGTTTTATGTGTCTCTTCAGGTTGGGACCAACTTACAGCCCCAACGTTAACCTGCCTCATATCTGGACAGGGAGATATCATGATGGCGTTATGGACAGCCCCACAATGGGCTCATTTCAGCCTGTTTCCAACCTGCCAAGGCCGCTACAACTAAATGTTGCCTGGAATACCATGAATATACAGAAAATGTCCTCTTTGGAAAGATTGAATTAGTTGTTACCAGGCATGAACTGGTAACTGGACTGGTTACTGGTTGTTATCGATATTTGCGCTATATTTCTTTCTTCACATGTTTGGTACGTTCATTCTATTTTGCTTTAGAACTTAACCTTAAATTAGCTTATTATTCATCACCATGTAGAGCTGTGTTTTTTTGCCACTGCCACGTCCAAATTTCCCCATTGTGGGACTTATTTCTTGTCTTGTATCAAGGTTACAAATGGTATACAAATAATTTATTAAATTGGTAAGCAAATAATTTTTGCTTACCAATTGCTGCATATAAAAAAAAAAATATCAGTTAAAACTGTAACACCGTGATATTTCTACTTTAGACTATCAAACCAAGAGAATATCATGCTGACCAATCCCTAATTGTTACCAAACATTTATGCTAAATCATACATGGAACTGTTGGGCCATATTTTCAAATAATTAAACACTGAAAGGACAGACGTACCAGCCTCCTTTTCAGTTGGCAAATTCTTTTGTCACCAACTGAATGGAAGAAAAACCTTCATGTGTAAACACTGTGTTAAAGTAAAGCTTGCGCCTACTACGGCCCTTATAATTATGCGGCTTAATAAGTGGTTTGTTGATACATGTATCTTAGTCACATCCTGCACCACAGGAAGGCCCATTCCCTGCTGATATAATAGCTATGGTTATGATTCAAATACATATCTTTTGTGTTTCAGCTGAATAAGTCCTCACGCCCATTATTTCATGTATCAGGGCAAGGATTTAATGCTGCACTTTTCGCAATCATTATTCTGATAGATTTTTGAAATGGGAGACCAATTAGACCCATAGTCGGAAGAGCAGTCGGGATTCTTCACTTATCAGTCATTTTAGGCAACATCTAATGCATTCTAGATAAGCAACCAAAAAAAAACTACCTTTTGCATTCAGCTTTTTTTTTTTTTTACTATAACTTTCCAGTTATTTGATTCCCAGGATCTTAATCATGAAAAATAAATGTGTCTGCAAATGAAGCTTAAACTCTTTGTACCTTTCCCTATCCTGCATTCTCTCTGAAGTACAGAACCATCCCTTTAATCATTTCCCTCAAAAGGAAATTTGAAAGGCAATTTTTGTGCCCATTTCTCTCAACATGTTGGTTTAATTTTTGTGTAATGAGGTCATTTAATGGTTGTTCCACTTCTGGTCTTTTATGCTGACATATTGGATCCCTGTGTACTTTTCAGTAGCATCCTTGTTTCATATCCCCCAGGGTTGTGGTTAAGTCCCAAACCAATATATGTAAGAAGCCATTTGTTTAAAATCGTATTTTGTGGAAAGAAAAAGCTATTTTTTTTGTATTTCATCTGAAAAAGGAGCGACTCTGACAAATGTTTTTCTCAACAAATTCTGAATACCAACATTACCCTTTGAATTTTTTTTTATTTTGTCTTTTTACCAACACAAATTCCATTGTGTTATGTTGGGACTGTATGCAAGAATCACAAAGTAGTGCAAAATCCTCAATCTTTTTTCTCTGTGGTGCTTTTTGTTCTTTGATGTTCTCTAACAAACCTTTGAGGTCTTAGCAGAACAATTAGATGCATTTTAAAGACAATTGGTTGTACTAGATGTTATGTAGGGTTAAAAAAAAGGCTTGATATATATATGAATACATACACTTTAGAGGTCTATTTCTAAAAAAAAAAAACATTTAAAAAAATGTCCACTTCACAAATATTTACTATCCGTTATCCTATATTGTTCTATTACTTTAATTCTCAGCAAAATATTGAAACTTCCTGTTTTAATGTAAGACTATGGGAACAAAAATCAGTGATGATATAAAGTCAGTTGTCTTTCAGTTCAATTAAATTCTTCATTAGCACCGACTGCTTTATTTTAATCTGAAAACCAGCGCGTCATTGTCCTGTTTTTTAGGGCATGTGTTCTTTTTGTTCTGTACAAACACCCCACTTAGCTCAATTGTAAAGCTACATAAAAGTCGGATTTCCTTTTAGCACCTTTTAGATATCTTTGTATATTTTCTCCAGAGTGCACTATTGCTTTTATCCTCTCCTCCAACTTTAATCTGTTGGAAATTAAAGGCCTGGGGGTGGTGTCAAGGTCTATTGAGAGTTTGTGTTGCAAGACTTTGGCGAAATGTGCCAACGCTGCAGAAAAACACTCAACCTGACTCCCAGCGTTATTACCCAGGGAGTTGTGTCTTGGGATGTGTACATATAAAAGAGCAAACAATGGTGTTGGGGGAAAAAAAAAAAAATGTTGTTCACAACCAGAGTCAGGTGCATCAAGGTGTCGTAGCAGATGGGCGATGAAGCAAGGTCTACAGACATAAAATGGCACAGTAGTCGTCTGGTATCTCTGTTGTGCTCTAGCCGTCAGACACTGGGTAAATTGGATCATTAAGCTAAATACTTACTTATGATGTGCAGTTTATTGCTGCAATCAAAGCTAATGGGTCCCTTTAAGAAATGCAAACTCCTTGGTCAGCATGTTGTCTCTTCTCTGCCTTAATGCAGGTAAATATTCAAGTCACTGTGTTTGTGCTTATGCACATAGAGCACTGGGAGGACTCTTAAGAAATTCTGATTCTGCAAAGGCAATCTTTCACAAGCTTGTGCCCAGGTGCAGTACTTGATATGGGTGACATATTATACTGCCCAGGATGGCACAGTATATATAGGTGGTGCTACAAGGGGTTGGGTTGGGGTGCTAGTAAAATGTGCTATGATGAAATAAATCTTCAGTTACCCAAGTAATGACTCTTGTAGTGCTTATTTGCATGTTCAGACAGTGGGAATGGGCGTCTAGTAGCGACAGAATGTATTGCTGTGCACGACACATATGAGATGCTAAAGATGGTGTATGATGTGCAGCTAACCATTGGGTGCCAATTTAAAGGGCAAACTCTTTGTTTCTCTTGAAGAACTGCATTTGCCCTTCATAAGTTCAAAACCTGACATATCTAAACCAGGTAGACTTGAACTCAATTGTTCTTCCATAAAGTCTGGCACTTTGAGATTTATCAAACTTCTATTGCAATATGGAAGATGCTTTTCAGTCATGTTTTCTCAACTTACTCTCTCCTTAGGACATGTGGGGCGGCAACCTATCAAGACCAACCACCTTCTTTAGCTCTGACCTTTAGCTAAACAAGCCGGCTATTCAAAAGGTGCCCTATCTATATATATTAATGGACAATGAAGTGGAAGAGAAACACATGTTTGAAGACATTCACACCCTCCACGAGGAGGGTGTGAATACACACGGAGGGTAAGTCACAAAAGGCAATCGCTTAAGTTGGCAGTTTTTTTTATACAGAGTGCAAACCTATGAAATGCCAAGTGGCAGGAAAAACTGGTTGAAAAATAATCATAGCCTTGGGAGGATTTTAAAGCAGAGTCTGTTCTGGTTTTGGGGACATTTAAAAGGTGTGGACTGGAGAAAGAGTCGTTGCTTCAAGAGGTAGCGCACACAGACATATCCTGGTCCTGGACACAGATTGAAATTGTGTCATTATTTTGGGTCAAATTACTCCCAAATCAAAGACTTTGTCTTACCTGAGCTAAGGAGAAAACAGCCACCACTTGCTCAGTGGTGCAGGGTCACTTTTGAAACGAAAGTAAATTGTGTGTTTTGTTCAGAAATGAAAATGAATGTGAAGGAAATGAACCAAACAAGCAGAGGTTAAGAAGTAGCATTATAATGTCAATAGTATGTTCTCAGCATGGCACGCCATTGTCTCCTGCCTAAATAATCCACATTGTTTGCATATTGCACAGTGATGGCATTTCTGATCTGTTGGGCTCTCACCATGCTTTTGACTAACACGCCTTTCTAATGATTATTCAGTTAAGATTTAATAGGGCTGCGTAATCATCTGGTACGAACGTAGGTGTTTGCACACAAGAAACATTTGGCATAGCTCAATGAGATTCAACCAGGTCATGAAGTGGGTTGTATGAGTAACTGACAAGTAATGCAGAATAATAATAAAAAAAACTGCACAAAACCCAAACTTTGATTGGGTTGTTGCACAATGTACTTAACTGATTGTCTACCATGCCAGTTTATCAAGTTTCTTCTCATTAATCTCATTCTTAACAAAACAGACTTACATTTCCGTAGAGTGGACAATCACTCTGGATCACAGTGTCAATCTATCTGCACGTTGAAGCAACCATTTTAGATTCCCACTGTGTGTCTGTGTTGAGTCAGTGGGTCTAAGGAAGGGCATCCACATATCAACTCCCAGTGTATGTGCTGCAAGACATACCAGACTAAAAATCAACAACCAACCTCCCTTTTTATAGCCTGTTAACCTGAAATGTGTTTTTTTCAGGACTCCGGGGGGAATACAGTTTGAGTCATTTTCCAGAGCAAATGTGACACTGTCCATTTTATCTTTTGTAAAATAACTCAAGCTCAGATTGAATGGGGGAGGGGGGGGATTTGAACCTCAATTTTCAAATCCTTCCATAGATCATCTTCAGGTTATAGGTCTGTACTTTGATTAGGCCAGTCTAACACCTGGTTAACTGTTTAAATGGTAACTGTCCGATCGTATCTTTTGGTGTATCATTAGGATGGTTGTCCTTCCTGAAGTAGAACTTTCAATCAGTCTTTTAGCATCCTTTGTCAGGTATTCTCTCTGTATTAAGCTCCATCTATCTTCCACTCAACTGTCCCCGTCCCTGCAAAGAAGGCAATGCGTGCTTAGTTTACTCCCAAGCATAGTGTTCTGCATCTACATTCTTGTTCTAACCCCCGGAAACGTCTTCTTATAGCCTTCTTTTAATAATGACTTTGTTCTTGCCACTCTCCTACAAAGGTCAGATTTCTGGTGGGCACAATAAACATTTGGCCAGTGAACAATTTCTCCCTCCTTGGATCACTGTAGCAACTGTTTCCACTGCTCTTTATTTCGGGGTACAAAAGTAAAGGGGGTTAAACACAAATGCTTGACATAGTTATATTTTTCTTTGCGAAGAAAAAAGAAAAAGTTCAAATCATATATCATCCTCCTTTCACTCCATAATCATGTCAAGTAAAACCCCGATGGAACACATTGAGATTTGTGGTTGTAGCATGACCGCGTGTGGCAAAGCCGGTGCTGTCCAAATGAGTCTGAGCAGAGTATATGCAAACCTTATCCTGTTGCGTCCTCGCAGGTGCTGTCTGATTAAGCCCATGTGTGAGGAAAGCCACCCACACTCAGGATAAATCATGAAGCGGGAGGAAAAATGCAGGCAGATGGACACAAGCTTTGTATTCCCCCCCCCCCCTGACTACATCCAGAGCAATGTATCTCAGTGGGAGTATTTCTCATTTTATTTAACTTGGCTGGCTAAAATGTGCTCCATCTCAGGGTGATACCTAGACGCTTTATCTTAACGCTTACTCTGAGGACACAATCTAAAAGCACTGATGGGTATATATTACAGCTCTTAATGTTGCAGGCTCCTTTCTTTTTTTTCCGTTATTGTCAGCAAAGCTGACCGCACCGAGCCGGGCACTGCCTGCCTGGCCCCAAAGATAGATGTCACAGTGCGTTATGGCGTTAATGACTCAGGGAAACGGACAGGCACTAGCAATTAGAGGCGCGCGCGGATGTGGAAGGTCTTCTGAGCTGCTCTTCTACTATCTGGAGGAAAGAGAATAGAGTGGACTCAGGGCATGTTGTGGAATAATGACTCCTGCTTTTGACAATAGATAAAAGAGGGAAGAGATAAGCTGGGGATATAGATAGAAGCGGTAAAAATAGGATGTCCAAGTATAAGCTTCTTTAATGATCAGTCGGCAAAGGAATATTTTTAGACGTATTTAATGCAAATTTGGACTCTTCATATGAATTGAGCAAAGGGATATGTTACTTTGATTAGGAAAAAAAAAAAAGGGGAGGGGGGTAATTTAGAGCTTCACAATGCACCCAAACAACTATATGAGAACATTGTTTCCCAAAACGGGTCAGTCGAGGTATTAGTGACAGCAGCAGTTAGGCGGGTGAAACTGGATGACTGTGGGAGAGAGAGTGAAAGAGACAGGAACTAAATTGAGGCTTGTTTTCCTCAGATTTATTTCCATAAAGCCATGCATGCGGTCTTGTAGGTGGTTTCTTTGATTATGCGTCGTTACGAAGGGGGAAAAAAAATAAAAATAAAACAATAAGTATTGCGCTACCTATGAGCCGTGACTTCCTTGGCAACATCTATTTACGGAGGCAGTGCATTCTGATGCGTCATCCAAGCCTTATTGCTCATGCACGTCAAGTCTTTGGGGAGTCTTAAGGAGTTACATAAAAATAAAAGGATGAATACCAGGAGCCAGTTTGGTGAGCATTTTCTGACCAACCCAGGTCGAGAAGCTTGAATATATTACAACACAAAAAAAACAAACATGATAATAAAAATGTACTAGCAGACTGCGATGCTAAGCTGGTTTACAAGCCAGAGGAAAGCCTAGAGAAAAGGCATTGATTTGTATTCCGCTGGACATGAAACCAAATGTTGAAAAAAAATACACATTCATGTAGATTTAGCACACTTTTTCACGTTTTTCACACACAAACCACACATAAAAATGACACATGGTTTTCAAAATTCATCACAGATAAATTCTGGTAAAGGTACTATGTATTTGTGTTCAGTGCTATTTTACTCTGATACCTCAGAAACAAAACTAGTGCGACCAACTGCTTTTAGAAGTCCCCAGATTGATTAATAGACCCGGTGTCATTTGAAGTGTCGATCCAGATGTTTGTTAATGAACATTGATGAAAAAAATAGAACATTGTCAAGAGGACCTCGTATCAAGTTAGACTGGTCAGAGATTGTGGCTGTGTTGTCAGTGTGAAGGGTATGGTACGTCTGAAGAAGCTGCACAGATCCACAGCTCAGGTGTTGACAGGACAGCTATTACTTGTGCACTCCTGGCATCCGATTATAACTCAAAGAAAGACGTAAAGAGTCATGTCTCACTTGTCATTTTGCAAAAAGCTGTGTAAGGATGAAGCAAACGTATAAAAATGCGCTCTGTTCAGAAGAGACCAAATATGAAGGTATGGCTTCCATCCAAAACATCAGGGCTGGTGAAAAACCTACCGCCTGAACACACCACCCCAACCTTAACAAATGGTGTTGGCAGGATCATGCTGTGGGAGTATTTTTTTTTTCTTTTCTTTAGCAGCAACGGGGAAGCTAGTCAGAGTAAATAGGAAGTAAATAGGAAGTAGCCGAGTGCAGGGGAGTTCTTAAAAGAAGAATTTCCCTGGAGTAGAGACTGAAGTAGAGCAATAACCGGTAACATAAAGCCAGGTTATGCTGGAATGGCTTAGGTCAAAAGTATATGCATGTGTTCGATGACCTAATCTAATTGAGAATATTATGCGATACTTGAAATTTGACACTGTGTAGCTTACCTGACAATGTATTTGTTGTTTTGTCGGGACAATTATGGAAACATTTGTCTAGATGTGCAAAGCAGGTAGGCATATTCACCTACTGTGAATGGTGCCGTTGACCGAGGGGGGGACGAATGCCACACTTTTCAAATGTTTATTTGTAAAACCCATAAAATGTTTTTTTTTTTTTTTTCGGTTCATAAATCACATGTCGTTGTGTGATTGCATCATCGCAAAATGTGAATGAGTTCGAGGGCTAACAATACTTTTGCAAGGCACCGTGAGTTGCATCAAAACGTGTTAAAACATAGAGGTTAGAAACTACAGTGACAAATTAAGAGATTAAGGCAGCTGCGTACCTCATAACAACATAACCTTTTTACAAGGTCTGGCCAGTTTCAACATGACAAGTATTATGTAAGTCATTTTTTTTTTTTTTTACTTAACAGGAGCCTTTGTAGATGGATTTGCATGTGTGTGCGTGTGCAAACTTCTGCTGACTGTAAATTCAACCTGCACTCTGACAAAGGAAGTGGTAAAGCTTAGAGTGGCCTGTTGGGACCACAGAGAGACGAAACACATTCAGCTAATATTTATCAATAAGGGAAAAGTCTCGCGCGGAGTGCTAATATTACAGCAGGGATGACTAAAAACCCCAGCGTCCTGAATTATAAAAAATGTTTCTCGAAGAGTGCCGTTTACTGCTGTCTTTAAATGATCAGCTGATGCACATTTTTTTAAGGGATTATAGAGCACAAGAGGCTTGTCTGTTCATGCACTGGGATTAACTGCAGGTTGTCACAACGCTGCAGCTGCTCCTGGTTGCTAAACCAACATATTTTCAAGAAGCTGGATAAACTGGAATCTATGATAATGGTGTTTTGGAGAATTGTTTAGGGTGTAGCTATTTTTTCTTTTGTTCCTGCTTTTTGGTTATACTTGATTGCAGTAGCGTTTGTTTGTCAAAAACTAAAAAAAATCCCCCCCAAAAAAACAGAACTGAAAAAGAAGCTAGATGTTGAAAATGTAGTATTTTTTTTGCCAGAATCAGACCAACAACTAATTTGGCATGCCGGACAATAATTCTCTCCAGTGATGGTTAGCTTGTCTGCATCAGAAGCTGACGGTTATGTGGATGCTGGCACCAGGGTGGCGGTTGGGATGGAGACGCCAGGGGTGAGGATGCAGTGGCTTGCAGGCGCTGATTGAGTCCTGGACCACTGTGACCCCGGGTCTGGCCTGCCGTTGCTTCTGGTGTGCGCCGGTTTGGGCCTGGGTCCCCGTGTAACTGCTTTGGCAAGGCAAGGCAAGGCAAATTTATTTATATAGCACAATTCAGTACAGAGACAATGCAAAGTGCTTTACATGATTAAAATATAGGAAAATAAAACAGAATAAAAGCAAGTAGGGATAGTGTAGAAACAAAAAAGAACATTTGAAAACAGTAAAACAGTTTAACCTGAACATTCAAAGGCAATTCTAAACAAATGTGTTTTTAATCTCGATTTAAAGGAACTCAGGCTTTCAGCACTTTTACAGTTTTCTGGAAGTTTGTTCCAGATAAGTGGAGCATAGGAACTAAATGCTGCTTCTCCATGTTTAGTTCTGGTTCTAGGTATGCAGAGCAGGCTGGAGCCAGAAGACCTGAGTGGTCTGGAGGGTTTATACGCTGATAACAAGTCTGTGATGTATTTAGGTTTTAAGCCATTTAGGGATTTATAGACTAACAGAAGTATTTCAAAGTCTATTCTCTGAGATATAGGGAGCCAGTGGAAGGACTTTAGCTTTAGCTTTGGCTGCCATAGGAGTGGCTGCTGGTGGGTGGGGCTCCCCTGGTGTCCCCGCCCTGATGGGCAGGTTGAAGGCCATGATGACTGAGGGTGTGGAAGCATGAATGGGGCATAATAGGGTCTGGGTATGGGGGGTGTTGGATTAAGTACTTCTGCATATCTATTGAAGGCCCATCTTACCCCGGTTCCAGATTTGGCAGTAAATGAGGGATACGTTAAACAGAGGCAAAACATTGCAATATGCATATTTAATTTATTAGAAATTAAATATGGAGACAGAGTATTACATTACCAATATAAGATGCCCTCGTAGCGATTGCCGATGCAGGATTCTGTCTAACTTTCACAACTCTGAACACATCTTTTTAAGGGTGAGACCCTCCCATGTTTTTTAGAAGGAGGGGGAATCTGTTTCAAACTAAGGAATTCTCTTTCTGACCCACCCCCTCCAGCAATAAACCTTTATGTGTTATCCTACCCAGCAACATAGGGGAGACATACCTTACTCCCTAAAGATATTTTTCTCAACAGGGTTTATGAGACTTTTAGGGTATTAGGACCAACTTGCATGCATGCATCAAACTAGAATAGTTTACACCAATGCGACTCTAAAGAAAAGTTGTCCGTGATCCGTTGTAAAATCAAAAAATTGGATATTTGGTTTTTCAAACAATATTGCTAAACTCTCACCTCCTCTTTGAACCAAATATCGTGGCTTGTCTCATCTCGTGAGTTGGATCGCTACACCACCATGTTTGTACAATCCTGTCGACAAAGTTACAGAGGCATCACGCTGAGCCAATGCACATCACTGCACTCTCCATCCCCGTGCAAAAAAATTGGTGTCACTCTGCTTCTGGTCCCCTCTCGGATCAAGACTCCACCTGGAACATGAAGCCGGCTTTGAGCTTCCACCTGTCCCCTTTGAGGCAGCGGTGGCTTGTCATGTTGTCAGCTGGATTGCACCAGTTGATGGCCTGGAGCAACCCAGCTCACCCGAATTTTTCAGACGCCTGATTTTCAGACAATTCTCTGCTCTTGCCTCCCAACGGTGGAATAACTCTAGGGAAGAAAATAAAATAAATAATAAAAAAAAAAAAAAGATTGGGAGGAATTTTAAAAATAAGCTTCAGCAGATTATCTTATCAGTTCTGTGTGGATGTCTAGTTACATTGCAGTATAATAAATTGCTCAGCTTACCAACCAATATAAGATATCGTCTTTGTTCTTGGGAGCTTTCGGTTCATACTGGCTCTATGGCGCCCCAAAGATTACAAAGAATGGATCATCCTTTACCCTCTAACACTTTTTTTTTTGGTGTGATTTATTAGCAGGAAAAAGCAAAAGAGAAATAAATATTCTCTCCACCCACTTTCCCCTCAGTGATATCTCCAAATGAAACGTAACTCAGATAATCCTTCGAGATCGAACAATGCGGCGCCGTGAGCTGGAAGTTCGTCCCTTCACGGCAATTTAATTATACATAAAGTCTTATAGCAGATGATGCCCGGAGCTTTTCTTGAGGTATCGGAACGAGGCGCCTGCGAAATGACTGGCCCGCGGTGAAAAGCTGGCTCTGGCTGGTGAGCAACGCGAGCCGTATCACCCTCGTCCCCCAGCAAATGGAAAATGACACATTGTTGTCCCCCGGTTTGAATGATAATTAGCCCGCCGGCAGCGGCAAAACCCGCAAGAGTGATAATTTGCAAATCAAATCAAAACAGGGTGACACCGTCGCAGTTTTCTTTTTTTTTTTTTGTCGTTTATTACTCCGTCAACAAGCGTGTACACCTGGGGCCTCGGCTCGTGTTTTACTTCCTAACTGCGCGCCGCGACCTCTCTTACGATCCGGGAAACACAAACCGAGTTCACCGACTGCGCATCAGCTGCGAAAACACAGAACCTTCAAAGCTTCAACCGAGCAAGGCTCTGATTCTCTTAGCCTAGAGAGGGAGGGGGTTAAAAAAAAAAAAAAAGCTAATTTTCCTGAAAGGGATGGACTCCATGTGCTGACACTCCGAAGGCACTTGAGGGCTTTTCACACACTTTGCTGCTGTTCTGAGGGTTGTACACAACATCTGACACTGCTGAGCTGCATTTTCGGAGCTTCCCCCCCCCCACCCCCCACCCCCCCGCGCCGATGTGGCAGTGGAAACAAGAGTCGCGCTGAGTGGGTAAATGGAAGAAGGTGTGGCTGCCTGCTCAGGAGCAGCGGCACCGAGGTGCAAATTAGCTTCATCTCCATTTAGTTTTTTTTTGTTTTTTATTTCTTCTCACTTGTGAATTAACAAGAACTTTGGTCGCTTTGTAGTCAGCATGTAAGCGTGGTCTTTGTTAATTTGCGCTGTTTCAAACTGTCCCCTCGCCAGACCTTATCAGCAATCCCAATAAGAGCAAAAATCATTAGGGCTGCTGAATGAAAAGAGAAGAGCGACCGCTTCTGACCAATGGAACCGGGCCGACGCAGCTGTGTAACCCCCCCCCCCCCCCCCCCCCCCTTACAGCCCCAGCTCCCCTGCTGTACGGCCCAAACCCATTTCAATTAGGAACGTGGCGGGCAGAGCTAATCATACATCGCTTTTTGAAATGAACTGTATTTCCGAGAGGCTGCGGAGCTGGGATTAAGTGACAGCGTGTCTTAGTGAAGGGCCTAAATGAAGGGGGGGGGGGGGATAAAAAAAAAAAACATATCAGAGCGAGCAGACGTCTAAATTTTGTGATTCATCAAGACGCGTTTCTCTGATTAGCCGGTCCAATCAGTTTGTCCTGCGGGTAACAAATGCTCTTCCCTTTTTGAGCCGGCGAAATCACGCCGAGGCCAGGCAGCGAATGAGCAATGCGGCGTACGTCGCGAATAACATTCAGATACTGTACTGTGACCTTAAAGCGTTCTTACTTGAAAACCTTCCAACTTGGCTAAATGGAATTCTCTCTGCAAAGGAGAAATGAATCTGCCTGAGACCTAGTGTAGGGAATTTTCACGGTCGGCGGTGACCTGGAATCTGTTATTTTGGTCCTCTGTTGTTTTAACGTCGTAGCAGCCTTCTATTAGCAAATCCCGAAGCCCCTTCTTTCCGTCCGCCGACAAGCTTCGAGTAGGCGATGATTTCATTTTTCGCTATTCAGACTTGGCCACCTTATACCACAAGAGGTATCAATACCTGCTTTAATCGCCGTGGCATTTATGTGCGTGATGCACCAGCAAGCTCTCCCTGACCCAAACCCGCACAGACCCAATAGATTATTGTCAGGAGGAAGAGGGGAGACGCCGGAGCCAACAACGCAGGCGAGATGAAGGTCACTACTTCATGCCACGCTGCACCGGCGGAGAGGTGCTGACAAAAGAAACTATCTGCGTACTCTAGATTAGAACTGTCTTAAAATGACCTTCAAAATGTTACTCAAGATACACAAAAAAAAATAAACATCATGACATAGGGGAAAAAAGTGCTCTCACTAAAAAAAAAAAAAAAGATGTGCAAACAGTTGTTTTTTTAGGCAAACTTGGGTATTTAAAATGAATATCCTACAGTTATTTTATTAAAGTAACCTGAATAAAATAAATGACTTATCCCCTGTTCTCTCAGAACGTCGAGACATAATGAGAAGAGTAACTCAGCCACTTCAGTGAGGTGTGCTGGCGCAGGGATGCATCCACAAGCTGCAAGCTTAAGGAGTGGATCTTAAGCGACTGGAGTTGGAGACCCCCTGGTTTAGGGGAACACCTGTCCATATTTATGTCTATGTATGTAAATCACAGCCAGCACGAAATGTTCGGCAAGTCTCGAGGACCCGAGCTGTTTTGTGCCTTGAAAAAAAAAAAACAAAAAAAAAAAAAAAAACACCATCTGTTGATAGGTGCTGGTAATTTTGGTGGAAGAAGAGGAAAGGGAAGGCAGCAACTTACTGCACTGCTAGCTTTACAGATAAATAAATAAATAAAACCGCTTGGTCTAGCTGTTAGAGTTGATTCTTTCTTCTAGTGATGTTTTCCTGACATCTTTGCAAATATCGGGAAAACATCTATTCAAATTAACTGCTGGAGCTCTTTCTAAAATTATAAACAGTACAGTTTTGGAACAATGCGATGGATGCTTCATGCTGCGGTAATAAGTAAATAAGGTAAATAAGTTCAGAAATAGAAAGACATCAACTTTAAAGAGAATCTTGCTGTGTTGTTCTGCTCATGTTGGGGGGGGGGGGGGGTACTGAGGAGTCACCTGTGTGTTGCCCTGTGGGCGGGTCAAGAACAAAAATCAAAGCCCACCCTTTTATTTGTAAAGTCGAAATTACCTGGATGTTATTAAATGCAAGTGTTTACTTTTTTATACTTGTACATCATTGCGATTAGAATGACCACATCGTCCCGCTATTTTACGATCTACAGCACCGTGGACGGATTTGGAAACACCGTTGCAGCAATGACCCTCAAGACGTCCGGTTGTTCTCAAAGTTTAAACAAAAAAAATAAATCAGGCGCACAGAGGAAAAGATAAGCTGGAGATATAGATAGAAACAGTTAAAAATAGGATGTCCAAGTAAAAGCTTTTTTTTAATAATCAGTAGGCAAAGGAATATTTTTAGATGTATTTAATGGACTTGGACGGGTTTGCTGCTACTTGTATTTAAAGCAATCTGCTTTAGGAATCGAGTGCAGAAATAAAGTGAATAGTGGGAGCAAAATGGACGCAAAAAAAAAAAATAAAATAAAATAAAATAAAAAAAAAAAAAAAATATATATATATATATATATATATATATATATATATATACTGCATATATATATATATATATATATATATAGCATATATATATATATACTGCTATATATAGATATAGTATATTATGATTAGAGAGATTATATACTGGTCTATATATATATTATATATCTATATATAGATGATATTATATAGATATATCTATATATATATATATATATATATATAAGATAGATAGATAGATATATATATTCCTGCATTATTTATATATAATATATATATCTATATATATAGATAGATAGATAGATAGATATATACTGCATAGATATATATATATATATATACTGCATAGATATATATATATATATATATATATATATATATATATATATATATATATATATATATATATATATATATATTGCCGTGTCAGTGTTGGTAGGTTTGAGTAATGGCCACTTTGGCTGAAAACAGACATCGAAGTAAAGGGTAAGGTTCTGGATATTTACGGTCCACTCTACAGGTGACTGAAGCTATGCAAATCAAACCCTACAATTTTAAAACCATCACAACGGCTTAGACAATTTTCTAACAAGAATCCCTAGAGTGATATAATGAAAGGCCACGTGGTTGTCCTTGAATGATAAAGGAGAAATAAATCAGTTGGAGAAATCTACTTGACTCATATTACAGCTTTTTTTTTTGTCTTCATCAGTGGGTGATTGAAGATGGATATAGATGGCGCTCTCTGTCTTGTGCCAGAAAGGTACTCGGTAAAGTTTCACTTACAGTCCTTTTGAAGTTCAGGGAGGGAACTGTGGGACCAGCACTGGAAGCGAATCCTCCATCTATGTCTCCCTCCACTAGTTTTTCTTCCTTTTTTGCTAAGAGCAGCCACACTCTTAGCAGATAGCAACATGAAAGCAAATCGAGCAGTGGGGAAAACAGCGCTGTTATTGCAGAAGGCTGAGCTCCTGTCAGCCCATTGAGTTGTTTACATCCGCAGATCCTGACAAGAGTTCGAGTGCTCGGATGCCGGCAGGACGCTGCCTGACCTGTGGTGAGGGGGAAAAAACAAAGAAGAGTCTAAAAACCTGAAAAGCAGAAAAATGAAACCCCTTTTGGCCTGTTTCAGATTTGGTTTATCGTTGCTGGTTCTTTTGGTCAGATCATCAAACACGTTTTATTGTACTGTAAGACTAAGGTAACCTGAAGTAATACAAGAAACCATTAGATTTAATCTAAGGGAAATGAGAAATCCTAACCAACTTATTCCAATGTGAGAAAGAGATAAATTAACTACGATCGACCATATTTGGTTTAATTTCCCTCAACGCACACTCTTCTGGTTAATGCCTGAGCTTTAGGATATAGAAATCATCACTGAGCCTATCTGAAGAAAGTTACACATTTTTAATTACATCCAAACATGCCCTGGTCAACAGAAATAAAATAAAAAAGGAAACAGAATAAAGTCGCTGAGATGCATCAGTCAGGAAAATAGTTATCCTAAGGCTTTGTGACCCTAGAAGAGCCAAATAGGAGAACAAATGGATCAGTGGCGATCCTTCCTAACATCCAAGGGGTCACAAAAGAAACCGGAACAACACGTAACACTGCCGTTGGCCTCACTCTGAGGGTTCAGGTCAGTTTTTATGATTCAATAATAAGACGGAGACTGGACGACAATGGCATCTATAGGAGGGTCCCCAAGACCAGTGCTCACCAGAACCAATGCAGATGCCAAACTAAAACATAGTGGTGGTGGAAGGGTGATGGGCTTGGGCTGCTTTTCTGCTTAAGAGTCTGGAGGCATGGATTCTCCCAGAAAAGAACTGAACGAGATAAGTCTGCCCATCAAATTGTGACGCTCAGCTCGGATTTATTGGAGTAATTGTAAAAAAAAACAGGAAGTACACCAGTGTTGCCTCCCAGGGTAGAAAATCCAGTTAAGTTTTTATATAATCTATATGTGATAGATATTTTCTTCCTCCGTATTAAAGAAATAATAATTCGGAAACTTCGTCTTGTTTTGTATTTACTCCAAGCTCTCCAGGTCTGACATTAGGAGTTCAGTCATCTGAATCTTGTGACACCAAGGAGCAGAAACCTGCAAGGGGCCAAATACTTTCACGGGACTGCATTTGTGGAACGCTGCAAAGATTAAGGGGACAGATCAATGCCCAAATATCTGCAGCAAGATAACCTATCTGTTGGTTATATATAGCAAACAAATCAGCAGATATTTTTTTGCCCGCCGTCTGCTCTCAGGAATTTGACATTTGCCTATATTTGATTACAGCCACCGTGCAGGCTGTCATTGTTTGGCATCTCTCGACATAAATATGTTTTTTTTCTCCCCTCTCTCCCTTAGATTCCGCAGAGTCGGCTAATTACCAAGAAAAGCCCAGGCATAAAAAGACCAAGGAAGAGGAAAGAGAGCAGCTCCTACTCAAACTTCAAGTAAAAAAAAAAAAAAGTCGAATCTGTGGCCGTTCTAAAGGCAGTTTGATTGACAGGTTTGCTCTTAAGCTGAGGCCTAATTGCTAAGATGATGTTTCAGTCTCGTGGCGAGGATCTCGAATAAACGTGGGTTCTGCTAGCAGGGATAACCCACCGTGCTTTATGCATGTTTGACGATGTTTTCAGCTCCGGCGCGTTTAAGTTGAGCAAGGTTGAATTCGCTGAACGCTAAAACCCGAGATGCCTTTAGGTGGGTCCTTTTTTTAATCGATGATGTAAATCAGGAGGCGGCAAACTCAGCAAGACTTTTCCTTTTTGCCTTATTTTTTTTTTTTTTTTGCCGTTTAAAAAAAACAATCTTCCAAGCAGAAAGCAAAACCGAGCAATCAGTAATTGGAATCGATCGGAAAGAATCAATCGGACACTGTCCGAGGCAGACGCTACAAGGCATCCGATCGCTTCCAACTGCACCGGCTTTGAGAGGCAACCTCCAATCAGGAGCCCCCACGAATCTGCCGGTTTTGTCAGATTCCTCGACGTCTGTGGCAGGACGCAGCTCTGCAACGGAGGAAGCCGTTCGAGGCGGCTCGGATAACGAAACAAACGCCCTTTTATTTAACGGAACCAAAGTGTGCTGCTGAGACGGGCTGGAAAAAACAGAAAACCAAACACGAGCCTGCTGTGACAATAGCCAGACTACTGATAAGGGCCCACAGCATAACTGCTGGAATAATAAAAAAAAACACACACACACACACACACGAAAAAAAAAAATAAAAAATCTGACAAGGTACACTTGAACCAGAGTGTTTACTCTCAAGAAGGGAACGGCTGAGGTAGAGTGAGAGTGACAATCAGACAGACAGGTTTGCAGACCTGCAGGATTTGGATCCCAGTGCCTCGTTATGTACCGACACAAGCCGTGGCAAACGTCGCATTTTTTCGCCCTATAATTAATGGCTTTCTTATTTTAGAACGTTTATAGACCGAATTACTGTCAGATGTCAGGCGGAAATGTGAGCTTTTTAGTGAGTTAGCGCTATGAGCGGGTGCGCTTTTGAATTACGGTGCGCCGTGTCTTTACACCGTTCGATTTCTTGTGAGCATCTACTCCAAAGAGGACCTGTAAGGTAAGCGGTGAGCGGCTTGGAGCGTGGTTTATATGTCCTGCGATGCTTTCTGATCGGGTCGCGTTTACAATGAACGACTCCCACATGTGGTGTGAAGTAAACAACTTGCCTCAGAAGCTACAACGGAAAGGTAGCTCTACTAGTGGCTGTAGGCTACGGGTCATTGTCATGTCAGAACATCCGCCCCGGCCTCGAGTCTTTTCCAGCCTCTATAATGATGATGGGTTTCGCTTCAGTTGGAGCTATCAATCTTTTCCGTCACTTGCATTTTTTTTACCCTGCTAAAGAAAAGAAAGTCCACCGTTTTGTTTGATGCTTCCTGCATCATGTTTCGAGGTGAGAATAGCGTATTTAGAAGCAGGTGCAGGGCTAGTTTACTGCAACAACAGCATTTTCCCTCCAAGGGCAAAAAAAAAAAAAAAAAAGGCACAGGTACAGTCTCCTAAGCACTTTGCATTGTCTTTGTACTGAAATGTGCGATACGAATAAATTTGCCTTGCCTTGCCTCAGACCAGGGCACCTTCTCCTGTATATTTGCTGCGTCGTCCACCTGAGCTGTAGGTTTCTGCAGCTGCCCCAGAGTAACCGACGACTTCCATTGTTTTTTTTTTTTTTTAAAAACATTTTAAATTCAATAAATCTACAAACCTTTACATCTAATGTAACAACAAATAGTAGCACATAGTTGCCAAGCGGATGGAAAATGAAGGGTTTACCTTTTTTTTTTTTTTTTTTTTTTACCAAGAAAAATCTGAAAAGCTCTGCAAGCAAACAGCTTGTTGGGATTTTTTTTTTTTTTTTTTAAACATCAGTCCTTGGTTTTGTTTTAGCTCCATTTTTCACGACCTTAGGAGCATCATGCCCCTCTCATTAGAGCGAACCCCGGGCGCTTGTGGGCAAATTAGGAGACAAATTTTAGTAATTAAACCACAGGCACAACTGATGGCCGTTCTGTGTGGCAAAGTGTCGCTAGCAGTCAGGCGGGAACACATAATGATGCCGGACGATGCTGGGAAAGGGAAAATGTAATTAGGAATTATTGTGCATCTGTGTGAATCTGGCTTTTATACAAAGAGACTTCTTCAGTTGTTCAAGCCAACACAACCTCACGGCAGCTGGAGATCTTCGGCTGAGAGAAGCCCGCACAGGAAGGCAGCTTTGGCTGCAATAGATTATGATCAGGGCGACAAATGAGCCACGGCTTCTTTCTGCGCTGGCCCCTGTGTCCTGGTCAGCCCGTCAAAGACGGAGCAAATATGCAAACTTCACACTTTTTTTTTGTTGACCGTGACAGAGACCTTTAGAGCGGTTGGAGGGATGAAGCTATCGCACAGCCACGAGAAGCATAAGCGATTACCTAACTGACGGCGCTCTGTTTACTCATTTGCCCCAATGCCACAAAACGTGGAAAGCGGCGCAGCTGATGCGCATTGTCACATTAGCGTTTGATGTTCTCGCGAATCCATCTGGCACTTTCTTAAAGGCTGTCGCGACAGACTTCAGTTCCCCTTCGGGGCTTGTTGGCATGATGGAACGGAATCGGGGACAACAGGCAGCTTGAGTTTATATAATTAGCGCTTCCAGTACGAGTGCTCTTTCTGATGTGCTTTTAAGGGCAGGCGACGATTTGGGGGGAGACACACAGAAGCGGCATATGTTCCGATGCATGTGCTCAAAGGAAGGCTTCCTTGCAGCGAAACATAAGGAACGGCAGCTCAGTTTAAACTGGGCAGAGTGGCAGAAATCCCGCTACTTTAGCAGTTCATACTTTAGGAGCAAATGACTTTCGTCCACGCAAACTGACAGGCCGTGCGGGAGGAGCATTAATCACAGAAGCAGCCAAGGGGCTTCTGGTGACCCTGGATCTGTTATGGAAATGAAAACAATAGATAAGATCAGTGATAGTAATAATGAACAGCCCTGGATGATACCCTTTCTTTCCATATGCTGGGTAACAGAAAAATACAACAAAATAACAGAAATGGGGTTTCCCAGGGGTAGCACTGGATGAACTGGGTTTAAAACCCATCCTGGCGTCTTTCTGCGTTCAGTTTACATGTTCACCCCATGCACGCGTGGGTTTTCTCTGTACTCCAGCTTCCTCATGATGTCCACAATCCAAAAATGTTAGGTTATTTGGTCTCTCGAAATTGCCCTTAGGCTCCGTCTGTGTTATGCCCTGTGACGGCCCGGCGACCTGACCGGGTCGTACCCCACTTCTCTGCCAATGACCGCCAGAGATAGACACTTAGCCCCCTTTGCCACCTTGTTAGGAAGAGTGGGTATAGACGATGGATGGATGAAAAATAACAACAATGGGAATGAAGGGGCCGACAAAAAAACTGCATGCTATGTTCTAGAATGGTCACGTAGCGTCTGCCTTGCCACTTTCCGTAGTTCCACTTTTCATGCTGGTTCAAGGGAGACGAAGCATTTGCCTCTACAGTAGATGGATTCACAATCCCAATCAACCTCAGCGGCCAGGTTTGGGTGCACAAACAAGCATTATGAATCAGTGTTAATTTTGACAGCAAATTCTGATTTAGTCTTAGTCTTAGTCTTTTGAGTAACACACCATTTAGTTTTAGTCATATTTTAGTCATCTGAAATCTTTTAGTCTTAGTCTAGTTTTCCTCGACTAAATGTCAAGAGTTTTAGACTTAGTCTAGTCTTAAGTCTTTTAGTCTTAGTTTAGTCTCAGTCTAGATTTGAATTAGACTTGAATTTCCCCTTTGGGATCAATAAAGTATCTATCTAGATTTAGACACAGATTGAACAGTTACAGATACAAAACATGTATTTTATTTTGAATTTCAAAACCATTAACTGTGGCTTTGCTCCCTGAAAAAGTGCATTCTCCCTGAATGATATGCAATGCATATAACATTTTCAAGATGTTATTATTGAAATGGATAAACCACTCAAAAAACATTAAGAAAAATAAAGTGCAATTCTCAGAAAAAAAAACGATTGGTTGTAATGCCATTGCACACAAGGTATCTAAATACAGAAAATTCCATACTGTTAACATTACATACGTTCACATACCTCAAGAGAAGTTAAATAACTGCTAGGCCGGAATGCCTTACAAAATCAACAAGGTTTGAACAGATTAGTGCAATTCTCAAATGTAGAATAAAAGATTGGCTGTAATGCCATTGCACACACTACCAAAAAAAAATACTCCTCAATGTTCAAGTAAATGAAAAAACCCTGCTCTCTTGGCATTGGAAGTACAGGTAAAGATCACATTAAACTAAAAAGCAGACTGCTTTTCTTCATTAATTAATTTTGCACACAATGCACAAAGATTTGAAAAAAAAAAAAAAAAAAAACATATTTAAATGAAATGCTAAGCTGTAATGCCATTATTGCATGGAACAAAAACATCTCTGCTCTCATATTAAACAAAAAACAAAACAAATACCAGACCAGTAACTCTCTAAGCTGTGCACATACTGCTACAGGAATGCTGTAAATAGCAGTGAATACAACGGTTCTATTTGTTTCTGTTCATTTTGAGGAAAGCACTTCGCTCCAATCTGACCCTTCCTCTGTTGCGCCGTCCTCTTGTGAGATCACCTGTGATGCTGAATACCCTTTCTGCAAAAGCTTGAGAAGCTGGCATAGCCAACAAGTCTAATGCAAAAGGTTTCAAACTGTGATAAAAATTGTCACTCTTTTCCAGCCAGAAGTCTGTTCCTGTGTCCTCAGTGATGGGATGTGAAAGTTCTTCCTTGTACTTAATGATCTGCTGCCTGATGCTGGTTGTGGAGGTTTTCTGTTCAGGCCTTGTGGTACGGCATTTTGAAAGAAACCTAAACACCGGCTGCTTTGAGGATGGCGCTGCTTCTGGTTCCTTAACAACTTCATCATCTTCAGACTCCTGAAGTCCTGAGTCCTCCTGTCTTGTGTGTGGGGAAGTGCATTTGACCACATAGTCTTCTGCCTGTTTTAGCAGTTCCTGGATATTTCCATCAGCTACATCAATATTAACAAGTATTTTACAGACAGTCGGGTTGACAAAGCAGGCAGCTGCTGCAAGTGGTGAGAACTTCTCATCGTTTGAATCCAAAAGGCAAGCAAAACGTAGGTTCAGATTTGTTCTCATTTTCTCTGCAAGAGTGGCGAGGTCTCTGTACCGAGTGTTCTCTGCAAAGTCAGCTAGGTGGCTCAGCAGATCAAAGAGGGCAGGAACCACTAAGGACATAGATGTAGTGTCACTCTGTAGGGTTTTAGTGTGTTCTGCAAAAGGCAGCAGTAGGTCATACAATGATGAAAGCTTTTGCCACTCACTAGTAAGCAAACTGTCCCATCCCATGTCATTTGAGATTTGACAGACTGCATCTTTGACTGTGAGGAGTCGTGTGACCATGTTGAATGTGCTTGACCAGCGTGTGGGGCAGTCATTTACAACAATAACACCACACTGGTCCAGTAACCTCTGTGTTGCTACTGAGGACTTGCGAAAGAGCCTCACCACAGACCTTGCTTTATCGAGGACTCTTTTGACCGTTGTTTCTTTCTGCGTCATGTGGACCACAAGTTGTATGGTATGCACCACGCATGGTGTCCGGGCCATTTCCATGTCGACATGATGGTACCTAACAAAAAAAGACAACCAAATAAGTCCAAACCTAATAAAGTGTCTGGTGTGTGTGTGTGTATATGTAGTGTGTGGCAAAGGGGAAATCATGCATGTGATAATTGATCATGTAAAAAAAGTAAACATGGCTCACCGCTGGTCATCAATTTCAGAGTCACTTTCCATCGAGGACCCAGGGGAGTCATCTTCAGAGCTGGTTTCTTCTGTTGTGGTGTTTTTAAAGGCTGCCACCATGTTACTACCATTGTCTGTTATTACAGTCAGGATCTTCTCCTTTGGTATGGCCCACTCTTGCATACATTTGTCCACACATGCCTTAATAGACTGTGCAGTGTGTGGGTGAGCTACTTGTTCAAGGGCCAACAATATGTGCACAGGTTTACTTTGTTCAACACAATGGTAGCATGCGCTTATAGCAAGGAATGAGGCAGTCAGTCCTTTTTTTGTCCACATGTCAAGGCCTATGCTGACCCTCCTGGCAGCAGCCAGTCTTTTTTTAAATTTGTCTTTTTCGTGTTCATATTCAGTTTCAACTAAATTGCTAATTTTAGTTTTCTTTGGAATTGTTAGTTTCTTTTCAATTATCTCCATCATTTCTATAAAGTCCTCGTCCTCGCATGTTGTCAGCGGTAATCCTGTTCGTCCAATCCACCTCGCGATGGCCTGCTCCTTGACCAATTGCTCCTTTGAATCCATTTTGTACTTAGAAGCAGTAAGAAAGGCGGTAGTGATGGTCTGCTGGGTTACACTAGCACTAGCTTTATCTCCACCATGGTCATTTTTATCATCAGACGTCTTCTGTATCTGTTTGAGAGAGAGAAAAAAACACTCAACTTGATTTCCCCTTTATTCATTGTTGCCCAATCTCCTGATATCTCGCCATCTCTCTCTGGAAGCAGGCTTCGCAACAATGGAATCAACTAAACAAGCTAACTGTCCATGCTATCGCTTTCGTAGGGCCAAAGAAAGTTGTACAAGTTGCCTTCTTTTTAAACGAAACACGAGTTGCCTTTGCGAGCTAAGAAGGCATGGCTAATTGCCAACGGCCTTTGAGGAGTCCTGTCCCTTAACGTTACATACACCAGAACATTTAGCCTAGTAGCCTACACATTTGATTCAATTTGAGAACATTGAATAGTTATACTCATATCAATTCAACGAGACAATCGTCTAATACAGTTCAGAGGTGGTTTCCTTTAGCGTCTATTTTATTCCAAGTTTAGCGCAAACACGGTGGTTAATCAGATAAAAAATAACCTTGTATGCTTAGCGTGTATGCTTACCTTCGCATGTATCTCTGGATGAGTCGTCTGCAAATGCCGTTTCAAGTTGGTGGTGTTTTTTCCGGATATTTTGGCTCCACACGGTTTGCAGGCTGTCTTGTTGTCCTTAGTGTCATATGTGAAGTGTGCCCAGATATCAACTCTTCTTTTTCGCCCTAGCTGTAACATGTCTATTATTCATTTGATTTTTTAAAGGCTACTACTGCTACGAAAATGCTGCGTTTATGCTTCAACCATACGCGCTCTCTTCTTCTCCTTCTTCGCACAGCTTTATGGCGCATTACCGCCACCTAGGTTTCTCTCTATGGCGGTTGGCAACTAACTTTTGATTGGATTTCTTCCCAACGTGTCCCACAAAAAAAGTAATTCTGATAGGAAGGATCACCATTCGTCCCTCCCTAATAGTTTAGTCTCGTTTTTATTTGTTGACTAAAGTGTCAGTTATTTTCGTAATCGTCTTGGTCATCATATCTCACTTTTTATTTAGTTTTTGTTTAGTTTGCGTCCGTGAAAAAGCTTCGTTGACAAGTATTTTTCGTCATAGTCTTAGTCAACGAAATTAACACTGTTATGAATTCAGCATTCAGACAGGACATTTAGATATACGCATTTTAAAGGTAAAATAAAAATGGGACATTTCTACCTAGGTGGTAGAAATGTCAAAGGTAAAAAAAATGGGACATGTCTACCTAGGAGGTACAAATGTCAAAGGTAAAAAAAAATGGGACATTTCTACCTAGGAGGTACAAATGTCAAAGGTAAAAAAAATGGGACATTTCTACCTAGGAGGTACAAATGTCAAAGTTTTTTCTTAGAGGAATTCAAATAGGCATCTCTTTCCAGCAACATTTCATCCCATCATCCTCTCCATCAGACACCCAGATATTGTGAAACACAAGTCCGTCTTTGTACATAAGTGTCCGTAGTTAGCTGCAGGCTTGTGGTCATTGGGTCCATCGTGTAGACATGTTTCAGTCTCTGGACCCATCGACTTATAGTTGGTGGTTTTACATCTCTCCAGTGCATGGTAATAATTTTTATTGCTACCAGTAAAACAACCCTCAGTATATATCTCTGATCTGCATTATATCAATTTTTAGATATGGCTCCCAACAAGAACACAATAAGTCCTGGAACCACGTCTACTTGTAAATGGTATATTTTTAACAAAATATTTAAACCATATAAATACTCCCCTAGTCTCTTAATTGTTTTAAATAAAACTGAGAAAAAAGTTTAATAAAAATCAATATTTGGGTACATAAAGTTATATATCAAGTCAAAACATCCAGTCCCATTCATATCATGAAGTCCCTAAGTTTCCCACAATGGCAACGACCAACAGGTACAGAGGGGGGGACACGCCCAGCAACCACTATTTTTGCTCTTATTTTCTTATTTTAGTTGCTGGAAACTTTAAAAATGTATGAGTTAGGGGCATTCAAACATAAATATTTTTAGTTTTCCCGAGAGCATTTGAAAGCCAATGAGAACGCAACCCTTTGCATCTGGATTCGGTCGAAGCAACTGTGAGTCCAGTAAATGAACGCTTTTCAACCCCGATTCTCACTGCCTCTGGTGGATTCTGGCGTCTCCATGCGGTCGCACACCAGACCTAAATAATCTAGCGAAAACCAGGCAGCTGCAGCACCGGATGGCAGCTGAAGAGCCCATACGATAGTTCGGATCAGCTGTGCGAGAAGCAGAGATGTTTGAAACACAAAGGACCAGGGCTGAGTGGCATTGCTGTAAGTCACTGCAGAGAAGAAGTTGGGGCCGATCTGCTAAAGCCGGAACGTAGCCGTGTTAGTTGAGTGGTTTAATGCATTCAGTATCATTATTAGAAAAAAGCGCGACCATAAACATTAAACTATATAAATAGTTCACTAAGGAGCAGGCGGCAGCAGAGTGCTGTGTGACGTTAAAAGCTTTTAGCATAAACTGCCTGGTGTGCCATCAGCTGCATTCGTACTGAGGTTGAAACCACTGCGTTTTGCTGTATGCACGGAACAAAACAAATTACAAAATCTGTCATTTATAAAGAGAAAAAAGAGGGTGTTTCATTTGTAATCAGATGGCTGCAGGTGTTGCTGGTCTATAATCAGGCCCTGTTGGCTCGGGTAAAGTTTATTTAAACCTGCGCTGCTGGTATTTAGCAGCAGCTAATTCCCTTGTCAGGGTGCCTCAGCTGAATACAAGGGACTTTTATTGTGAAATCCTAAAAAAAGATATCCATTATTAGCAATAATAATATGTTGGTTAAAGGACTTTGCATGGCAGGTGGTACAACCAGTTTAAAGCTATAAAAATATGAATTTTATCATTAAGCTTTTTAATGAATTTAAAGTGGAGCATACCTAATTTAAAGTTGGTGGCAAAAGTCTGGTGGTGCAAAACCTGACAATGCTGATTCAGCGTTGAAAGACGCTGTTCCGAACTGAAAAATATGCATTATATCTATCTTTAGAAATGGTTTTAAGATGCACCATTGAGAAGCCTCCTCTGTCCTTTAAAACTAAAGCTCCCAAGAACAACACTGTCTGTTAGCAACATTGTCCGTTATTGATTATTTAATTGCATTAGAAGTGGAGGTAGCCGGTTAACACAGTGAACAACTAGACGGATCTATTTATAAGTTGTTGGTTTTTTGTCACGTAAATGTGAAAAACACTCAATTTATTCTTTCTCATCTTTTAGGATTCATAATGTTTACTGTCTTTTGAGGCGCTTTTGCGACTCCTGAAAGTGTAACGCTATTTATTCTATTTGTTTACGGGAAAACACTCGAGCTGGAGGACCTGCTGTCGTGCCATGAATCCCCCCTCAGCTCCCATCTTAAAGTTGAACTTCTTGTGTGTACAAGTCTTCCTTCTTTGGATCCAGCAGTTTATTTTTTTCTTTCTTTTTTTGTAATGTATGATGTCAACAATTATTTGGAAAGGAATATAAAGGTTTAATGCAAGGTATGCTTTTTTCCCAGTACTGAAGATGAGGCACAAATGCTGTCCAACAATCCCACCAGCCACACCCTGATGGCCTCGAGACATCTTGAGAGGAACGGATCCATTTCTGCGACAGGTTCCGTATCTTTTAATGCCGTCATTCTTTTATTGAATGCGTGGCTTTGGAAGAGATAACCGTAAAACGAAGCTAAAATATATTTGTTCCTTGTTCGTTTTGCATCGCGAACAGTCTTTAAATTTGTTCTTTTGTTATGTTTTTGTGCTTGCAATTTGAAGAGAAAAGGGTTGCAGGCATTTCACCCAGACTGGCAGGTTCGTTCAGCCTTTTTTGGCTGAAAACTTCTACAAATCCAGCTCCGGCTGAGAAAGGTAGGGAAAGCAGACACCGTGAGTATTTTTTTTTAGTTCTTCTTCTTTTTTTTTTTTCTTCTTTTTTTTCTTCTAACTTTTCAGAAAAGTTTCGGATGAAAAACTTTTGTGAAAAATGGAATTTCATGAATACTTTAATAGTATGGCATATTAGGCATCATTAATCAGACCGAGATGAGCTGATACGAGCTAAAGTCTTTAAAAAACAGAGTATAGGGCTGATTGTAGGGTTAGAGTCGCTCCAATCGTTTCTATATTCCAGCGTCCTTCCATTTATTCATTTAAGGATTTTAAGAAAAGTGGGTGTCTCTCGTACCAGGAGAGGAACACGGCAGCTCTGAAGCGGCTGTTGCTTTAACCTTTCACAGCTGTAACTCAAATGTGCCAAAAAAAAAGAATGAATAAAATGGACGCCTTGCCAATGTGCCACAGTCTGTTGATCCAAGGCAAAAAATATTTGATATTCAAATAATTGAATTTCAATAAAAAAAAAATTTTAGTCCTCTGTTCAGAGTTTAATTATATACCTGCAGTATCCAGGGGTTAAGACAAAACTTTCTAGCATTTCCTTAAAGTCTACCAGCTGCCTTCTGCTACCAGATTCTGTTGCAGAAAAGCTGAAATAACTGATTAGTTGTCAGCATATATTTACCTTAAGGTATAATAACATATCATCTTGAATCAACATCTCTTGCAACAAGTATTTAAGTTTTTTTTTGGGGTGTGAAAGAGGTGTCTTTCTGAAATGGAAACTGTCCTATTGAATTTATTTTTCTTCAAAAGTCCAGCATTTCTCTTTGTAGTATTGCACTTTTTTAGAAACCGTGGTTAACCTGACTGGTTGCTGTGCGTTTCTGTGGCCGCAAAGATAATATCCAGCTACGACTCGTTTGCATAGTTGGGATTTTTCTGGCCCTTGGGTAAAATGTAGCGTTAAGAAGGAGCACAATGAGAGGGATGATGTCCTAACCATGAATAATGCATATTCATGGCCTGGATACGAAAAGTATGAGTGGAAGCCCAATATGTTTTAATGAGCCTGGTTCCCAGGGTGAGCGACTAAATTTCTCATTTGAGTTCCAGACGAAAAAGGTTAAAGGAGCTGTGGTGTGCCAAAGACAGATAGGAACAGGGGAGAAAGCAATATGTGGTTTCCGCCATGAGATGCGGCTTTTTTTCTTTTTTTTAATGCCTGTGTAGATCATGTTTTTACACAATAAGCCCACAATGTGCTTGCATCTACACTTTTTTTTTTCTCATCATGATTGCATAAATTATAAAGCATCCATTTGCATGGGGAAAATTAATTCTTCATGCTATTATTCCAACCAGGTTATTTGCTAAGGTAGTTGGAACAATGGGGAAAGCCCTTGGAGGGCAATGAGTTCCCTTATAATCCTATTTTATTATTTCTACCCTCAAACTATAATTACCCAAGCAGCTCAGGTTTTACTCTAATGATGTCAATTTGGACCTTGCATTTAATTCATTGAAGATATCTAAGATATCTGGAGTGATGACCACAGCTGCTTAGTATTTAACACTCATTATTTGTTCTAAAAAAAATAGTATAGTCTGTTTTTGGTGAGATTTATGTCAACCTTTTTTCAAATTTGGACTTGCTTGTTGCGTGTCTAAGCAATCTCAAATCTGTTTTGAGTAAGGTTAATTTCATTTGTAGCAAAACAGTTTATCCAAATCCACACTCAGCTACTTGAATGCTGTTGTGCTGGATTTTTTTATTTTATTTTTTATTTTTAGTAGGTTTAGCTTGGAGTAGACGACATTCCAGATACCAACTCTTTAACTTTTAACATGTCTCTGTTGGCATAGATTCCACTTTTTACAGTCATCTGTGTTTGCATCCTGGTTATTGTAAGTCTGTGCCTTTTTTTTTTTTTTTTTTTAACACACCGGCCACTTTTCTCTGTAGAGTGAGGTTGTTGCCTTTCATTGCATCCTCTTGATACACACATGAATCATGCAACGTGCATGCATGTGTAGAAACAGCAGTAGGACATGTCAGAAAACATGCGGATCCTGTGAGCATTTAATTGCCAATGGATGCTCTTTCGCTCCGAGTCCCTGTTCAGCGTTCAAACAGTTTAATTTTGACCTTTCCTTTGGCCAACTGAGCTGACGTTAAATACACTGAACAGATATTTAGTGCTAAGAAAAAGTGTTTCCTCTGCTGCATTTTTCTTTATTTGCTTCTCACATGTAATTGTTTTGGATAACAATCATTTACAGTATATTGATCAGAGACGACCGAAGGAACGTAAAAAGCCTTTATCAATTTTTTGCTTTTAAAACTAAAAATCCTTAAAGGAGAAAATGGGTATTTAAGACAAGTTGGTCCTATGTGAAAGTATAATTGCTCCCCTTATAAAATCATGAATTTACAGTGATTAACCACGCTTTGGCTTAAATTCCAGTTGCCAAACCGAGGCCTGATTACTGCCAAAGCTCAAGATTTAAGAAATACCTTTAAATAGAAGCTGTTTGACAACATGAAGTATGCTTCAAAAAAACTCCAAGCTAAAATATAATAAAAATGGATAAAAAGCTGTTTTGTCTATACAGTTTGGGAAGAACATTTCCCCTGTTGCATATTGACTTCTAAAGATTTGTGAGCACCCGATATACCACACCGGGTCCGATCAACAGATAGGACAGGTCACAAACAGTAAAACTAATAGTTTCAAAACCAAAATTACGAGATAGAGGGAATAACCAGAGGGGCAGGGGAAAACCAGGGAGATTCCACTGTGATAAAAAAAACTAAAATAGATCTTAATAAATCATATCATGAATCCTGTTGGCTGGAATATTACAAATTAATGGTATTAATATTAAAGTAGGACCAAAAGAACACAATTCATCTGTTGCACCCACATGAATACCAGCAGCAATTTAAACGAACAAATATTTTAGCTGCTGCAAGCTCCTAATACGCAACTGTGATTTTTCCTGCTTCTGCTTGTGTGTGTGTGTGTGTGTACTTGCAGCTGAGTGAGAAATGTTTTGCTCATTTTACTGTTAAAAGGAGGACTTTGATGTAAAGCGAGGATCATTTCTTGGTCTTCGCTTTTTTTCTGGGTCAGGTTGAGGATTAAGGTATCAATTAGGTTTAGGTTAGGGTCATGGTTAGCCCATAGAAAGACTGGAAGTCTTGGTAAGTAAAGGCACAGTCCTCATTTTGCACTTTAGGTGTATGTGTGTGTGTGTATGCATAGTTCTGCATGCAATTGTGCACACAAGGTGGCAAATTTAACCGGAGCTACAGAAGAGCGCCGTAGACTCCTCCACCGCGGTCCCTCAAGGTTTGAAATGTGGATAACAGCAACGTAGCCCAGCACAACACCCGGGGCATCCCTCCGAGGCAATCCTACAAGGACACGATGATGCACAGCAACTGACAGAATGCCAGTGCACCGGACACAGTCCCACAACCACCAAGACTTGTATAGATTTTTGAAAATAATTTCGGAGGCTTGGCTAGAGCTTAAAAACACACGCTAGTGTCCACTGACGGAAGGTCTAAATCCTACTGTTTAAGTTTGAGATTCTAGAAATGTGATTTTATCAATGCTGTATAAATCTATTAGAACATTGACTAATAAGAAGTCTGCATCCCCATAAATGTGTTGTGAATAATTCCCTTACAATGCCATCCTGTGAAATGTAGAACCTTTTTGTTTTGCATGATGTCAGAATTGCTCCAGATGGGCATTAGTCGACATGGGAGAACTGAAGACCCACTAAAGACATTGCCACCAGGTTGTCACAGATGTGTTGATATTGATGAAGCAGCTGTGGGGTTTGGTTGCAGCACGGACACACAGAACATCCTGGATCTTGATCCAACGCAAAGTGTTTGCTCAACATCCTTCCCTAAACTAGCTAACGGACTTTGCCCAATCTGTTTTATACTACGTTCTGTTAGCCATGTGGTTGTCATAAAACTTGGGAAGTTCTATACCACAGTGGCATTTAGCTCTTTGAAAAGTTTTTTTAAAGTTGTATGTGGCGGTTCAGACTTGTGTAAAAAATTCTAAATACTTGAATTTGCAGACTGTCTGAGGTGGTTTGTCTGGACGGAATCATTTTGGGGACAACCATTTGAATAACTGTTATTCCCATAGGTAAGAGAGGGAAATTTCTCCAGCAGGTGAGGTCCTCCTCTGCTTTTTAGTACGGGGATGTAGTTTCATTAGATCATGCAGCATGGTGGAGGTATTAATGTCCACGTATTTCATATTTCTAGTGTTTAATTGGATGGCTGGACTGATCTCCATGTTTGAGTTAATAGGAAGAGCCGTTTATTTGTTCCAGTTGATTGGTCTGAGATGGATGAGACTGATTGATGTGTCACGCTCTCAGGTCTGGGTGCAGGTTTGGTTCTCTCTCTCCTCCTCCTCTGCAGGGCGTGACGGGCAGGTTCTCCACATCGCCTCTGATTGGAGCCCTCTTGAGGAGCTGAGTCCAGCAGGAGGGCGTCAGTTCTTTCTTGCTTCCAGCGTGGTCCTTGACCAACCTGGTAACCTTGTTTGATTCTAGCCTGGAACTAACTCTGTATTCCTGTTTTTTTCCTCCTCCTAGAAACCTGGACTCCAGCCACAGTAACTCCAAGCCGGACCTCCACTAATCAAGATAAGAACTTTGGATGCCTTTCCTGGTTTAGTCCTCCTGCCTGTGCTCACCTGCCTGTCCACCCTTCTACGCTAGAGAGAGCTCGCCTGACCTGCACCAAACAGCCTGGACCCTGGACCAAGCCTTGAACCCTATGAGTCATTTGCCCTCCCGTTATTCTTGTCGGCTCCTTCCTCTGCTCACCAGTCTTCCTGTCTTTCCCCGGTGGAACCCGGACAATCCGACCTGCCAGAACCAGCACAGCACAAACCACATCAGTTATCACCAAACTCTCTTGGCGAACTGCCTGTCTCCGTGGTTGCCCTCATTCTGAGTCTCATTTTGTAAAAAATGACATTAAGAACATCATTGTCACCAATAGAGGATTTCGGAAGCAAAATAGTACATTATCAGCATAGAGGCTGATTTTCTGAGTCATATCAGCGGTAGTAATTCCAACCATAGTTCCATTTTGTGAAGTTGCAGCTGCCAAAAGTTTGACTGTATAAAATCTTGATCCAAAATAGAATCATCTTTAAGGCTTTGGGACTCCAGTGGTCCCTGTTGAGACCCTTTAGTCACCAATGGTGAAGGCACGGTGCAGTGTTGGAAACAAAAAACATCTTGAATATGTGCAAGATGTTTTGTTTTTTTAAATTCTGTGGACATTCAAATTTGAAGATCTAAAACTAGGGTACACAAGTCCAGTCCTCCATGACCTACTGTCCTTTAGGATACATTCCTGCTTCAACAAACCAGGATGAAATGGTGAAATTCCCTTATGAGCATGCCATCAGCTCTGTTCAAGTCCTGGTAACAAGTTTTTTTTTTTTTATTAATTTTTTTTAGGAAGGACTCGATCTAAAGGTTGCGGGAATAGTAGCCCTTGAGGGCTGAAGTTGAGCATCACCAATCTAGAACATTTCAATGTGACCAAAACACAAACAAAACGCGAGAAATCGGTATCACACAAGCCTGCCATGAGCGGGAAACTCCCAGAACACCAGTGTTGTCTGCAATGACGGCAGCTTAAGGACGTCGACTCTCCCAGTCCTCAAAAGTCCTAGAGGAAGCTTTTATTTTTAGCGGTTAATGAAGTTTGAACAGTTAACACTAGAACAAGAAGTCATTTGATGGCAAAATCATACAGTTGGGCTGTTTTTTGTGTAAATTGCATGAAGTGAATAGAATAATGGATTAACTCCAACATATGCACCTACCCATTAAGCCAATGTTTAGGCATAATTATGTAATCCAATATGATATAATCATGTTTTTAGGAAGTGATAAATCTGCCTCTATATAGTTGCAGGGCACTACATTGCATCACTATTCCACCTTGAAAATACAGATCTAATGTTTCTCATCAGATTGATAACATATGGTAAGAAAGCTAGTCTCATTCTAAATTGCATGCAGCATTTTGCACACAAGTGATACGTATGCCATATAGACTTTGCTTGGGCTTGCGATTCCATTCTGATTATGTGTATTTTTTCTACTTCAGTGCAAGAGAAAGTGGCAGCAAGCGTTGGCATTTGGAACTGTGATGTTGTTGTTTTTTTTCCCCATGCCTTCTTTGGGTGCCTAATAAAGCAGCGACTGCAGACGCAAGCCACCTCTTGAAGAGCACAAACACATTTTGTGCTTATGAATGAATTATTGAAAGCTCCTTCTCACTGGTGCTAGAGAATTGTGTGATCAAGGAGTGCCAGAAAAACTTAAGTTTCAAAACTTGCAGCGCACAGCAAGACCCTATTTCTTTTCTCTTTCTTTTTTTTTTTCCTCCAACTCTTTGTGCTTCCGACTTCCAAAGATGTCACAGTGCATTTCAAAAGCAGACGCATTAAATAATAACCCTGCTCCTAGCTGCGCATCAGAAAACATCAGCTTCATCTGGCTGACTGCTCGGTTATTCGCGCAAAAGGGTCTTTTTCTGCCGTACAGTAGAGCTTACCGATAAAACAAAGGCCACTCACGAAAGCTCTGAAGTCCTGAATCGCGACACAGGAGTGGGATCAGATAAGAAAAAGGGCTGAATTTTAAAGATTTACATAAACACTTGTCAGTTTTTATCATGCAGTGATCAATATTTCCCCTCCTATAGATTATTTTGCTTTCTGTCAACCTTGCGTGCTTCAAATCATCAAAGAAAATTAGAAAGGCAGTTTGTAAATTATAGTCTTATATATTACGTGGAAAAAAAAGATATCCAAAATAACCTGGCTTCATGTTACAAAGTAAACCTAACGACTGCCACCGTTTGCAGAAACACCTACTCTTAAATGCCTGTCCATACTAGCAATACATTCATAATTGGGTGTGTTTAGAGTCCTACCAAAGCATTCCAATTGGTTTCAAGCCTAGACGTAGATCAGGCCACTTAAAAGCACTTATTTTGTCATTTTAAGGCATTCAGAGGTGAACTTGCTTGTGCGTTTTGAGTCATTATCATTTATGCTTCAGCTTAAAGTCACAAAATGGCAGCTTGATGTTTTCCTTCAGGATCTTCTGGTAGATCAATTACATTACAGTTGTATCAATCACAGCAGGTCGTACAGGTCCTAAAGCAGCGACTTATCCGCTGAAGCATTGCACTACCACTTTCAAGTTTCAGTGTCGGTATGTTTTGTTTTTTTCTGAAATGCTATTAATTTTCCAAATCCAAATGTCGCACGATGCACCACTTACTTTCTCAATAACACAAATATCATCTCAGTCTTGGAGATCATTAAGATGTTTAGGGGTGAGAAGTGTGAAGAAGATCTGAATAATTTTGGTCAGTGTTCAGTTTGGACTTGGAAATCTGCCATGGATGCGAGTTTTGGCCAGACTCTTAATGTTGAATCATGGAGACTGTATGTATTCAACTGAGAGAAGTGAATTTGCACAGCTTTAGATGTTTTTCTCAGCTTGTTTAGGGCCTCCTGGATGAGTCATTACTCATCAACATTTCCATCAACATGTTTTTTTTTTTTAATGTGTGTTTTGAAGTATGGTATTAGAAAAGGTCAATGGAAATGGCAAAGTTCAAAATAACGTTCTCAAGTTCTAATTTTTTATTTTTTTTTACCCTCGAGCTAACTTGAGCTCACTTGTTGGGTTTTCTGCAAAAGAGTTAATGCACTAAACAGAAAATTAAAACACACTTGCCGAATAAGTTCTGACGTTATGTCCAGCTGGTTCCGCTGTCAACGTCTCCTCGAATATTCCCATAATGCACATAAAATAGATTTTTTTTCCTGTACTTGTTGGGACAGCATGTACCATCGCTAACACAAGTTGACGTAATGGAACAATTTAAGGAATGTTGTTGCACGGCAACATTCTTGAAAGCTGTTTCAAGAATAAGCAGCAAAATGCTGCTTATTTCAGGAATGTTGCTGCAGTTGTACGACAAACTTCCTGAAGGCCTCTCTCGATTTTTCTCAGATATTTGGTCCATACTTGTTTTTCAACTTCTACTTCCTGTTTACTAAAGCTATGTGTAATGTCAACTTCTAATGGATTTACATTTTGTGTAGCCTGGTAAATTGCTCTGAAACAGTGGATGGAAAAATGCCTAATTAGCTTTTTTTTGTCACATTTTCTACTAAGCTGATAAAAAACTTTCATAGAGCTACAATAGAAAGCATTTTGTGTCTCAGCATGAGAGTGTGGTATGGCAGATGCATGATAAAGCAGTGAGGGGATTTGTGATGAGGTCCACACAGGGGATTGTGAGATGCCATGTACAGGATCTGGACACGGTCTATGCTGAAAAGCTCCAGAGAATGGCTGGACACATTTCCACAGATCCCACCCACCCGGGCTAGTAACCATTTGTCCTACTTCCATCCGTGAAACTATTTAAGAAAGATTAAATCGAAAACTGATAGACTTATAAATAGCTTCTTTGCTGAAGCTGTGAGGTATATCGCCTCCTGCTGAAAATCAATAAACCACCAGCCCAGTAAATTGTCTGTTACATGTTTACAAACACACAACTGGTTCCGCATGTTCTTGTCTGATGAGAATTATTTACACTGACTCTTGCAAATAAATGTGTATTTGCACACTTCCGTTTGTCTGTTTGAACATACTTGCATATTGCACTGTTTTATAACTTGATCTAAATTTGTTTTGCAGCCTGCTATCTGACTTTGTGACTTGAAAATGGATCTACTGGCTGCTAAGCACCGTTGCACGCTTTTGGCCTCTCAGGGAGTGGTGTTGGTCAGTGCAATCAACTACTTTTAGGGGAAAAAATTGGAACGATTGCCCGGTTGTGTCTGCGTGCTTTGTGTCATTTGTGTGCAGTCTGAGCCAGTGTCTGTCTAATGAAAAATGTCATTATGGTAACACATAATGACAGTAAAGATTATTTTTTCTTTTAAAAGTTCGCTCAAAATTCACATGAAAATTGGATAGAAATTTAGAGATTATTAGACTCCTGGACTAATTTTGGTAGAGTGACCAACCCCAGGAACGTTAACCACTGATCCATGTTTTCTCCAATGTTCTCACTGTGCTTCCCTGGAGTCCCAAAGCCTTAGAAAACGCTTTATAGATCAACATGCTTCAATGGCATTGCTTATTTGTTCTTGAATCTGCTTAGATTGGGGAATCTTTTCAAAATAAGTTAGCCTGCATGTTGATGGAGACGTACGGTTTAGTCTTTTCTTTTTTCTTCTTCAATATAAACTTCGAGCTGAAATCAGCCTTTGGTGTGGCTTGTTGAAAGGGAACCAAAAATATGTTTAATCATGAGTTATAATTAAGAAAAAAAGGAGAGGGGATCATATTTTCACACGGGGTCAGACTGGTTTGGATAGCCTTTTAGCCCTAATGAATAAAATGATTATGTGGAATCTCCTTTTGTATTCACTAAGATTATCTCTGCCTGATATTAACATGCATTTCTCAATCTGAAGCATGCAAGTGTTGACAAACGAAAAAAAAAAATCTTTAAAGGTGTAAATAGTTAGTCTACCTGCATATGCCGACAAGGGTCGCACATGAAACGGTTAATGGAAAAAAAGAAGCCGACTGTAACTTACTAAAAGGATCACTTTGGTCTCGCGTTGAACTCATCAGGAATTCATGAAATACTTTCCTCTGGCTGTGGATATTTCTTTTTCATAATTGTTTTTCTTTTTTCTTTCTTTCTCTTGAGTCAAATAATTGGGTGTTTGCTTGAGTCTGACTAAAATGTCAGGTGGGGATGCTTTGCAGGTAGTTCCATTGATTACCGTCCTCTTCCTACGCGCACACCGAACACAATGCGATCAATAAAAAAAAGGCGCTCTTGACGCATTTCTCAAACCGCGTTCGTTCGCAGACATTGTGTCATGAATATGCTTGAAGCTCCCACCGATTGACTGCACATCTAACCTTTAAAACTCCAGCCGACGTTCTTTTTTAGTCCTCATTATACAACTGTAATGTGTGGTGGAGAGCAGTCGCTTGGAGAGGTTGTAGCAGCTGAGCCTGATGGCTCTGCATGTTGAAATCAGGCAGAGGAATATGTTATTTGAAGGGCACTTGTCCTGACTGAGCACCAGTGGTCGACTGTGTCATATTAGAGAAAGTAATACAGGTTGACACGAGAAGCCCCCCCCCCCTGTGAAATCCGTCCCGCTCTGTAACCTTCAGTCTCTCAATTTCCTGTAATGAAGCCGGTAAAGAAAAAAAGGAGTTGGTGAAATTATAAATTTAGCTTTTGCATGTGTTCAATTTAGCTCTTGTTTAGTTTAATAACCGCACCTTCAAAAAGATGGAGCAGATGTCTGTGACTTATTACCTAACTCTGAGTGTCGGTGCACGAGATTCAGAAATACTATGAAAAAAAAACATTTAATTTACCAAAGGGAATTGTGTGTTTTGCTTTCTGATGTGTTTTACTTGTTACATGTGCAATGGACATTTTTTAAGGATATCATATGATAGACCAATATATTGTACGTAACTGTGAAGTGGATGTAAAATGAATGCAAAATTGATTGTTTTGGACTACTCTGGACACACAACCCTCAATGTGAAACACAGTGGCAGCATGTTGCTGTGGGGATGCTTTTCTTCAGGACGGGCAGGGTAACGACCCCAAACATCCAGCCAGAGCTACAATGTTAAGATAAAGACATATTCATGTGTTAGACTGGCCCAGTCAAAGCCCACACCTAAGTAGATGCGAGCCAGTCTTGAAAATTGATGTTCATAAATGCTAATTATGATTTTTATTTTTATTTATTTTTTTAGCTATTTGGCAAGGAAGAAAATTTCAACTTCTGTTATGGACTTTCTTGCGCTGACCTGTTAAATATAATCTAGCTAAAATGAATTGTTGCGAAATGACAAAACGTTAAGTGCATGCAGACAATTTTGCATCTACCTTATTAATCGTGACTATATTAAAATAAGAACAAATGTTTAAGCATGCTTTTTCGGGGTAAAAAAATGAATGTTTTAGATTATACTGATCAGCCTAAGAAAATACATGCTATTATCGCCGGACTAAAAACCCTAATTAGACTTTCAGACCTTTAGACTGCTAAAGCTCACCGGCATGTCAAGTTTTAAAATGAAATGGCCCATTAAGCTGCAAGTCCCTTTTGCAGGAACAGGGGTCAGCATCAACACAGTCTCTGGGATTTATATAAAATACCTTAATTGCAGTCAGGGATAAAGTTTGCAATATTAAAAAGTACATTTTAGTACATTATATTTGGTTTCTAAGAACACCTGAAAACTACATAAGGCGGTGAAACATAAAGGATTGTTAAGGGACCATATACTATCATCGGGAGACGACTAACTTCAGAGCAATCCAAGTGGCAGTCGTTGACTCTTTGCTAAAAGAGTGTCACAAGAGGTCATTGCTATAAAAAACGGTGGCTGTTCACAAATTGATGTCCAAGCTTGTTGATGGAAAGTTGAGTGGTAGGAAGAAATGCACACGCAACGGAAAGCATTGAGAGGATCATTCATTTTGAATTACTGTAACTAATCTGGTTCAGTGGCGTGAACTTGAAGCTTTTTGAAAGTCGTGCTGATCTCTCAAAGCAGTTTATGCACTGCAAGTCATTGTACACACACACACACATTCTTACACAACCAATAGGCAGATCAGTAGACAAGCCAAGGACACTTCAACATCTTCTCAAGGTGGGAGGAGAAACGGGTCTGGAATCGAACAGGCAGCCTTCCAATAGACTTACAGCTACTCTTCCATTCCACCACAACTGTCCTCTGTGGTTTTAAAGTTGGTTCAAGAGGTCTTACTGCCCATCATTTTCTCTGATATTCTAAAACAACATTGCGCCTAGATTTACAGACCTCAGCTATTTAGGAGTCCCGCTTTAATTTATTTATTGAAAAAGCTCCAAGCTTTTATGAGTCAAACTGCATTTAACACAAGTAAATAGAAAGCACTCCGAGGACACACTTGATCATAACTTAGCTGTAAATCTTCCTCCCTGGCTTGTTTGAGGACGGCACAAGTGTCACAGCCTCAAACATAATTTCTCTTACCAGTGCATGGAAGGTCAAACCCATTTTTTTTTTTTTTTTTTTTTGCCTCTCCCCCCCCAAGGAAGCACTAGTAGTAAAAGTTGCCTTTAGACTGTAAAGCTGTCCAAACAGGCTCCGACTTCAGTTGCAGTTTTTCAAGCCGCACACATATACATTACATTTTAAGGTGACAGAAATGCCTCAGCCAGCGATTCCCTGCTCCAGCATCTTTCGCCGTCGGCAGGGATGCTCAGCCCGGAGATGGAGCGACGCGGACAGACGCGCGCGTGACATTGATATTCGTGGCAATCTCGCGGGTCATTTGGGTGCGTGGTTGAGGGGGAATTATGCAGAAAGTGCAGAATGGGGCAGATTTGTTTCAGGCTAGGGACCAGAAGATGACCTTGAATCCATTTTTGTGTGTGTGTGTGTGTGTGTAGACTCCTAAATGGTGACAAAAAAAAAAAAGTGAGTTTAGGCGTTAGCGCACTTGTGCCAATTTGTCATCATCTCAGTATGCCTTCATGCTGATGGAGGTCTTTTAGATCAAAATATCAGCAGCTCTTCATGAATATGTAAACAGTGAGATGAGGAGTGCCGCTTAAAAAGTTTGAAGAAAGTGCCCTTGTGGGAGCATCTCTGCACTGCAATCACAAAGTGCTCCCCCGTCTGATGATACACACACACGCACGCACACGTACACACCAAGACGTCCTGTAAAAAAGTAAAAAAAAATCTAGCTGTGTCTCCCCTCTACTTGCCAAACTTTCCCCCCACACTGCTGAAGTGCATCCTTTAAATCTGATGCAAAATGTCAGATGTTCTTCCTAATAAAAAATACCGAAATTTGCATATTGCGTTTGACAGAGTGGTCCCGTCTCTCGGCAGAAATGTATGAGCCGCGCTGCGGCGCGGAGCAAATGGGAAGCAATTCCAGTCACCACAGCCTGCTCGTGTCATTCTCTATCTAGGTCACAAAAACCGGGAGGCTCCGAATGCTAACCGCCATCATTACTCCCCTAAGTGCTCGCCCCGCTCTTGGCTTCTTTTCTGTGCATCTCTCTGCGATTTTCTTTAGGTTTATTTTTGTATTCCTCTTTTAGGACGGCAATCCTCGAAGTTGCAAAAAAAATAAAAGAAGAGACGAGCCTGCGGGTCCTGCTCCGAGCTGGTGGTGGTGGTGGCGGCGGGTTGAGGGAGTGGGGGCTTCTGCCGTCATTATCAGAGGATCAAACATGAAATTCTTTGATCTGGACTGATTTTCTTTTTTGGGGGGGAAACTCTCAAGTGAAGTCATTGAGACTACAGAGGACGGTTGGTATCAAAGTGATTGAGGGATGAATAGGGAGCACAGAGCACAGGAAATACCAACAACCAGAGCGGCTTTGTGTCTTTGATTAATCTACAAATATCTGGTGATCTCACAATACAACTGAGGTCACTCTGCTCTGTTTGACTGGCATAGTCTCCACGAGACATTGCTAAGTCATTATGCAGTTAATAGGAATTTAAAAAAAAGGAGACAAAAGAGCACTGTCGGTTTCAGCTTAGTGGATCTCACTTCTGAAATGCTCAAAATTTTTTTTTTCTGTATTTTGTGAAGGCTTATCATGAAAAAAAAAGAAAGTACTATCATTTGCTCGACTTGAATTCTGATCTCCTCGGACGTCGCCTGTTAGGTCTATTTCCAAGCAGTCGAATGTCACTTTGGGGACCTGAAATACTGTATCCAGAAGAAGCTCCTAATGAAGCAAAGACGGCTACACTTGTACAGATTATCCTCTTGGCTGTTGGAGCTTATTAGCCCTAAGTTACAGCTTATTCATATTGACCTTGCAAATAATTGACCAACAGTATGTAGGTGGACCACAGATAAAGATCCGTGGATCTATACCATGAAATTCTAATAAAACACAATTAACTTTGGGGTTGTAGCTCAAAAACCTTAAGTCTAATTGATGCTTTTTCTTTTAGTTGATGCAACCTGAAGATAACACTTGCGTAAGATTCTCCATTAGCCGCTGTCCGTATTTAGTCTAACCAGAGCGGCAGAGGTGAGCAGATGATGGATTTCGTCCACAGTCACAGCTGTAAATATCGCGTGCTGACGGCAGCTCTATGCCGTTTAGATCTGCGAAGCGTCGGCCCCTGTCTGGTTAGTATAGTCCCCTCAAACAGCCCTGAAAAAAAAAAAAAACGTCACATGTTTACAGTGTGGGGTTGCGTTCCTTGTTGGGCCACATGGGCTTTTTCGGGTCTGCTTTCAGTCAGACTCGAGCCGCGTCTGCTTTCCCTTCTCCCCTCGGAAGGTGACGGATGATCTCTCCTTTGGCAGCGGTTTGAGATCAAGGAGGTTCAGCGGTATCAGAAGGAAAAGAGAGTTAAACAACCTCCCACATGGTGTCCATTTACCGTGCCGTGCTTCTTTGGCCGTAGGGAGAATGCAGCCAGGGTGGCGTAGGTGGCTTTTAAAAAAAGTTACCGACGTGCATTGCAAGTGCCCGCAAGAAATATGGCAATCTGCAGCCTAATCACAGCAGAAGTTTTAGTTCAACTCTCCTTAAATGTTAACATTTCAATATAGTTGTTGTTAGTAACAGAAGACAAATAAATTACAAACAAAAGTTAAATCCCTGGACGCGGGGCAAATAATACAGTTATTACTAAGTAATTAAAGTTGAGTTTATTTATTTCTCCATCGTGTGACGCAAGAGGCAGCATCCTAAAAAGGATCTAGAAAGTATTACAAAATCATGTAATTGTGCTCATAACGTTTGAGATATAATTTGGCATTAAACCACATTTAACTTCATCACGATGTCCCTCACACGTTTGAGCTTTAATATCGTCATCATAGTGATGCTGCAGGGTTAAGTCACTAAAATGAAAATCAATCCAACTGGCAGAAATATACAGTAAAAAGGCATCCATACTTTTGAGAGCATTGCACTTAAAATATATTAATGCTGTTACGACATTGTAATTACCGATAATGCAATTTTGTGTGCAGGTGTCGCACTAATATGTCTATAATTGTTTCCTGTGCTTCCTGCATCGCAAACTTGAGTTGCCGCCACTGACAGAGTTCCAAAAGACGTATGAAGTCCGAATCAGTGCCTCTCGGGCCTGTTTGAGTCAACACATGGTCTTTGATATAAGATGCATGTTTGTTCCTCTTGTTTCTGTTTCTTGTCTACCTCCACATTACTTTGCATGACTTTTAAGGTTGGAAACAGGAAAACCGAGAGGCATTCAGCCAAAAATGTGAATGAAAACATATTTACAGTAGATCTGCCATAGCAGAAAAGAAAAAGGCAGATTGAGGGGGGGAAAGGCAGGCGAGCACATCGGGATTTGATGGTCTGAAGAGCTAGTAGAGTTAATCAGGATAGGGGCCTCTTGGGGAATATGAGGAGAAATCCAGGAACTTTTTATTGTTATAAAAAAGATGGCGACTCAAAAAACTAATCAAGATGGTTCCCAACAAAAAGATGTTGGAATGTGTGATGCACATAAAGAGAACCGGAGGTGTGATCACCATGCCCACTGAAGAACAATATGGCAAAGACCAGGACCTCTCCGGTCCTTGCTAGCAGTTCTGATGAGCAGATGGATCACGAAATCCTTAAGAGTTCAAACTCTCTGTGTCTGTGACGTTAGAAATTAACCTGGAAATAGATTCTATCAACACGCTTTAAGCAGTGTATCTCATGTCAAAGTGTCTGTGGCCAAACTCATTAAACATAATTAGCGGTACCGGTTCCCCCTGCGATCCATACAAACGCAAGTATTCATCGCGACAAACACGTCTTCCCACGGGAGGGCAGCTCCTCGCCACCTCGGGGTGTCTTGTAGCTGTTAATTTGATTTTACTTTATGCTGCAACTCTGCGGTGATGAGGAAGGACAGGGTGCGCTTTCTAGCTCTGCGTCACCCGACTCTGTCTTGTCACTTCTGAGACACCGAACAAGGCAACACGACGGGCCGCATGGCGCTCGTACTACACCCCGCAACATGGCATATCTAGACACTTAATGGCTTAATATGAGTAATCTAGGCACCTCTGTCGGCATGCATTTCTCAGCCGCAGCCGAGCCCTGCTTGCTGCGCATTCCCCCCAGTTAGTACTGTGACGCTCCGCCCTGACGTAACGGTTTACCCACGAGGTCATCATTGCATAATGTACTTTTTTTTTTTTTAACGTCTTCTACATAAGGCATGTGGAAGTTAGGGAGTCAAGAATACTATGAGAAAACGTTCATCTCCTGTCGGAATATGAATTTGTATTTGTTCGTCAGGAGCGTTGACAAGGCTCTTCATCATCAGAGCTGGATATGCACAGAAATGAAAAGCAGCCCAGACGAGCGCGGTGTAATCACCTCATTTCCCTCTGTTTATTAATGTTTATTCATGTCAGCCTACACTAGACTGGAAGGCGGCGACAGGAATATTAGATCTGCCAAAGGAAAAGTGACCATGAAGTAAATAGCTGCATGAAAGGCCACCCTTGTACAGCAGTGGCAGGATGTGGGTTGAAATATCTTTAAAACTGATTCTTGCTTCCATACGTATCTTTGAGCTAATGAAGAGGGGGGTTTTTTTGGCCTACAGTTGGTCAGAATCCAAGTTTTCTTTTTTTTTCTCACAAAGTATAAATTGAACCCTTTAAAGCCAGATACAGGTAATTGTGAGGAAACTTTACATAAGAAAAACATAATCTTTGTAGTTGCTTCAAGGAAGAAAACAAACCAAAAAAATAATAAAAATAAAAGTAAGACTTTGAAGTTGTCTTTGTATCTTAATTGTTACGTTAGATCAAAAATAAATTCTCCTCATGCTTTTTACACTTTTTAGCATAGGGTGAGTGAAATCCTATTTATTTCTCTGTTATAATAATAATAATAATAATAATACATTTTATTTAAAAGGCGCCTTTCTAGACACTCAAGTTCACCGTACAGAAGGGTGAAAAACAGAATGTCAGAAACAAAAATCAAAAAAAAAAAATAATAATTTTAAATTGTATGTTCTTACAAAGAGGTAGAGGTCTCAGAAATATTTGTATCAAAAATTATACATTTGGATTTACATGGTTAATATGAGACCACCAAGGACAGGACATCCAAGCAGTTAAAGAGAAAGTTCAGTGGAAGGAAGAAGTGTAGGGAAAAAGGTTTTAAGAGGACCATTCTGTAGGTATTGACTAGGTCAATTACTGGACTTGAGTATGGCTCTATTTTAGCAGGGAAGAAGCAAGATATTTACAAATACAATGTATTGCACCTTATTATTAAAAAAGTTACAAGCTAAGAAACAAGTATGGTTTAAAGAAAAAGGTTCTTATGATCCAAGTTGCATGAGGTCCAGCTTGAAGATTCAACTGTCAATGGTGATTTGTGGAGGCACTCCATTTGTTTGTATTGGTCTGTCCAAAGACAGCCCCGGCCATCTAGCAGAAATTGTTAGAGCACTTCATGCTTTCCTCTGCTGACGCACTTTGTGAAAGGATTTCCTTAAGACCTCAGTGGAGCCTCGGGCAGATTGGTCATTTAAAAGGAGCCCCAAACAAGCATGAAGTGCACATACTGTACAGTACTTGTCTGTGAAAATATGTATTGGAAATATTTGTTTTACTCTAAAGTTCTGAGAAGTTGAATATTGGTGATTATATTACCAGCAAGGTGTTTATTATCAAAGTAAACCCAAACGTTTAAAATATTTCACTGTGCAATTCGTGCATGTGACGTCTGTATGTTCTTATTTATTGAAAGAAACCTGACAAATGGCTTCCACTCAAAGCCATTTAACTTTCGGCCGGCTGTTTCCTATATTGCCGTCCAACGTGTTTTCAATGCTGCCTGCTTCTTTTTTCCGTCCTTTTAAAAAGATAAATAAAAAAAAAAAGGTTCTTGCCCATCTTCATTTTATTTACTGACAACTTTGTAGGGACAAACTTTGTACGTCTCTTGCTCTTGAGGGAAACGTAAACCCATTTGGCTGAATGTAAACGGAAACAGCCCAGCTAAATGACCTCACCTTTCCGGCCAACAGATGCAGTTTATACCCAGAGAATAAACAAAGTCAAGCTTCTCTTGCTCTGTGTCCTTACTTTTCTTGCAATCTAACGCATCATATTAGACACGAGTCAGCTATTGGATTCCTCATCGTACTGTTTCTATCGTCTATATAGCCATGACTCCAGCCCCCCACCCCACACTGTTTCCCCCCTCTATGGACCAGGTGGGTGAAGACTAAAACTCAGCAGACTGAAGCGGAGTCCCTTGGTCTAGGTGTAACGGGTCACAGATGCTGAGTCAGCGGCATCAATCAAAATACTACCTTTCGGCGCAGGGCCACACACACATCTCCATGCTGCGCGGTAACTCGTATATCAGTGTCTCGCGGCTCTCTGTCAGCTTTGTTTCTTTGTGAGTGTCGCTGGCACCAACAGAAGCATAAGTTTTTTGTTTTTTTTAACTCCCTTGTCCTCTACCATAGACGCCATCATTGTCACTTCCTTATGGTTGATTCATGAACACGGACCATAAGTACAGCCTGCAGTGCTTTAGATGTTCTGGGTTGTGTTGTAACCTGCCGGATAAGCTGCCAATGCACTTTATGGAGTAAACTCGGCCACTCATGGAAATGTTTCCCGCTGTTATTTTATTTATTTTTTCTCCACTGTGGATAATGGCTCTGACTGTGGTCCGCTTCAGCCTCAAAACCTCACATACCACACAATGCTCTTGTAACCTTTTTGCCAGGCTGATGGAAGCCAGTGACTTTGATCTGTATTTTGAAATTATAAATATTATATATCAGCGCATCAAGTGTTCATGTGATCTTTTGACATGCAACCTTTTTTTTTTTTTACCTTTTGATGTTTAAGTCCATTTATGTTTCACATTTTTTATTTACTTGTTGACTCCTTCCATCCGTTTTCCATCTCGCACAGATTATCTTTTTATTTCCACACCTGAGTAGCTTTCATCACCTCCCTGCGTACAAACGCTTTCATTGAGTCTCTCCATCGCCAGATCAAGAGAGATGACTCGGGTTCAGTTAAAATCTATATTTCTCATGCCACTGTGTGTCCATAACCATCCTTTTAGGATAGCTTTCTGTTGGTTGTATTTAAATGCTTGTTTTTGACCGTGTAGGTCTAGAAGTAATCAGACCTTGGTGTGGGGTTTACCATAGATGTAGTTAATCAAACTAATTTCAGAATTTTTCACATTGGTTTGTCCTTTATTAATTAAAATCACTTACAACTGATTTTGCTTTCACTCCAGGTTATCGCTTCATTCATAAGTTTTCAACATTTGTCTATAAATTGGGATTCTTTTTCAGGAATCTAATTTTCACGGGTAAACATCGATCAAGTTATAACTCCTGCTGCATGTGAAAGGTCCGCGGGCCGCATCACTACAGACAGGAGCGGCGTACCGTCCGCTTATACAGGTATATCTATATAAAAAAAGTCATGAAAAAGTTTGATGTTTTTTTTTGTTGTTTTTTTGCCACTCATTTCAGAAAGGGATATTCACACCATAAAGATTAATTTCAAAGGCTTGAAATATTTCAAGCCTTTATGTCTTGCAGTTTTGATGATTATGGCTTAGAGATGATGAAAACCAAATTGTTCCATCTCAGAAAATTAGGCTATTGTGTCAAATCCTGAAAAAAGTAAGGCATCAGTCCTCCTTTTGCTTGAATTGGTGAATTTAGCATGAATGAGATCTGCCTGTAGTTCTGCTGTGGTATGATAGAAGCGCAAGTTGCTTTGCCTTATTGGGTCTGGTGTGTCCCCCCCCCTCCCTCCGACAGTACTCCATAGTCTCTATGCTGCTCAGGTCAGGCTTGTTTGCTGGCCAAACAAGCTCAGTAGCACTGTGCTCTTGGTTATTTAGGCAGGTGCCAATTCCTGCTGGAAAATTAAATCAACATCTCCCTAAAGCTTGTCATTGGAAAGGAAGCATAACACGCTCTAAGATTTTCTGGTTGCTGGCCATGTTGACTGTCAACCCAAGAAATCACGGTGGACCAACACGAGCGGATGGCATGGCTCCACAAACCATCACTGACTCTGGGACCGTCCCTCTGGACTTCAGGCAACATGGATTCCGTGCCAGTCTGCCGGGAGCTCGATTGCCAAACGAAATGCAAACTTTAGTTTAATCTGAAAAGAGGACTTTGGGGTTCTTTTTCACCTTAGCCCAGGTAAGCCGCTTCTGGAGATGTCTCCGGGTTCAGGACAGGATTCGGTCCTTGGAAAGCTCCCCTGAATTCTTGGATGGGCTTCGCTTGACAATCCTCTCAAAGCTGCGGTTATCCCTGTCACCGGTGCGACTTTTCCCCCGTTCCACGCAGCTTTCTACGCTTGGATGCTGCACCCTAAAACAACCCGCTTCTATAGCAAAGATGCTTTGTGGCTTACTCTTCCGGAGGGTGCTAAAGACTGTCGAGTCAGCGGTCTTCCCCATCATTGTCACCTACTGATCCAGACTGAGAGACAATTTGCAGGTTCAGGAAACCTTTGCAGGTACTTGAGTTAATCAAGGTAACTACCATGACTTTCCAGTTGTTTGTTGGTTTTGATTATCTTCACACTACATTTGTCAATTGCCCTGCGACAGACTGGCGACCTGTCCAGGGTGTACCCTGCCTCTTGCCCAGTGAACGCTGGAGATAGGCACCAGCAACCCCCGCGACCCCATGAGGGATTCAGAAAATGGATAGATGGATGGATACCTTTGTCTTGAAGTATCTGAAAACATTGAACATTATCAAGATATTGTAATGATTTTTTTTTTGTTTTTGACATACCTGTACATCATCTCGTGCAAGGTATGCTAAGTCATTGCTTTAATATTCACTAAGACTGCCGAGGCAATGCCATTTAATTTCGCCAACCGATTCCTTGCCTCAAAACTACACCAGCACTTAAATTTGTAAGCCTTTTCACCCACCAGGCGAGTCATCTTTATGCAGAGTTGGCTGTATGGAAATCTCGGAGAGGGAGGAAAAAAAAAAAAAAAAAAAAAAAAGAGAAACTGTCTGCATTTACAATGAGTGATGGAAATTTATTCTTCAGAGCGAACTGCGATAAAAAAAAAGCATCCAAAGGAATTCAAGGAGGTTTTTTGTGAACAGACCAAAAGTAGGTCATGGGATTATAGCACAGAATTTAACAAACAATTGTCTTCCTAATGCCGCAAATCTTGACTGCCTTGCAGGATTCAACGAGGAGCACAGGCCCATTTTCTAGGCCTGTTAGAAGATGCAGCGGAAAACGGAGGGAAGTTGAGCCAAACGGCTGTGAGTCCGCAACACTTAAAGGACGTCCGGCTCCGAACTCTGGGTTTAGTTAAATGCTTGATGACGCATCGTCCCCTCCTTCTCCTTTGAGCAGCATTCAAAGCTGTCGGTGAGGCACTTTACCTTTCCACACCCCCGTTGCATTGAACTACTAAGGCCATAGGTCATTAGCTCATATGTCACACCTTGACAGCCTCACTCTCCCGTTTCAGCAATGAGACACCTGGGCCATGTCCCTGTGGTCATCCTTGAATATGCGCTCCCAATCGCCCCCCCCTACCGCGCGGTCTCCAGTCAAAGGCAATCAGCTCGCCGAGAGCCGTGGCGTGAAGTTCATCTCGGTGGCAGCTCACCAATAAAGCTTCGGCGTGACCAACCGTGTTCGATGAAATGTAAAGGGTGCCACTTCAATGGTGCTTGTTTAAATATTCATAAGACAAAAGAGCAATGGGAACGCAGCGTGTGGGCTTTATTCATTGCTGCATTATATCGGCATCATTAGATGCCAATATATTAGAGGTTGTGTGGTTGAGACTGTTTATCCGACTGCTTAAAAAAAAACACACATTTAACAGATCGGGCTTGATGTTTTCGTTTGATATTCGAACAAAGCTTAAGCGTGGCTCGGCGTGTAAGTGGTCCGAGTATTTGATTCAAGTTTTCCTGTAGGAGTTTGTCATTAATTCATGAGAGAAGTTATTTGTTTGTGAATCTTTGAGTGGTGAATGGTGCATTAATAGGTATCAGGATCGACTACATCCAATATTTGGGAGCAAAACTGCTGAACTTTACCAAGGGATGTTATTTTTAAAGATATTCATGATGTTTGTGAGTATTTTTTATTTATGTAGAAGCCCCTAGTAGTGCTGTGGATTTAGTTTACTTCTGCATGGAATTACCTGGCCCATTTAAAGAATTCCAATAGAATGTTTTATATTGCTTAACTTTTGCTAGTGTATATTTAGCAGCAGCTGCTGTTGTTATTTTATTTTTTTTTTTGGAGTTTGGTTTCGCTTTTGAGCTGTCATATTTAAAATGCAAAAGTAAAAAAAAAAAAACGCAGCACTTGGATGAGAATAAAAGGTTGGATTAGTGTCCAAGTAACAGAAGCCAACCGTCATCTTCCCGCAGTGTATTTTGAAAATCACGCATCAGAGTTTAAGTAGGTCATTGTGCTGCTTACAGCTGCACTCACGTTGATTACTTTCCGCTGCATTCATAAATGCCACTTTTGACTCAATTCCTTAACACTGTCAGTCTTTCAACAGCTCTTGGTGGTATTTATAAATCTCGCCTTAAAAGTCCTGTTTTCCAGCTGCTGGTGTGGATGAGAGATTGGACGTGAGAAGTGTCGACGAGCACCGCTTGGTTGTTTAAGCGGTAATAAACCAGTGTGGTGATATCAGGGCATCTATTTGCAGGGATGCTGGGATTTGTGACGTGGCTCTGACTTTGGGCTCGGTGGTAGAGAGCCAAACTAGTTATTTTACAGGACCAGCCAAGAACCGGCTCTGGCACCAACCCTGGGTAAGGACTGGAACCCAGTTGGCAGAAAAAACCCCAAAAGACAAGTTTCCCCTTCAAAAAAGCCTTTGCCAACTATGCACCACCACAATTTGTGCTTTGCACAACGGAGTGTAAGCAGAACCACTGGATGCACTAAAATCCTACACATGCCACTTTACACGCCTTTACAGAAATGTCTATAACACCTTTTCTTGGAAGTGCAGAGGGGAACAGGAGTGGATCAATTTCAACCTCTCACTCCATATTTTTCTTGATCCCCAGCTTGAAAATATCTGCTTAGATGGGCTAATTAATTTCACATTTATTTTTGATTATATTCTGGGGTAAACAAAGTTTAGTTCAGATCTCCAAAATTTGTTTAGGTAGCCCAAAGTATTAAAAACTTCATTGGTTAAGGTTCAGGGATTACAAGAATAGGTTTATTTGGTCTAGACATTGATACACTGTTTGGTTGCGTATAGGCATTAAGCCATGGTTAGATTTACACAAAAAAGTAGACATTTTAATTTCCTCATTAAAGATTTAGCAAACAGGTTTGGTTTATGCATTGAATACCTTGTTTAGAATAAGGTATTGAAAAACCCTTTTGACAGGTTTACAAATCAACATTTCCTACAACTTATTTCTCTGTGCATAAAAATATGTTTGGTTAGGGTTAGGCACCAATTATATTGAGTATTTTTGTAGAGACTTGCCACCTTGTTTGGCTGAATTAAGGGAAAATCGTGAGTTCTGTCTGGCACAGACTCGCTCTAATAGGTTTGTATGTTAGCAACTTTCTGCACTTTAGGCATTCAAATGCTTCGTTTCAGTCA